>NC_062267.1:15940587-16258636 GCF_916048215.2 Malus sylvestris
CTGATAACACTTGAAGGAACATTTTTGATAAACCAAGTTCATTGAGTAACATATTACATGCATTTAAGAATTAAATGGTGAAAGCATGCTTGTATGCACTCTAAAACAAAACTTAAACCATGAAATTCAAAGCCTGCAATATTGGTGAACCGAGACTCAACTCAAAAGAATAGAGGGAGTAGAGATTTATTTATTCCTTTGAATCATCTATTTTCTTAGCAAATGATAATCTCCCATGAGAAGGCCTTCATTCCTTTGCATCTATTTTCCTTGGCTCCATGGATATAGATGGAGGAACTTTGCTTCTTGGTTCCCTGTCTTCCTTGGATTTTGATAAGGAATGGGTTCTCCAAAAGCCACCAAAGGAGGAGGCCTCTAAGTTCTGACACCAAGGAAGGATTGAGGAAGAAGATGGTTGATGTAGGGAGGAGAAAATGCTAGTATCCCCTTCCTACATGGCTGGCCTCCTAAAGAGCAAGAAAGCTTTGTGTTTCCTCTATTTGCCTCATAGAAGCCCTAATGAGTTTAAGGCTATAAAGTTGTCTTTATACCTTTTTCCAAGTGAGTGACAAACTTGTACTAAGTCCACCATCAGACTCCCTTTCTCTATGGCCAGACTTGGTAGATGTTATTGATTTAATCCTCATTCTGTTTTAGTTGTTATACAACTTAAACTCAATGGGCGTTGTGGACCAAAACCTATTTGGGCCCCAAAATCATAATCTAACTAAAGTGCAATGCGAACCTTTCATATGATTAAATAACTAATTAATTAATCTTAAGCATATATGATTAAACTATTTAATTGTCCTTACTTATCTTCATTATATCCTTCAATCACTACCTTACACGATGTGCGATCCATTAGGTTCCTTTTAGCGAAGCAGTTTGCGATTTGAACTCTTACTAATCTATTTTGAATTGAAATTTACTTACAATTCTCCCTTTAGTGATTTTTTATCTTCAAGGCTTCCACAAACCATGAGTGGCACCTAGAAGTATGTCATGACTACCCAAGTTATCAGAAGAGGTTAGAAAACCTGTTCAATTTAAGATTACAACGCAATGCGGCCATTTTCTAAATCAATACTTTTGATCACATTAGTTGGTTGATAGTTTATTCATATCTATCCAATGTGATTATCTTGTTTATATGATTACCTTGAATGTAATTTGGGACAACTTTCTAAATCTCATTCATACTCTGGCCATAGATTTTTAATCATATTATAGAGTATTTTTCCTCAATGGTTTCAAGGTTGGAGACCCCTTGTTATACATTCACATGACCACATGATTAAGTATCTTAACCCCAACTATGTCATGGACATCCTCAAATGGAATACCCTTAACATAGTCAAAGACGAAAGACCTAACCACAAGGCAACTATGAAGTCCCATGTGAAATGACTACTTTGTATTGTCCTAACTATGAGTTCTCATGTGACATGAGTAGGAGAACTCATTATTGATCACGTTCAGTGGACTCACTTTCTATTGAGCACCCATATACTTTCCTTGGTGTCATTCACACCAATGACTAGAGACTAGTCACTCTCTATGTGGAGAAGACATAATATGTGATCTATCAGGATTGCCAAGACCCAATTCTCAATCCTATGATTAGGAATATTTAGGATATGTGTATGAAAGAGAAAGGTCTCATGATTCTAACTTCCTTAGATCACATTCTCTTAGTTAGATATTCTTTGGACTTATTGTTTAAGTGTATGACATTTAACGAGACGGCTATAAACAATAATTTGTTCCCTTAAAGTGAACTAGTTTAGTATAAAAATGTCTGTAAAGTATCATCTTATGATTGGCTTTAAGGCACATTTCCAAAGGCCTCCCACATGCACTAGAGCCAATCAGCCATGTGTTCAGTGATAATACCTCTTCAGAAGTCATTTCAAAGATAGCTGAGTAATAGGCCCAAACAGTGGATATCTATATGTTATCCATAGAAGCAACCTTAACATTAATGATGATTCTAAATCATTTGTATTAGTCTCTTAATTGTGTTCAGATATTGATAATACCTTGATTCCCAAGCTTGAGGTATCGCCCCATTAGTGTCGTAATGGAGAGTTCATAAATTCACATTCCCATCCAAACAACTTTGTTGTAATCTTCTTAATGACGATATATATATATATATTGCATTCATGATGGAACACACTAGAGTCATTACATTTAGTGTTTCTATCCAATTATTCCTTTAATTGTACTAAAGAGATATCCAATGATGGTCATGATATTAGTTTCATAATCTAAATCATTTACGCTTGTATTCGTTACTCTGAATTTTCTTCATTCTTGAGGAATCTATCCTTTAGCATTTCTTAAATACCAATGAAATTGTTGGAACCAAATTCGCGCATTGCCATTGATGGTGGAGGCACAAATCCAAGTAACCTGTAAAACAACAAACAACCGTGAGCAATACCTTAAGACCAGGGCGGTGTGCCAACCAAAGGCTATCCAACAGTCAAGTTAGTACACAAGTATGAGACTCAAGTGGTGTACGAGAATTAGAATGCAATTGCACTACAAGAAACGAACCCTAGACGGGTGTATTTATACTAGTCGGTAAAAAGACCTTTTGTCATGCCCTGAACTCGGGGTTGGTGAAAGAATAACCCTGCGCCTGGTGCTCGAGTTAAAAAATGTAAAAATAAAAACAAAAACAAACTTCTTTTATTCAATAAATTCGAAAAACATTAAAAGGTGTACAAAATAATAATAAAAACTTTTAAATTCCTCGTCTATTACAACCTTATCCTGTTTAGCACTTGTCTTGTCAAATAACTCATCTGTAAAATAAAATGATCACGGGTAAGCAACAACCACTGTCACCCAGTGAGTAGAATATATAATATGCTATCAAGCTTGCTATTTTACCCACACTATTTAATATGATAATAATATCAAAGTTTAGCCACATAATTCCATATCACACGTCCTTCGCATGTCTATCCTTTCATAATATGTAGCTCACCACGTGACCCCTATATTGGCCATTCTGCCCTAATGCCCCTACGTGCCATATATTTATCCATCAGATAACCCAACACTAATGTGCTCATGCTCGATGAACATCTCAAACAATTCCACATAGAATGTATATATACATATCGAAAGTTTTTACATGAAATAAACATGCTTGACTTGAAGTAGATAGAGATTTATAAATCGATAAAACCCACAATAGCTTGTTTTCATTTATTAAAAAAAATAAGAAGTTTTGTTACACATTATGTGAACCAGTCACCTAGATTGATAGCTAGAATCCCGGCAAGACAAGTCTGCTAACAATCTGTACACATCGAACTCTCTAAGCCTAAACTCTTCTTCTTTCTTTTTTCTCCCCTCACTTTCTATTCTGTATATATAAATATATACATATACATACATGTATATAATATATACATTCATTTGTATAATATGGACTATGCATGCATTGCAGCCAACCTACGTTTCTAGGGGAGTTGAATAAATGAATGAATGGAAGTCCTTTTATAGTGGAAATGGACTTGAGGGCTAAGCAAAAATATTAATAGAATAAATGAATGGATAGATAAAAATATGGTTTCATCTTGAAGTTATGAGCCAAATAAGTAGAAGTTGATGCCGACAAAACTAGTTGCTGCGTGTTACAATTAAAATGAAACTATCCCATTAATTGACACCACTAAATATATGGAATAGATTTCAATTGCAGGTCTACAGCTTTCAAAAAGCATGCATGAAAACCTAGTGACTATTGTAAACAAATCACAAAAACACATACTTCTAGGCCTATTTGACTAAAGAATTATAGAGAGATTGAGAAACAAGGTGCGGCAAGCATGGAGAGAATTGGTGAATTCTAAGGTGTGTTTTCTCACCCCCATTGTGCGTTTATTTATAGTAGTAGGGAAGGTTAATTCCTTACCCCAATAGGATTACAATTCTAATAGGATAATATCTAAAGATAAGACATGGTAGAATCTCATAAGGATTTCCTATTTACACAATCACATTCCTAACGGACTACAACGCTCCCTCTTGAGTGTGTAAATACTCAAGTAAATGGCACATCAGGTCTTCAGTGGTGAAGTAACCTGAGTTGATCAAGTTCTCGGCAACAATGAGTGAATGCAAGTCTCAAATCAATAGAAGAATGCATAAAAGGTACAACTCACGAACGAAACCTTGCTATGGTAAAACCCAAGGTGGGATAAAAAATCATAGACTAAGAAGAAATGTGAGAAGTTGCATTAGGTCAAAACTAAGTCTTCTAGACGCAAGTAGCAAGGTCACAAGGGTATGACCAGCTTATGATGGGTGTCTTGTTAAAACCTCGTTAAGTAGAAAAAACCCAATGGGAAAAATGCTCTTAATCATAGGAAAAAAAGTACATTAAGATCAAGTGAGTATACTTCTGGATACTTCCCTGAGTTTGACAAAACTTCCAAATGAGAACTACAAGAATTGTATACGAATAATTAGGCATACCAATTCCTTGGACAAGCTTCTAAAAGGTAGACTTCAATAGTGACGTCATGAAGAGGTCGAAGCAATGTGTCTAGAATTGGATTGCTTGACTTCAATATCATGATGCTTTGTTGATGTGATGTAGAAGCAATATGTCTTGGCGTTGACTTCGTGGGATGTATCATGTCTTGGTCTAATTGATACATATGGCATAGTCTTCATGGATCATCGTTTAGAATCGACAATGAATGGAAACTGTAGGCACTTCGAATATGCTCAACAAAAGCTCTTAAGCATGTCTCATGTGTGGCGTAGTAAGGGTGAGTCTTGGATCGATTCGAAGATTTTGCAACTAAGGACTATATTGTGGACCTCTAAGATATTGTGATTTCCCTAAAGGTAAAGACATAACCATTTGGGGATATTCCTTGTGCGGGTTTGATAAGTAACCAATGTCAACATAATAAACAAGATAAGCATCATTCTGAGGATCGCGGGGTCGGATCCGCTCGGGATGCACTAGGATAAGCCCAACTGTAGTACCTACATGGTATAGAACATATGTCTTTAATACCAATTTAGTGGCTGCGTGTAGGCGTGGTGCTACATCTTTACTAATAGATCAATAGTGAAGGAGATGTCCTATCTAAAGCAATGAACTAAGTACAACAAAGGACAAAGTTAGACTTAGATATGGAACTTCAGATTCCATAACCTCTTCAAGGGTCTCATTTTCATATAGCGAATGGAAGATCATAGGTATACTCAAAGGTAACACCTTTGGGGTATAGTTCGACTGGTAGACCAAAATACCTTTAAAACAACATTTGAAATTCAGGTCAAGGCATAAACGAGTTTTTCAAGATCCTTCATCTCAAATGATGTCTTTAGGTATGAGGCAATTTTCTCAAACCCTTCCAAATTCTTAGTAAGATTCATGTCAACAACATAAATTTTAACTCTAGCAATTCGGAATAAGACTTCTTCCTTTAACGTGCAAGGGCATAATTTCATATCCCTGGTTGATCCAATAACCACTTAGACAGGTATACCACATCCGCCCAATTGCTTCAATCCTTAAAGTGAATGGCTCAAATGAGTTGAGAGAGTGGTCATAGTCTGGAACTATTTGAGCCAATCTATGTAATCTTTTGGGAATTTACATGTAAATCTTCATATCAATATCCCCATGGAGAAACACTTTTATACCACAATCATAATGCTGCAATCAATCACATGGCGTTTAAGAGAAACCTTGTGTTGTAAGGCGTGTATTACATCGCACTATTTCATTCATCTCATTATGAATTAACCCGAATTGTAAATTCAGTTGTCAAATCAATTCTACATTGTCACTAATAAATGAAACATGGTTCGATATCATCACTTTTCATTTTTGTCGGTAGCTACCATATTACTAAAAACATCATTGATGATAATCTCATTCCAATTCCATATCTCATCTAAACGCTGAACCAAAATCTTCAAGTCTCGAGCCAAGAACTTCAAGTTTCGGGAGTAATTCGAATTAATCTCATGAGATGGAAATGATTGAGATAGCGATCAAGTATGGATTCATTTTGTGTGATGTATCTTTTCTAGAGAAGTGAATCTTATGAACCAAGTGATATGTCGTGCTTCAAGCCAAGATAGATTGCTTGGCTATTGGCCGATGTACCAGACTGTTCAACAAGGGCAGCCAAACCATCCTTTAGAGATGGCACATCATTCGGGGATGTTGACTCGACATCCATTAAGTACGTTTATCCTTGCAAGCATGTTTGCAACTGGTATATGATCTTGTCATTTTAGTCAGTTCAGAGGAATGCGTATGGAGAAACATGATGAAAGCTAGAATTCATTTCGCTTGCTTATCATACTTGTGCAGTACGGAGATCCAATATCAAACATAGTGGGCAACATTCACGCAAATTCATGTTGTTCTACAGGATTTTCTTATCTCCCTTAACGACCGAAAGACTGTCTCGTTGAACTGACAATCTGAAAATGAACGGTAAAAGATCGTTTGCAAAAGCTTTAAACAACAAGTGTGAAAGAGAATCGTAATTGACAAAAATTCACAACCTTCTATGAGGACCCATATTGGTATTTTGCGGCGGCACAACTTGACACATAAAATGCACACTCAAAACGCGCAAGTACAAAGCGCAAGTTCGCACCTAGTAATCAACTGTAACGTCATAAATGGTTGGGTGGCATTGGGCCTCAATGCAAACTAATATAGCTACATACAAGATTGCATAGCCCTAAGAAGAAACCAAAAGCTTGGTGCGTTCACCAAGGGTTTGCTCTATGAGGCTTTTTTAGGGTGAACATAGAGAATTGGTGTTCAATCTCAACCCAAAAACATGCAATACTTATCAAAACATCATCAATAAACTCTCTAGCATTAACTAGTCTTCCAGACTTTATGGGATAACTAGCATATGGGCACACATAAAATATGTGTGAATTTTTTTTTTTTTTTTTTTTTGCTTTAAAAATGGAAGGAGAGAGAAAGAGAAAAAGAGAGAGAGAACGTGAGAATGGGGAGAGAAGGAAGAGAGCTTTGTTTTTTATTTTTTTCTTTTTTTAATTAGAGATATGTTAAAACATCTTTTAGGTAAGGCCTTGAAAAAAAAAATAGCAAAATTTTGGTTGTATGAAATTACATTATCGACCATATTTCTTATTGTTAGAATGGCAATTTCATGGAATTTTGGTTGACAATGAAGGTTCTATTAATATGTAGTTTAGATTAGGATGATGAACCCTTAAAATTGACCAGGAGGATTAGCAGCAATATGTGTGGACAAACATGTGACAATTTTGTTGATACATCAACCAAAACCATAAGTATTTATATGATGCACAAGATCCTTACTCCCGGTAATGAGATGCATCATGGCAGCAGTGTTTGACCTAAATGTCTCGAATGGTCATGCTAAAGCAAGTAAACCGCTTAAATCATTCGGCTCCAGGCCAACCATATGTGGCGCATCCAGTTGGGAAGCAGCCCATCGCTCCCAAAACAAAGCTTCAGGCTCATTTTGGGAGGTGGTGCAAGATATTTCACTCTATTGCTCTCTCGAATATCCTAAGAACTCAACAACGTTTTACCCAAACATGGAGAATATAAGATCTCTATAATGGTAATTCAGTATCGCTCATACAACGAGGAGCATGCCAGTGCTCTTCATCAAGTTGGATAGTCCTGAAGTCGTTGCTAGAGATGTGATTTGGATATAAAGTTAGTGTTCCCAACGTCGCATTCATCCAGACAACTAACTTTTCCACATTCATACCTAATCACGTGTTAATTGAATTCAGTCACATATACGAGAAGCATAGTTAAATCATATTCGAGGACAATATCAATAACATAACCAGAAACTAAAACAAACACCGACTTGAATCCAAGAACATAGAAAATTGTTCACAAAGTAAACCAAAGTTATTAAGGAGATTCACCCAACAAGGCCATCCATATAAAAAAATATCAATTTTAAGAATATTATGATGACAAAGAACTTGGTTCCAAAGAGCCGGCAGTAAACTTATAATATGGACACTTTTACAGAAAATAAAATACAATAATCTAGACTTCGAAATTATATAAGAGTAAATCTAAAACAAAAAAATCACAAGCATTGTAGTATGGATGAAGTACCAGTCCATGTCCACCAAACAGAATCTCAAAGAACAGATTCGTGCACAAAGAAGCATTTCCAAAAGTTATATCAAGCTTCATGTACCAAAATATAAAACCACAAGAAAAATCCAGTAAGAAACTTAAAAAATGTCCAAAAAGTGTTCCATTAGTTATCGAAATTTTATCAGCTTTCATCATTTTACAACATAAGCGCGAAAATTACTTTCTGATACCTTTGAAAACTAAGTACTTACAAAAGTAGAAACCACCAGTTTGTTCAATGTTGGCTGTTAAAATGATCATTTACCGAGTTGCCGTCCTGTTTTCTTAAACTGCACTTTTAGCAACAAAGAAACTAAATTTACAGCCATTTTGGTATCTTGTCTTTCGCTGAGTTATCCAAAAATAAGCAGAATCTAACAGAATTTATAACCTACCAAAATATCGCCCCCAACGAAAGCTAACAGACTTCTTAGCCTTGAGATAGACCTACAAAAATCAAAATCGTTAACTCACAAAAAACATGTCGTCCCCAGAAAACTGTCTCATTCTTTTTTACTCTTCATAACCTCTTCATTATCTAGAGTATTGACTGCGCAGAGAAGCACCTCCATACCCCCTCTACCTTGTTCTGATTCCCTGTCATCGCATTTTTCTTTCTTTGATCCTTCGTCTTTCTCTCTCTCTGTCTTTTCTTTCTTATCATAAGCCTTTCTTGCCTTGCGCATGGCCTTAATTCCTGCATCACATTTTCTGCAAAACCATTTTCCAACTGGAATAGAGGTCCGTGGTGGTTCCATGCAATAGAGGTGGTACGCGTGATCACAGCCATCACAAAGCACAATCATATCATCATCCTTATCAGTGAGACAACTTCTGCATAGACAAGAATAGCAGTACCATCGGGGACCGTACAATCTTGACTGGTTAGTTGTCAGACACCTCATATGGTAATATTTCTTGGGGCAGTATGGATGACCACATATCCTCAACCTCTCACCGTTTTTAACCACAAGTCCACAAGTCTTGCAAATTTCTTTGCTTTCTTCTAATAGTTGGGTTCCATCATCTGCACTCAATTTTGAATTTTGACCCGTCTCATTGACTGTTTCTTCGTCTGTAGAAACACTTTCACCTCCAACTCCATCAACTAGAGTCTTGGCCACATTCAACTTCTTACACACGACACAGTTCTCATGGGATGATCCAAGACCACTTGCAGTGCACCTAGCACAATACCAACTTGGAGGAATTTGTTTGACAGCAGGCTCAATGCAGGAGATATGGTACATCTCCTCACATGAATCACATACTAAACAATCCTTCCCATTTGTACAGCATCCACAGCACCTGCAAGTGCATACACTGTGCACACAACAATCCTCTGTTTGCTTCACTTTAGTGTGAAAGTCAGATCCCAAGGGGTAGAACTGTTTTAAAGTGACAAAAGTTAGAATACTCCTGAAAACTAGGCTGATCAATACCTTAAAAAACAAAATTCATAATCATAATAACTGAGATGCATTTAGCCAGACAAATCGACAATGACAATGCATTTAGCCAGACATGCCGTTCCCTGAAAATTGTTTTCAGAATTCTTTCATTGTCAGGTGACGCATCTCATCACAATAATTAGACAAATCACTATTTTTTTTTTTTTTTTTGTGAACGACAAATCACTACTTTCACATATCCCAAAAGACATGAAACTTGAAAGAGGCCAAATTCCTACAAGTGACAAGTAAGCAAGAGGAAAATAGGCAATATAAAACTCTTGTACCTCATTTTTTCCATATTTCATTGTATTGTGGACTAAACCTCCCAGGTGAGATGACAGATAAAATAATTTGTGAGATCAGGCTTACAACACCAGAGAGTGAACATACAATAAGTTATTTCTAGAATTAATAGATTTCTATAAACTAAATCTTCAGGTATATGGACTAGACATCTCTCAACAGAATCACCTAACCTGTTCATTGTAAGAAGCCCTTGACATGTCCGAGAGGTTTTTTGCAAGAGAAATCAAGTCCGTACCAATCACTTGAAGCTTTATCCATACCTGCAGAACACTCAGGTTTGGAATATGTAAATTGACACAAAAAAGAAGACGGAGTATGATAAGACAATTCAGACTTTAACATATAAATAGTGAAACAGGTGGGAGAGTTCCAAAGTGTATACCATTCACATGCATATAGAAAAACAAAATCAGAATCATATATCATATATCATCTATCAAGCATCAGACAGGTGGTCATTCAAAAGGAAAGCAACCATAAGTGATCACTGTCTCCAGGTACATCTGCCTCACCATGACACATACATTAGCCAACAAAATTTACGATCACCAAAACGTTGCAAGAAACTAAAAGCAGGGATATAAAGATTATAAGCCATACGCTGTTTGGGAACATTAATATGCCATGACTTTCCAAACTAATATCCAAACCTTTGCTTGTATGCATAGCTTTCTCGTACTTTACAATTACAGAACCTTTTTCACTCATAAATATTTCATGTGATGAGATCAATCATGCCTCCAAATCATTTTACTATCAAAATCACCTTTTAATGAATTAATGAGTGTTTTCGCGAAGAGGGATTTTAAATCTGTATTTGTAGAGAGCAGCAAATCTCACTCCATAAACATGATACACCTTACTAAAGCAGATTAACCAATTGTGTGCGTTTTCAGCACACATTGAATTCAGAGACATAATGTTTAAACAGGT
The DNA here is from genome assembly GCF_916048215.2 of Malus sylvestris. Lineage (NCBI taxonomy): Eukaryota > Viridiplantae > Streptophyta > Magnoliopsida > Rosales > Rosaceae > Malus > Malus sylvestris. Next base: position 15,951,454 of record NC_062267.1, read on the forward strand.
TTCACCAACCAATACCTTCAACTCCAGCCAGTTAATGGAGAGCATTCTGAAAATACATGGATCATAACCATTCCCAAAATGATAACCATATGAAGTTCCATTTCTTTTGAAATCATAACCATTCCAGGAATAATAATCATTAACGGACTTAACTATTTAATCTTGACACCACATATTATTACATTCACACCATGATATTAACCAAAAATTAAGCATTCATTATCATCACAGCTACAACATAAGACTCTCCAACTTGCCTGTTGCATATCATTTGAGAAGAGCATAGGCGAGTGCTCATAATCTCCCCTTTTCATCCTTGAGTTTATAAGACTAAAGTCAAAAATGCTGTCATCCTTGTTTCCTTGAAACTTTTCCAGCAGCAGTTTGCACAATGAGGCAAACTTTTCTGAAACTAAAACATTATAAAAAGCATGCTGACACATCGCGGTAATGGTATGATGATTTGATTTATTTGAAGATCCATTAGATATAACACCAGCATGCCTGCTGGCGGCATTTTGAGATCTATTCAATTTAGACCGTGTAAGAAAACAGTATCGGTGCCTATCCTCATTATGATGACCAGATTCCTGCAAAAACAATAAATATAACAGAAAATTTAAAAATCATATTGTTTTGAAACTCGAAAGTATGAAGGGAATGACCATAAGCCTATAAATCTACAATCATATGTAGAACACATGGACTCTTGGTTGCAGCACAAACCTTAACATGTGTTGTGTGATCAACCTCTCGAAAATGCGCAATCGCTTCTCGTATGCACACTTGTACACCACCTTCATCATCACCTAGTGACTGATACATGTTCTCCAGTACGGAAGTTGTCCAGTGCCTATCTGAACATGCATCTGAACTATTCATGCGAACATGGACTTGCTCACAAGAGTTATTGTGTATATCTGTGCGCACTGATTCCTTTAAATGCTGCAGAAATCAAACATAGTGAATGAGGAAAACAAGGACCAAATAGTACAATTGGCTGGATTGAAGGAGTGGTAACTGAAGACATACATATATCTGTGTGTACATAAATCTTTTATTCCAGAACAGTGTAGATTACATCACATTTGTAGCTCATCATAGCTAAATTAGCCATATTGTAAAGTACCACAATGAGGTATTTCGTTATCCAGGGAAGAATGCTCATACATTGCTCCAATTTTTAATCACAGTTTTCAAAGCTTCAAGTAAAATGATTACCCATAATAAAGCAAAAAAATTTAACTTGCAATCAATAAACTCTGTTTCACACTTATCCCTGAAAAATAAACATCTCTCATTTTCCTCCTACTAACAGTGCCCACTAAATAGCCTAATGAGCTCTCAAATGCGTTAATGAGAAAAGTAATGATCGTTAAGTTAACTTGTTCATATCCCAACCTCTTTGTGATCCTCCCCAAGTCTTCATTGTTCTGAGTTAAAAAACTAAGAAACTCATTGGGCGCTCAAAATTTACAAGCCTTGTTGTAAATTTTTCATAAGGATGCAATTCATAAGCTAATTTTTCTGTCTAAACTAAGTACAGCTTACCATTGCTCAAGTCGAATTCCGTTAAAACTGAACACAAAAAATTACAAGGGAGAAGGGAGATCAGCGAATATACTAGAATACTACAGTGTCCTATTAATAAAGAATATGGTTTTTGTCAACATGAAATACTAGCACAGAGCTAGAGGAAGCACCTGGTCTACCAATTGACTCGATGATTCCACATCAGCTCCCCCATCATCCTGTGACCTGCTATCCCAATGGAACCTCGCCTGCCTCCGCCTTTTATAAGTTCGAACACCCTCACTTGCACCAGAGCTGCCTTTGGCAATGTCATTACAATTTCCAAATCCATTGGATTCACTCTTCAGGCATTCAACTTCTTTATCGCATTCCATACTATCGTCATTGCTGTTTCTTTCTTCCACTCCCATTACAAATCAAACCCCTAATTTTCTCACACTTCACAGCGCGAAAAATAGGGTTTCACCTACGTTCCAAATTCCAATCTTTTCAGCAGTAGGAAAATTTCAGATACCCAAAAACTAAAATGACCATAAGATATACACAACCAACCAGCCACAGTGAAATCCCCCATTGTTTAATAGCTAGCCAAGAAAATACGAAACCTCAGAGTCTTGCTTTCAATTTCTTTAGAAATAAATGTAAAATTCAACTAACCTAAACCAACCCAAATCTTGGAATCATCAGTAAAACGTAATATGTTGCTTACATCGAGCATACTGAAAATTTAAAGTTCACAATAAACAAACAGAAAACACAAATAACAAAATTCAGAACAAACTGAAAGGGCAAAAGAGAGAGTGAGAGGGAAGAAAGCTGACCTGAAAGAACAGTTTTCAAACGCCCAAAAGAGAACCGGAACCCTAAAAATCTGAGGAGGAGCGAGAGGTTTGTGACTTGTGGGAGACCTGGTTCAGTATGATGAGAGTGCTCTTACTCTTATCTGGGAATTTTCGACACTGATAAGCACACAGCGAGCTTGTGACTCGGACGGATTTTTGTTCTTTTCTTGATTTTATTTGTACTAATTTATTCATCTCTTTTTCTCTTGCTCATTTGATATTTGCTAAATTATTCCCATGGTCCTGAGATGAGTAACCATATAATTTTGAATTGAGACTTATGGTGACAAAAACTATTTTCTTACGGAAATTTTATTTAAACTCATGAAATCTCCTTTTACACCAAACTTAAAGTTTAAATGTTAATTGTCTATTTTATTCTATTGCATAATTATTATTAAATACAAAATTATTGTAGGCCTATTTAATTGAGCGATCTACGGTTTAGAGATAGAGAGGGAGGCCGGCCACTTTAGAGAGAAAAAAGATTGATTTAATTGGGAGGTGTGTTTGATTCACCCATTGTGCCTTTATTTATAGTAGTTGGAAGGGTAAATACATTTCCCTTTATGATTACAACATTTAATAGGTAATCTAATCCTAATAGGAATATATAATACTTTCCCATATTCTCTAGGATTTACACAATCACATTCCTATTCTAAATAGAACTGCAACACTCCCCCTTGAGTGTGTAAATACTCAACAAACCATCGCATTAGATCTTCAACAGAGAAGGTAGAATAGTTGATGAAGTCATCGGCACAACGGGTCATCGCGAGTCTCAAATTTAATTTGAAGTATGCATTTGTAAAAACTCACAAAACCTCGCTATGGTAAAACCCAAGGAATGGGGAAAACCCATAGACTAAGGAGAAGAGTAAGAAAATATGCATAATGTCTAAAATAATCGTCAAACTGGACGAATGTAGTGAACTCAACGGAGTATGATCATCCCAGAATAGGTGCCTCGTTAAAACCTAGTTAGGTAGCAAAAACCCAGTGGGAAAAATGCTCCTAATCGTAGGGAAAAAGAGTACATTAAGATCATGTGAGTATGCTTCTAGATACTCTCCCTGAGTTAGACATAACTTCGTAAATAAGAGAACTACAAGCGATTTAATTCTGATAATTTACGCATACCGATTCCTTGGACGAGCTTCTGAAATGTAGACTTGGGCAATGACTTGGTGAAGAGATCGGCCAGGTTGTCCTGGGAACGGATTTGCTTGACTTCAATGTTTTGATGCTGTTGCTGCTGGTGTGAGTAAAAGAACTTTGGCGCTATGTGCTTGGTGTTGTCTCCCTTGATGTATCCCTTCTTTAACTGCTCGATACATGCTGCATTGTCTTCAAAGATCGTCGTAGGAAGGTCAACGACTGATGAAAGACCACTAGTGCTTTGAATGTGTCCCATCATTTCTCTCAGCCAAAAGCATTCATGCGATGCTTCATGTAGGGCGAGAATCTCAGCATGGTTAGACGAAGTCGCAACTAGCGTTTGCTTGGTAGACCTCCAAGAAATTGTGGTGTTTCCACCGGTAAAGACATAACCCGTTTGAGAACGTGCTCTATGTGGATCAGACAAATATCCAGCATCTGCGTAACCAACAAGGCGAGAATCAATCTTAGATCCATAAGGGGCGGCAACACTAGGAGATTTGTGGGTATAGAACAAGCCCAAATCCGTAGTACCCTTGAGGTAGCGGAAAATGTCTTTGACACCATTCCAGTGCCTGCGTGTAGGCGCATTGCTGTATCTAGCCAATAGATTCACAACGAAGGAGATGTCGGGTTTAGTGCACTGAGCCAAGTACAATAAAGCACTAATTGCACTTAGGTAAGGAACTTCGGGTTCCAAAATCTTTTCCTCATCCTCCTTTGGACGGAAGGGATCTCGTTTAGCATCTAGAGTCCGAACAATCATGGGTGAGCTCGAAGGCTTAGCTTTATCCTCATTAAAGCGACGTAACACCTTTTGGGTGTAGTTTGATTGATGTACTAAGATTCCATCTGAACAATGCTCGATCTCCAGGCCGAGGCAATATCGAGTTTTCCCAAGATCCTTCATCTCAAATTCCGATTTCAAGTGTGCAGCAATTTCCTCAAGCTCTTCGGGAATACCAATGAGGTTCACTTCATCGACATAAACTGCAACAATTGCAAATTCGGAATGTGACTTCTTTATGAACACGCATGGGCATAGTTCGTTGGTCACATAGCCCTGACTTGTCAAATATTCACTCAGACGGTTATACCACATCCGCTCGGATTGTTTCAATCCGTAGAGTGACCTCCTCAACCTAATTGAGAGAGTGTTCCGTGGTCTAGAACTATTTGAGCCAGTCAATGGAAGTCCTTCTGGAACTTCCATGTATATTTCCGTATCTAGATCCCCATAAAGATACACGGTTACCACATCCATAAGCTGCATATTCAGTTTTTCGGAAACTACTAAACTGATAAGGTAGCGGAACTTTATAACGTCCATTACGGGGGAATATGTCTCCTCATAATCAATTCCAGGGCGTTGAGAGAAGTCTTGCGCTACGAGGCGTGCTTTAATCGCACTATTTCATTCTTCTCATTATGCTTCCTCACGAAAACCCACTTGTAGCCAACAGGTTTCACGCGTGGTGGTGTAGGGATGACAGGTCCAAACACTTTACGTTTCGCGAGCGAATCAAGTTTGACTTGGATTGCTTGTTTCCAGTTTGACCAATCGATTCTACGTCAGCATTCATCGAAGGAACGTGGTTCAATGTCATCGCTAAGCATGATGTCAGTAGCTACTGAGTACGAGAATGCGTCATCGACGATCATCTCATTCCTATTCCCAACCTCATCCAATACTGTGTAATAGACCGAAATCTCGCGATTCTCGGGAGGCCGGCATGTTTCATTTGAAGCATCATTGTAATCTAGAATAATCTCATGCGTTGGAATGGATGAGTCAGCGATGGTCGGATTCAAACTAGGGTCACTAGTTGGTGCCATTTTCCTCTTCCGGGGTTGTGAATCCTTTGAACCAGAGGGTCTGCCACGCTTCAGGGTCGGAGTAGATGATTGGCTAGCCGCCAATGTACCATGCCGTGTGGAGAGTGATGCCTCCCCACCTTCGGGGATGGCTCGGCCTTCCCAGACAGGCTGTTGATGTACACGGGGTACATCTATCTTTGCATGTGTATTTGTAGCGGGTATATGTGATCTTGTCACCTTTGCTAGATCATTAAAAGCATCCGGCATGCTTTGAACAATGCTCTGAAGATCTATAATTCGTCGCACCTCAGTTTCAGACTGGGCAGTGCAGGGATCTAAATGAGACATAGTGGGAGCATACCATGACAATTCGTGACGTTCTACAGGAACGTTAGCATGCTTATCTCCCCCTAACGACGGGAAGATTGTCTTATCAAAGTGACAATCCGCAAAACGTGCAGTAAAGAGATCTCCTGTCAAGGGTTCTAAGTATCAAACAATTGATGGCGAATCATAACCGACATAGATTCCCATTTTTCTCTGAGGACCCATTTTGGTACGTAGCGGCGGCGCTATTGGCACATAAATGGCGCACCCAAACACCCGTAAATGCGAGACGTCAGGCTCGTATCCAGTGACCAACTGTAACGGTGAATGTGGTTGGGTAGCGATGAGCCTCAAGCAGACCAACATAGCTGCGTGCAATATTGCATAGCCCCAGGCAGATACCGGCAGTTTGGTTCTTATAACCAAAGGCCGAGCTATCAATTGAAGGCGCTTTATGAAAGCTTCTGCCAGGCCGTTTTGGGTGTGAACATGGGGCACAAGATGTTCTACATTAATCCCTACTGACATGCAATAATCATCAAAAGTCTGTGACCTAAACTCTCCAGCATTATCCAGTCGAATCGATTTAATCGGATAATCAGGGTGGTGAGCCCTTAGCTTAATGATTTAAGCTAGGAGTTTAGCAAACGTGGCATTGCGTGTAGACAACAAGCAAACATGTGACCATCTTGTCGATGCATCAACCAACACCATAAAGTATCTAAATGGTCCGCAAGTTGGTTGGATAGGTCCACAAATGTCCCCTTGAATCATTTGAAGAAATTTATGAGAGTCTTGATTAATCTTTGTATGGGAGGGTTGAGTATTCAACTTCCCTAAAGAACACGCTATGCATGGCGGGACTCCAACGTGTGGATGTAACTTATGCCCGTGTGAAGATTTGAAGATACGGCGCATCATGTCACGTCTAGGATGTCCCAAACGGTCATGCCAAAGTAACAAAGTGTCCTGGAACTCAGGCATAGAGCCGGCCACACTGTGGGCCTCTATGCTACGAATGGTTGTGATGTAAAATCCACTCGGCAGACGTTCCAACTTCTCGTGAATATGCTTCTGGCCATATTCGTATGAAGTGATACAAAGAAATTCAGAACCATGATCTTCAGTGGTTTCAAGATGATATTTATTATCTCGAATATCTCTAAAACTCAGCAACGTTCTTCCGGAACGTGGAGAATAGAGTGCCTCCTTAATGGTCAAGATTGTACTATTAGACAACATGATACGTGCCTTTCCGTATCCTTCAATCAGGTTGGATGAGCCTGAGAGAGTTGTCAAATGAGCTTTCTTAGGTATGAAGTTAGTAAAATAGTGTCATTCACGCAAAATGGTGTACGTAGTTGCACTATCTGCCAGACAACTAACTTCCCCACTAGACATACCTAGAAATAAATTGATTGAATTGGTCACATGCATAAATATAAGCCCATTCATTCAATTAAGTAATTCGAGAAAATAATATCCATTCCAATAACAATCCATAATTCAAAACAAACCAAAACCAAACAAATGATTCCAAATACATAGAAAAGTTGTTAAAAATTAAACCATAAACCTAGCAAAATAGGGGGTAGGGGATGGCCACTCCTAGTGGGTTCGGCCACTAGGGGCTAATGCCCTAAAACATGTCTAATTTAGTCTTCCATAGGTGTTGATGCCTCCTGGAAATCTGATATCTCCATTGATGTGGTTGCATCGTCCTGATGATCCACATGTGCAAAGTTAGACTCACGACGGGAATGATACTTGGTAATAGCCCCAGGGGAAGCTTGGCATATGCGTGACCAATGATCCTTTGATCCACAGCGATAGCACATATCCAGTTCAGTAGAAGCGGCCTGAACGGGAGCTTTGCCCTTGTTCTTGAAGTTTGGGACCTTAGGTGCGAGTGGTGGACGTTGCTGGGTCGCAATTCTTCCCTTAGGTGTGGCACTCTATTGACCTTGGGCCCGTGGTTGGGCTTGCCGCCTATTTCCACGGCCACGACGTTCTTTCATCGTTTATGGCTACTAAAATTGGTCGCATACGCTTCAGGCGCAGCGTTTGAGCCAATGGGTCGAGCTTGATGATTCCTCATCAAAAGCTGGTTCTGCTTTTCAGTAAGAAGTAAAATAGAGATCAAATCCAAAAATTTGGTGAATTTCTGTGCCCTATATTGTTGCTGCAGGACAATATTGGTGGCATGGAAGGTCGAATAGGTTTTCTCTAGGAAATCTGATTCGGTTAGTTCCACTTTGTAGAATTTCAACAAAGAACGGATTCTACAAACTTCAGAGTTGTATTCATTCACGGACTTAAAATCTTAAAAGCGAAGATGCTGCCAGTTGTGTCTTGCTTCAGGCAAGTATATGTCTTTCTGGTGATCGAAACGGTCAGCTAGAGCAAGCCAGAGGGTGCGTGGGTCTTCCTCAGCGAGATACTCAGTCTGCAATGCATCATGGATGTGTCTTCGAATGAAGATCATTGCAGTAACCTTCTGAGCTTCGTCGACAGGTTTGTCGGCAATAGGTGTCTCAATGGTGGCTCTAATACCCTTTGCAGTGAGATGGAGCTTCACGTCTTAAACCCACTTTAGATAGTTTCTTCCAGAGACTTCGAGAGCGGAGAAATTGAGCTTGTTCAAGTTCGACATGTCCCTAAAACAGAGGGAAAAACGTGATTAGTCATATGGTAAGCCATAGACATATATCGTAGAACATACAGGTTCTTGAGACATGTATTAGTTTAATTTATGCATGAAAACTTCAGGTTTCATGTGGTATGTTTTGAATGAAAACTTCAGGTTTCAAAGGCACTAATTTTGAAACTACAGGTTCAAATTAGTTTTATGAACGATTAGTTCATAATGAAAGGTTCCTACAAGAAACACAGAATGCAATATACTAAGTGTAGTGGATTTGAGTTGGCTTCAGGAACTCAAGTGTGAGAGCTTCGGTACTACGAAAGTATGTGACGGTTCAAAGTATAAAAATAAATTAGTGAATCGTTAATGTCCAAAAGTGATCTTCAGGTCAATAATTTTGGATTCATTATCAGATTAGTGGACTGCAGGTCACTTTTAATTAATTCAATAAATCGGGTCATACAGGGTTGATTGTAGAAGCAAATAATATTAACATATTGGTTAAATTATTTAAAATGCTAAAATAATAGCTTGTGGGTGGAAAAATGCCCCAAAATAATTTGGGCATGGGTGCCGTGGGTAAGGGAAAGCACGGGGTGCCTTGAGTAAAAACGGCAAGGCCTAACAGGGCCTAGGGTATGGCTGCAGGCCACGAGAGGGACAAAACCCCCAGCCGTAGCTGGTTTAGGTGTTTTGGTCTAAAGGGTCATAGGGGCAAACCCAAGGCTTACGGGTTGGTCACGCAGGGAGCCCAGCGAAGATGGGGCCTTGATTTTGTGGCGCAGCTGGCTTTGTGTGCCTTGTGTGCATAAGGCGCCCAGCCGAGGGTTGACAGGTTTTTGATGCAGGCCGAGAGAGGCCATGGGTTGTAGGCCCAGCAAAGAAACCAAAATCAGGCCGAAGCCTGTTTTCCTTTTTGGCACAGGGATGGTGCGATGCACCAAATCCCATTCCCTTTTTTTTTTTTCAATTCCCTTGAGGTTTTAGGAAAAACCTAATATGCTTCTAATTTAAATTTATACATTGACTCACAAATTCCACATAACAATTTAATTGTGCGATGCATGAAACAAATATATATAGTGACAAATATATGAACATATACAATATATATATTGGAAGGAAAATATAAACATAGGGGGTTCATGCATCATGGGGAATGTTTATCTTACGTTCATTATGGTTAAAACCCTAATAGCTCTCATAGAGAAAAACAAGTTTTTTCTATTGATGGATGGTGATTTTGAAGTTTTGAATCCTCCAATTTATCCCATGTTTATCAAAATACCAATGCACCAATATTAGTTCCAACTTTACTAGCTAAACAATAGATAATGGCATCGAACGATCGAAGCTTCCACATAGAGCTTTAGCTCAACTCGATTTCTTCTTCCTCATTCCTCCTTTGATGATCTCATCCTCTAGTTCCATAGATTTTTTTTCCCAAATGAAACTGAGGCCTGGGTCAAGATATGTGCCATATTACTATTGTCTTTTGTTGCACCTCTATGAATAAGTATCCTAGTAATCCCAACGTAGTGCAAAGACTCAGCAATCTGCAGTGCAGTCACACCTTTGTTAGTTCGAGCTTCAGCATCAACTCCTTTCTTTAGCAACATCTTAATCACATCTACATGTCCCGACTCCGCTGCACAGTGCAACGCGGTGTATCCATCCTCATCTTTAGCATCCATATCCACAACCTTTTCAAGCAGTGTTCGAATGACTTTTATCTTCCCTTTGAAACAGGCTTTATGGAAAGCAGTCCACCCATGTAGGTCTCTTCCATTGATTGCAGCAGCTGACATTGAAGAAGTCAGCAGTGTTTTCTCCAGATTCTTGCACAAACCACATGTTCAAGAAGCCATAAGGTTTATTTTATTAAAGCTATTCATATCTCATTTATGCATACACGATTGAAGATTGGTGACATATGCATAGGTGGTCTGCAAGAAATCGTCTAGGATGCATGTGGGAATGGTTTATGACAGAACATTGATGTTGAAGTTTGGTTTTTATGGCAGGTATGAGTCACCTTACTAGAGAGGCCTTGCAGAAAGATGCATTCAAGTAAGCATGGAGATACAGGAATAAACGCCTACAGCAAGCCAACACCTCTCAGCCTCAATCTCATTCTCAACCCCAATCTTGATCCTAATCCAATCGTACATTGTTATAAGCTAATTAGCATATGGGTGTAAAGATAATTTTACATTCTGAATTGGGTTTAAGATGGTAGTTTAAGTAATAAATTTGGGTTTAAAGAGATATTAATATTTTAATAAAAAACAATATGGGTGAAGAGAGTAAGTTGGGTGTAGAAAGAGGTTAGATGGGTTCAAATAAAATTTTCCTTTTTCTTATGATCATGTTGTGAAGTCCGTCAGCAATGTTACTTCTTTTTTAACAAACGATATTATTAAACAAAGAAAGAGGGTGGAGTTAGTGTCACAATGAGTAACCATGTTGTGAAGTCCGTCAGCAATGTTAATTAAAATTGTGATTTTCGTTTTCCTTCAGTTAAGTTTAAATGTAAAAAGTCCTTTTAAACTTATTAATTTCGTCAACCAATTATAAATCAACATCGAAAAATAACCAAACTTCCCCACCCCATCTTCTTCATTGTCATCTCTTACAATCTTACCTTCATTACCAACATTGAGGGAGGGTTTACCCGTCGACGCTTTTCCAGCTCTTGTAAGAATTGTATATAACGAATAACGAAACAATTCATATATTGACATTTCGCAGAGGCAACGAAGGGTGCTAACTCGGCCACCCAACCCAGCAGGGTCATATGTCCCGAAGATTTGATAAAAGAAAGGTGCATTAGGGGGCGGGGGAGCTCAAGTGTCACTTCAAACTTAGTTTTTTTTTCTTTTTTTTTTGTTACATATATATATATGTATATATATGGTTCTCATAACTTTACTTTAATATCATTTTACCTCTTAAAACTTAATTGCGTCACACTTTATTCAAAAAATGCTAGGTGTCAAATTCATTTTCATCTCAACTTGTTACGTTTTGTCAAATTCATTAAAAAATGCTAGGTGTCACGTGGCATAAGTGAGGCCATCTACTTGTTGACATGTTTATGACATCATCTCTCCAGCAACTTAAAATATTTTTACCATTTAAAAAATGTCATAAGTGAAAGTAAGGCTGGAAAAAAATCCCAAAAATCATGAACCAAACCAAAAAAATCTCGATTCCAAACCAAAAAAGTTCCAAACCAAAATTTCCGAAATTTTCGGGATGAAATGCTGAACCAATCCCAAAATTTCGGTATGAGATTCAGTAATCTCTACTCAATCTTTCGATAACCCCATACTGAACCGAAAATAAATAATATATATATATATTTTATTATACATTCCAAAAATCTCGTTCTACACTCTAAAAATCTCATTCTGCACTCCAAAAATCTCATTCTACACTCCAAGCCTTCTATATTTGGAAATAAAAATACACTTCTGAGGAGTGTACAATGAGATTTTTTGAGTGTCAATAACACTTCCCTTATTTATATATGTTTTATTATACATTTAATTATTGCTAACTACTAGTAACAATATAACTGGTGTGGTCTAAGGTACTAACCATAGCCCTTTATCGTCACATTTGCCAATATGAACCTCCTACAAATATGTCTATTTCTTCAACACGAAATCAAAAAATTGTATTATTAGTTTTTGAACATATTAGGTTTGTAACTTATTTTTTTGCTTTTGGGTTTGGTACTTATTTTATTTTGGTTGCATGTTAATTTAACTTGGTATGAATGATTACTATATCAATTTGTATGAAATTTGGAAATACCAAACCATCCCGAAATATTTTTGGGATTCCCAAAAATTAGGAATATCGAAATTTTGATTTGGGATTGGTCTTCAAATTTCCGTCCCGAAAATTTTTGGTTTGGAATTCGGGATCCCATACCAAACCACCCTTAAATGGAAGCCGTCAAAATTAAAATGAATGTCTAAAACAATAATTTTAATGTGGCTATAACAATCCTTGTAGGCCGACATTTGTTGGTTATTACAACGACTTGTTGCTTGTAACGTGTAAGTAACCTGCCCATAATTTGGAACTACTTATAATTCATAGAGTAATCAAGTAAAAAAAATTACTTTAAGTTTATTGACATTAAAGATTTTATTGTTGCAGTCCTATTGGATTAGGAATGTGATTGTGTAAATTCTAGTGTATCTAGGGATATCTTTGAATATTCCCTTTAGTAGTTAACATCTTATTAGAGTTGTAATTGTCACAGCCCGTTTCAGGATTTTATATATCGGGGACGTAAAATGACGAAATTACCCTTGACAGGTATTAAGGTAAGATTTGAACTCCTAGTAAGCTTGTGAGTTTGTATATGTGATTTGTGGAAGTTAAAACCCTCAGAATCGTCGTGAAACCCTAACCCCGACAGGGAGAGGTTGCTGCCAGTGGTGCAGGATCATCTAGGCAGTCTAATCAGTCAGGACAGGGACGTACTTCTCAGGGGCGAGGTAACCAAGGCTACAAAGGTCGTGGTGGACGACAGCAAACTCAGGGACGTGTTAATCACATATCACTGCAAGATGCTCAGAACCATCTAGATTGTCACCATTTGAAGCACTTTATGGTAAAGCTTGTCGTACACCATTGTGTTGGTCAGAGGTTGGCGAAAAAGTGTTAGAAGGCCCAAAGATTGTGGATGAGACTACTTAGAATATTCAGGTGATTAAGTCTAACCTGAAAGTGGCCCAGGATCGACAGAAGAGCTTAGCGGATCGACATGCCACTGATAGAATGTATAATGTGGGTGATTTTGTATTTTTGAAATTATCACCTTGGAGAGGTGTGGTGCGATTTGGAAAGAAAGGAAAATTAAGTCCTAGGTACATAGGACCTTATAAGATCACCGAGAGGGTTGGTGAAGTTGCCTACAGGTTGGAATTGCCTCCGGAGTTATCTAAGGTACATAATGTGTTTCATGTCTCGATGCTTCGACATTATGACACACCCCGACCCAGAAATCAGGGCGTGCTGGCCGTCACGTGAGTGTGACGTAACCAAAAGTATGATACGGAAGCAAAGGATATAATAAATACGAAGGAATAAAAAACCAACTACTAACAGTAAAAACCAACTAGCGTGCTAGAGCAAGAAAACTCTGTACCTCAGTGAAGGTTCGCGGTTGTTTCCAATTTTCCACTGCTGCTATCTTTTGAGGATCTACTTGAATTCCTTGTGCCGACACTACATGCCCAAAAAATGCCACTTCATTTAATCAAAACTGACATTTACTAAATTTGGCATACAACTGGTGTTCCCTCAATTTCTTTAATACCAAGTTAAGATGTCGAATATGATCTGCTTTAGACTTAAAGTATACCAGAATATCATCGATAAAAACAATAACAAATTTATCAAGATATTGTTGGAATACCTCATTCATTAACCTTATGAAAGCTGCAGGTGCATTAGTCAATCCAAATGGCATCACCAAAAATTCATAATGTCCGTAACAGGTCCTGAAAGCCGTCTTAGGTACATCTTCATCTTTAATCTTCAACTGATAATAACTAGATCTCAAATCAATCTTAGAGAACACACACGCACCTTTCAGCTGATCAAACAAGTCATCGATGCGAGGCAATGGATAACGGTTTTTAATCGTCACCCGATTCAATTGCCTATAATCGATGCATAATCTCATGGTTCCATCTTTCTTTCTCACAAATAATACCGGAGCTCCCCAAGGTGACGTACTAGGTCGAATGAAACCTTTATCAAGTAATTCTTGTAACTGAATTTTCAACTCTCTCAGTTCAGCTGGAGCCATTCTGTATGGAGTTAAAGATATAGGATCTGTACATGGAAGCAAATCAATGGAAAATTCCACATCTCTATCTGGTGGTAATCCCGGCAAATCATCTGGAAATACATCAGGATAGTGCCTGACTACTCCAACTTCCTCTACACTGCTAGGAACAACATCTTAACACCACATGTGCTAAGTATCCTTGACAACCCTTCGATAATAACTTCTTTGCTCTCATGACAGAAATAACACCATGTCTCACCTTACTTCTTTCACCCACAAAAGTAACCTCTGGTAATCCAGGACGATAAAAGGTAACAGATTTCTCGTAACAATCAATATGGGCACGATTATAATGCAACCAATCTGCTCCTAGAATCACATCAAAATCCACAATATCTAACAGGATAAGATTAGCTGGCATAACTACACCCTCTACCATCACTGGACATCCAAGATAGACACTATCAACATAACATTTATCCCTTATATGCATGGCAAATTCTAAATCAAATCCTAGAGGCGAAGGGTGAGGTTGAGCCATTTGAGCAAACGTATGAGAAATCACAGAATGTGTCGCACCACAATCAATCAAAACTCTAGCAAAATGACCAAGAATATTTAACGTACCCATGATCAAATCTGGATGGTTCTGAGCATCTTGCAGTGATATGTGATTAACACGTCCCTGAGTTTGCTATCGTCCACCACAACCTTTGTTTCCTTGGTTACCTCGCCCCTGAGAAGTACGTCCCTGTCCTAACTGATTAGATTGCTTAGATGATCCTGCACCACTGGCATCAACCTCTCCCTGTTGGGGCTGACCTCCCTGGTGCCACTGAGATCTACTAGCTGGCATGGAAGAATAAGAAGGAAAACCCTCAGGGTCTTGGGAATACCCACTCTGAGAATAAGGATCCAGGGAATACTGATACTGTCCTGGAGCATAAGGAGCAGCATCACCTTGGTAAATGGTAAACATCACCACGACCCGTCTGACCATAACTGCCTGAACCAAAGCTCTGCTGAGTCAGTGCTGGAGGTGGCATAACAGGCTGCTGAGGCCTCTGCTGACTCTGGGGACACTGTGCCGCTCGATGTCTCGTTTGTCCACAAGTGTAGTACACCCCACTATTCCTCCTACACTCTCCATGATGTCTGAAGTTACAACGGCGGCACAACGGAGCACCATATCCACCAGCACCACCACAATCTCTCTGTCTCTGAAATCTGGGCCCGCCAGCAAATCTTCCACCTCTCACTGGGCCTGTGACACTAAATCCACCACTGGAAGAACTCGAACTCGCTCCACTTTTCTTAAAATTCTGTGTCTTACGGGGTCCCTGAGTGGAGATACCCTTGCCTTTATCATCTTTCTTCTGACCATCATTCTTGTCCTCATCATCCTCACTGTCACTAGGAAGGTTGTCGGAATCCTCCATCTGAACCAAGATCTCGAAAAACTCATGATAATCATTGCAAGGAAGTGCACTAGCAAAAGTCCGCCATTTCCTCTTAGTTCCTAGCTTAAAACGGCGAAGCATCTCTACCTGATTACCAGCTGTATCAGGATCATAACGAGACAAGTCTGTAAACTTCCTGTAATACTCATGTGCTGACATATTCTTTTGCTTCAATCGAGTGAACTCCTACTTCTTGCAATCAATGTACTCCGGAGGGACAAATCTTTTCTTAAAATGTTCCTTGAATACTTCCTAATCAGCTGCCATCTCAGGGGACATAAACTGAGTTTGATTTTTCCACCAACCTGCAGGCTCTCGTCCCAAAAACCAAGTAGTGGTCTCAACCCATCTATTAGCAGGAAAATTTCCTTGACTCTGCATCACCTGAAAAGTCATCTCAATATGGTCTAGCCATTTTTCTGCCCCTTCATGACCTTCATTACCCATAAAACGATCCAATTTCAAATTATACATAGTCTCCAGGGGTGTCCTTTGAGGAGGAGGAGGAGGGCGGATTGCATTCTGAAAGGCCTAAGCCATCGCTTCCCCTAGTTGAGTTATATCAGGGAAATTAGGTTAAGAAGCACGGTGTGACTCCCTATGAGGCGGCATAATTCTGACAGAAAACGTCAAAAGATCATTAGAGCATTAACAATTATACAGGACTGCAACCTAGGCTCTGATACCAAATTGACACACCCCGACCCAGAAATCAGGGCGTGCTGGCCGTCACGTGAGTGTGACGTAACCAAAAGATATGTCACACATACACATACCTTAATACCCGTCAAGGGTAATTTCGTCATTTTACGTCCCCGATATATAAAATCCCGGAACGGGCTGTGACAGTAATTCTATTAGGGTAAAGAATTAACATTCCCTACTACTATAAATAAAGCAACAATGGCATGGAATAGAACATACTTCACAATTACACATCTCCCTCTGCTCTCTCTCTATGCCGCACCTCCTCTCTCTTTCTGATCTCCATAATCATTCTTTTTATGATTAATTTATTATTTTATTAAATTGATCAACATGTTATTGAAGGGAAATAATGAGAATTATTTGGGATTTCTAGTGACTAGCATGCATATACAATTAAAATTTATATACATTTGCAATAGAAGCATGTTATCACATAATATCAAAGCTATAGTCATGCAAATCCCCTTCAAGAAGCATAGGTTCATATATGATGCATCTAAGAAAATATTGAAGAACAAAGTGAAGGTATAGTTTTATACCTCTTGATCTAGACTTGAGACCAAGGATGGACCACCTCCAAGCTCTTTGTTCTTGGAACTCCTTGAGTCTAGCCTCCCTCCTAGCTTCCTCCACCTTGAAAGATTTAGAGCTCCTTTCTCCTTTATTCTCCAAAGTAGAAGACCTCTAAAGATTCACACCCACTAGTGTAGTGAGATGGATAATGGAATAACCAAAAGGAGGAGAGATGATTAGCTTTCCCTCCTCTTGGTGGCCGGCTATAAGTGTGTTGAGACAGAGAGACTTGTTTTTCTCTTTTGTGAAAAAGAACACACAAAACCCTAATGAAACTTTTTCATTACACTTTCTTTATAAATGTCAAAGAAGTGAGTGAACAACTTGACTCTCTCTCTCTCTCTTTGGCCAGCCCCCTTTGTGTTGTTTGGGCTTTGGGCTTTTATCAATTCAAGTCATCATATGCTTAAATAAAAGCCCAATGGGTTTGGGCTTAATGGGCCCATATGAACCCGAACTTTTCTTTAAGTCCAAAACGATCTTTCATCGCTTCTATGATTTCTTTAGACTTTCTAATTAATCATAACACTTAATTAATCCAATTAATTTATTCCATCATCCTTTAGTTGTCTCACCACAAGAGTGTTTTGGTGTACAATCATTTTAGGTTCTAATTAGCAAGGCAGTGAGGTGATTGGCACCAATCCAATTGATTTGTATTAATCCAATCACTTAGTGAATTAAAACTTACTTTCAATTCTCCTTCTTCTTTGATGACTACTTATTTAATCATCTATAAGAACTCACAAGCCATGAGTGACATCTAACATATATCATGGCTACCCAAGCTAATGTAGAATTTGTTCGGAGAACCTATTCAGTTGGAATTACAATGTAATTCGATCCTTCTCTAATACAATACTCACAATCACATTACTAGGGTATGGATATTTAATGTTAAACACCTAATGTGATTATATCAAGTTATATGATTCTATTGAGTCGTATAGGAACGCTTTCCATCATTACGCTCGATACTTCGGCCGAAGATTCCTGAATCATATCTTTGAGTATTCATCCTCTCATAACGAGGATTAGAGATCCCTTGTTGATCATTCACATGCCTCTGAGAATAAATCACTGACCCCAACAATGCATAGAACACATCCAAGATGAGATGTGGTCACGTCTCATTATCAAATGATCAGTAACGTATCCCCAAGACAACTATGATGTCTCAGGTCAAAGGATTACTCACATTATTCCAACCAGTAGAGTTACTTGCTTGACATGTGAGTAGACCTCCATGCAAGTACTCTCGTTTGATTGTGTTCAGCGAACTCATTCCCATAATGAGCACCTACATACTTGTCTTAGTGTCACTACACGAATGGCATGAGACTTTCCATCCTTCCCATTGGAAGGGGACATAGTATGTACTGGTCTATGTATTGTCAGTGTCCCTCCAACAATCCTATAACCATGAACCTTTTTGGACATCATGGTTATGTGAAGAAGGTCTCTACAATCTAACATCATTAGATTACTTCTTCCATCGATCCATTGTCCATGGATTCACTTTTTAGGACGTATATCGTTTATTGAGATAGTCCTAATGAGTGACTTTGCCTTTTGATGTATTAGAGTTTTCCATACATATAGACATTGTCCTGAAAGGTTTCTTCCAAAGATTGACTTTCAGGGCATATCTCCAACAGTTATTGATTCAATTTATTTTTTCTTTATTGAACGTGATACAACGCATTGGAGATGCAATTCCGGCTTTCTGAGAATGATCTTCTACAAATTCAAAGGCTCAGTTGTTTTTTGCTAATCAGGTTCTTTTAAAATAAATTAAGATATTTGAAACGATTGTGAAACATGAAAACATTCCTCATGATGCATGAACTCCCTATATTTATATTTTCCTTTCAATTATATATATATATATATATATATATATATATATATATATATTGCATATGTGTTCATATATTTTGTCAATATATATATTTGTTCATTCAATACGCAATTATGCTATTTGGAATTTGTGAGTCAAAGCATCAAAATTAATTTAGAAGCAATTGGGGTTTTTAACCCTAGAAATTCGGAAGAACAAAAAAACAAAATCTGGAATTTTTTTTTTCCGCAGCACCACACCACGCCGTCGAACAGGCTGGCCTACAGCCACGCCACCATAAAACGATGTCATTCGGACGCCATGGACCGACAACCAAGCCTCGACGTCGGTTGAAATTTGCACGGGCTTGAAGCCTACAATCCACCAGCAGGCATGCAAGCCTTGCTGGGCTATGTCATCGCTCTAGCCCACTTCCAGTAAGCTTTGCTTGCTTTGCCACAGTCCAAAACGAAGCCAGCTTGTAGAGCCTTGCCTTGCACACAACAGCCAGAATACCGAATTAGGCTGCGATTTTTTCGAACCCAATGCCCTGTTTTTGGCATTCCTGCTTCATAACCATACTCTTATAATTTTTGGGATGTTATTGATTAACGCTTATCAAGTTATAATTTTATTATCGCTTGGCCCGAAGCCAAAAATTCAAGCTATTATTAACCCGAATGTTATTATTTTTCATCTACAATCAAACCTAGATGGTTACAATCTATTGAATTAATTAAAGTGACCAGTAGTCCATTAATCTGACAATTAATCCAAAATTATTGGCCTGAAGTTCACTTTTTGGCAATTAACAATTCAATAAATTATTTCCTTTCTTTGAATTGTTGACTCACTTTTGTAGTCCTGAAGCACTCACACTTAAGTTCCTGAAGCAACCCAAATCCACTACACTTAGTTGTATATTGTATTCTATGTTCTTGTCGGAACCTCTCTTTTATGAACTAAATGTTCATTAACTAAATTGAACCTGAATTTTCAAATTTAGTGCCTTTGAAGCCCGAAGTTTTCATAAAACAATACACCCATGAAAACCCGACATTTTTCATGTAAACCATGTTTTAGAACTTGAATGTTCTAACTTTAATGCTTATGGATATCTTATTTCCATAGCACCAATCACAATCTTGTTCCCTCCACTCAGTGGATTGTCGAACCATAACAAGTTCGATTTCATTGATTTGGATGTTTCTTGATCGAAACCACTTTATGTGGGTACGAGACGTGAATCTCCGCTTGACTATCAAGTAGCTGAGAAACCATTGAAGCCAACGATGACATGGAAGAGCTGAATAAGCCTTCGACATGATCTTCATTCGAAGACTTATGCCTGAAGCATTACCCACATAAGTAACTCCCGAACAAGGATTCCATGACTCTTTGGCTTGCTTCTATGGACCATCTAATCATGAAAGACATTGCCTAATGCACACCATGATTACGCTCATGAATGAGTACAATTTTGAAGTTTATAAATCCAATCGAATTTTTTACTAAAGAATACTTTTATCGCCCTTCCATGTTGCTAACTCGCTCATGAAGCAGTAGTGTAGAAATTGAAAGTTTACTAAATTCTCAGATCAGATTACTACCACAAACGTGAAAAAAAGGTATAGACCCAGCTTCGGCTGGAGTCTACCGAACAGCATAGACCCAATTCGGCTGGAATCTACCAAATGACTTAACCGAGTTCGGTCAAAGCCTACCGAATGGTGGTGCCCTACTTTGGCAGGGATGCACCAAAGGGCATGCTCTGCTTCGGAAGAGATGCACCGAACAGTATTGCTCTACTTCAGCAAAGGCCTACTGAACAGACCTTTTCAGCTTCGGCTGGATGCTACCGAACCCAAGTTTGGGTCTGTCTCTCTCATGATCCAATTTTTAGTTTTTTTTTTTTTTTTTTTTTTTTACTACATATGATAGAATCAAGGTCTACCAATGTGTGGCATCACGCTTGAAGCATGACCCTTGGTGCCTAAGACCTAAAACTTCAAGAATAAGGGATAATATTTCCAAACCTTAACCCTGCAAAATCTACTTCCATCTCGATGGAACAGATCATTGGTTGTGCACCTATTTGTATATCTACAAATGTCATTAAGGAGTACCATTCTTGTAGTCAATATGTGAAACTAATTTTGCTCCACCGAACACCTTTGGAAGAGCATAATTTTGACATGGATGGCCTTTTCGGCCGAATCCCCTTAATAAACCATTTACTTTGTGAACATTTTTCTATGTTCTTGGATTCACATTTGGTGTTTGTTTTAGTTATGGATAATCTTATTGATATTGTCCTTGAATATGAGTTAATTGAATCATGTTTCTTAAAACATGTGACCAAATTCAATTAAACATGTGATTAGGTATGAATGTGGGAAAGTTAGTTGTCTGGATGAATGCAATACTATGCACAATAACTTTATGCCTAAATCATATCTCTAGCAACAACTTCAGGTCTATCCAACCGGATTAAGAGCATTGGCATGCTCCTCGTTGTATGAATGGTACTAAATTATCATGTCAAATACCTTATATTCTCCTCATTCCAGAAGAACATCGTTGAGTTTTAACGATATTCGAGATGACAATGATCATGAATGAAACCACTGAAGAAAATAAAGTGGAATATCTTTGCACCACCTCCACAAATAAGCCTGAAGTTTTGCTTTGGTGCCAATGGGTTGTCTCCCAACTGAAAACACACCACACGTGGCCGACCTGGAGCCGGGTGATTCAAACAATTTACTTGTTTTGGCACGACCTTTTAGGACATTTAGGTTGAACAATGATGTCACGATGCATCTCCTTACCCGAAGTAAGGACCTTGTGCCTACAAACACACTATATCCCTCGCAAAGATACGATATGACTCTTTTTTCACAGTGGATTCAAGGGAATATATATGGACTAATCCAACCAAAATGCAGACCATATAAATACTTATGGTTTTGGTTGATGAATCGACAAATTGGTTACATGTTTGTCCACACACATTGCTGCTAAACCTCCTGGTTGATTTTAAGAGTTCACCACCTTACTGGTGTGGTAGAAACTAACACACAAATTAAACCCTATATATTATGCAATTGTAGTACGAGTAAGTAGGGATCGTTCTATTCCGGGGATTAGAAGGGATGCTAATCAACACAAATTAAACTTATAAAACTGAAAACTAAGTTAAACTAACATCAAAACAATGACTGGGGGGATTTTGGACGAATTTAATGAAAACAAAAGTAAATGGCAGCAATTGAATTAAGTTTTGAATGAAATATGGATGAAATGATAGCTAAAGGATTACCACACATGAATCATATGCATACAAATCAATTTCCAGTTATTCTTCCTATAAACCAGGAATGACAATGCCCTAAATTAATTGTGAACAACACTAATTAACTCTTAGACTGTCCTAAGTTCATTGAATTGGACTCAGCGACGCAACCAAATTATTCTTCTCAAGTTCCCTAACTATGAAAAGCATGACAGAAATACATCTCAAAAATCATTAAGTTCTATGAAAATCTTAAGCATTGACAAAGCATTCGTAACTATGAAAAGTATGATAATCCTGCCAAGAACTTACTTAACTCAATCATGACTAGTGACTTTTACTACTTACAAATATAAGTTCATAACGATTAGGTGAAATTCTCTTATATTCTAGTATCAAATCCCTGTGCAAATTAAGTATGCATCCTTAATAAACATAGAAGAACATGTTTTCTATAAAGCAGATATGTAAATCGCATTCATGTTTTATGAAACAATAACTGGATGTAATCAATTTATATTAAACATATGATCATGGCTTCGAATTCATCTCTATCTAAAATGAAACTTAGTTACACATGTTCATCATAACTGAAAAGCAATCTAAAATAAACATTGAAACTTAAAACAAAGTGAAAAAGAACTCTAAAAATTCTAGCAACTTCAATGGATGAATGGTAGGCGCGGCACACTAAAACGTTGCAAGAATTTCATTTATATAGGGACCGAACGGCTAAATCCAAGGAGCATAAGGTTTTGGCGTTTTGAATTATTTTAGGACTCTAAGAGATAGGTAGAAAGTGTTGGAATGTGATTAGGATTCTTCCTTGCAGCTAGAGATAAGATAAGATAATGTAGGATAAGATAATATAAGATAGGATAAGATAAGGTTTCTCTCCAACTACGAATCCTCTTTCTTGTGTAATTCCTTGTCTTTCAAGCCTCAACCTTAATTTTTCCAGATTTGAGCACATGTCTAACACCTTTTAAACACCTAAAACGTCTAGCCCATATGCTACCCACACCTGCTATCCAATTCAAATCCAAAACTGCTCCAAATTGCTCCATAGATTTTAGCTATCCTTACTCTCAAGCTTATACTTAACCGCAGTAACCACTCACTAGCTCGCATTTAATCAATTAAAACAACATTTGAAAGTAGTAACATGCCTGAGAGAATTCACTCAATTCCTCACCGGATATACTCTTTATTTCACACAAATTTTCTGACTACACTCTTTATACTAAGTATATGTGAGAAGATTGATGTAAACATGTAGACTAGCACTCACATATGTTATAACAAAGAAGGCATTTTCTGGAATTATTAATACAAACATGTATATGATCTCATGAAAGGAATGCCACTACTTAGAAACGAGAACCAAGGATTCCATATGCTCGTACCAATTTCAAACTCCACATATTAAAACACATAACAATCAAGATAAAAGTCTATGGGTTGTAATGGGGCTAAGGTATTGGCTAACAAAGAAAGGTTAAGGATAAAAAAGGTTCTTAAAGTGATAGTAAGCAAAGTAATGAAATCAACACTTAGAATTCAAATTTTTGATTGAAGCACCTAACTATAAACACAAAGGGGGAGATTCTTACAAACTTTAGTGTCAGATAAGCTCGAATGGAAGACTTAAAATAGCTCCTAAAGCATAATCTGAAACATAGCACATAAGCTCGAATGAAAGACTCCAATATGGTAGGACAATGATAGGAGATGAAGTTAACGTCTATTTGAGGTGATTGAATGCCTTCTCACATTCGTCATCAAACACAAACGACATATCCTTTTGTAGAAGTCGGCATAAGGGTGTTGAAATCTTTGAGAAATCTTTGATAAATCATTTATAGAATCCTGCATGTCTAAGAAAAAAATGAACCTCTCTCATCTATTTTAGATTTATCAACTTCGATTCCCTTTTCTGAAACTATACGACCTAAAATGATGCCTTGTTTTACCATAAAGTGATATTTTTCCCAGTTTAAAACAAGGTTAGTTTCGATGCAACGTTTCAATATCAAAGTGAGATTAGTTAGACAATCATCAAATGAATCACAAAAGACACTAAAATCATCTATGAAAACTTCAATAATCTTCTCAAAAAAATCTGAAAAGATACTTACCATGCATCTTCAAAAGGTGGCTGGTGCATTACATAAATCAAATGGCATTCAAAAATAAGCAAAAGTACCAAATGGACAAGTAAAAGTAGTTTTTTCTTGATCATCTGGAGCTATAACAATCTGATTATATCCTGAATAACCATCAAGAAAGAAATAAAAATAATGACCAGCCAACCTTTCAAGCTTTTTATCAATGAATGGTAGAGGAAAGTGGTCTTTCCTTATGGTGGCATTGAGCTTCCTATAGTCAATGCAAACTCTCCAACCTATTTGGATACGAGTGGGTACAAGTTCATTCCCTGCATTATTTACCACAATGCCTCCAAATTTCTTTGGTACTGCTTCAACCAGTGAAACCCAATAACTATCCAAAATTGGATAAATGACTCCACAATCAAGAAGGTAAATGATCTCATTTTTAACAACTTCCATCATTGGAAGGTTGAGTCGGCATTCAGCCTCTCGAGTTGGTTAGCTCCATCCTCTAGAAGTATGTGATGCATGTGGGTTGTATGAGGAAGCTTACCAATATGTTGTGGCAAATTGGAAATGGAAATTGGAAGAGGAGGCTTACCAATATGTTAGTAGAAATGGAAATTGGAATTGGAAGATGAGGCTTACCAATATGTTGTCGCAAAGACTCAAGGGTAGCCATAATATCAAAAATTTATGCATGATTAGGCTAGGCCATATTGGTTTTGACTCCAATTCCTTCGGCAATGGTTGTCTCAAGTGCATCACTATTTAAGAATTCAAGATATTTCTGTGCCAAGGAATCAAATACATCAATAAAAAAAAACAAGAATGATCATCAATAAGATACCTCATAACCTCAGAAATATTAAAGTCAATGATATCGCCATCAAATTCCATTGTTAACGTCCCCTTGAACACATTTATCTTGGTTCAGGCTGTTTTCATGAAAGGTCTTCCAAATAATATTGGCAATGGTGTAGAGTGGGCTGAATCCTCCATCTCAAACACATAAAAATCTACTGGAAAGATTAAGTGGTTAACCTGCACCAAAACATTTTCCAAAACTCTTTTCGGGTATGCATTTGATCGATCAGCTAATTGAATAGTACCACCATAGTTTTTAAGCTCTCCTAGATTCATAGATGCATAAATGGAATAGGACATGACATTAATAGGAGCACCTAAATCTAACATGGCATGTTAAAACTTGGTATTACCAATAACACAAAGGATCGTGAAACTACCTGGATCTTTGCATTTAGGTGGCATCTTTCGTTGCAAAACTACAGAGACATTTTCACTTACGAGTACCACTTCCTTTTCCGAGGTTCGTTTTCTTGTTGTACAAAGCTCTTTCAAAAATTTAGCATACTTTGGAACTTGCTTTATTGCATCAAGAAGCGGGATATTAACTTGTACCTTTTTGAAGGTTTCTAAGATGTCTTTTTCACTTTCTTCTTTATTAGATTGCATAAACCTGCGAGGAAAATGTACATTTGGTGGAATGAGGGTTAGATAGGATTGAATTTGGACCAACCTTACCTGAATTGGGTGGCATAGGGGCTTTAAAAGGCTATGACAAGGTTTGTTCCTTCCTTGGCATGGCCTTGCCTTCCTTCTCTACTTCGGGCAACAACTGTTGTCATCTTTCTGGCTTCGTTTGGACATTTTTAGTTCAGTTCCAACCTCCTTACCACTTCTCAGAGTGATAGCTTTAGCAGTTTCAAAACTTCTCTTCAAATTTACAATGATTGAACTCGGAAGTTTGCCTTGTTCTCTAAATTGTCCCATGAGTTCTGATATCTGTCCAATTTGATTCTTCATGTCCCCCATCTCTTTAGCTTGGTTTTGTAAACCCTGAGTCAAAGAAGTTAGTGTTTGAAGAATTTTATCATAATTCATTGATAAACTTAAATTTGGCTGGGAAGGTTGTGGGGGGTGGCTGTGGTGATGCAAATGGCCTTTGATAGAGCCTTAATGGTGGTTGTCTATATCCGCCTTGTTGTTGAGTTTGTTGAGGTTCCCTCCACTTCATATTTGGATAACCTCTCGATCCCGGATTGTAGATGTTGGGAAATGGGTCACTCTTTGGTTAATTTTGGCCTTGATAACCTATGGCATTGGCATTTTCCCATCCATCTTTCTCTATTAATTGAGGACATTGATCAATAGGATGTCCTTGCATAGAGCACACACCACATGCAGCTACACTTTGTACCTTGGACCCTTCGACAACATGTGATATAAGAGTAGAGAGATTAGCTATTTAAGATTGAAGTTCTCAAATAGCACTTACCTCATTAACTTGAATTAGGCGTGCATGTTCTCTTTCTTCAACTCCTTCATATTGTTGTGCATTCAAGGCACGATTTGCTATTAAAATCTTCGCAGCAACTGGGGTTTTATCAACTAAAACATCTCCAGCTGAAGCATTAAGCATTTGTCTCTGAAGTGGAAGTAGTCCTTCCTAAAAATATTGAATTAAAAGCTCCTCCTTCATTTTGATGTTGTGGACATGATGCAAGTAAAGTCTTGAAATGCTCATAATACACTGGAAATGATTCCCCAGGGCCTTGTTGAATTCCACTAATTTTCTTTCTCAAAAGAATGACTCTTAAAGTTGGGAAGAATTTCTCTAAGAATGCTTTCTTCATGTTTTCCCAAGAAGTGACGGTTTCAGGTGCTAATTCAAAGAGCCAATCTTTAGCCTTTTCCAAAAGAGAGAATGGAAAGGCTTTCATCTTTAAAATATTCCCATCCACATTAATTGGTGTCATGCTGAAGCACACCACTTCAAATTCCTTAAGATACTTGTTCGGATCTTCCATAGACAGCCCATGGCATTTGGGAATGTGATGCAGCAAACTAGACTTCAATTTAAACTCATCGATTTTGCCTTGAACTACCCTAAGGTATTGAATGCAAAGTTGAACAACAGTGTCCAATCCCGAGCCTGAAAGTTCCTTGATTGTTCAATTGTCAACAGCCATGTCTTGTTCCTCTTCCAATTTCCTTTTAGTTTCAGCTTCCAATTCAGATTCAGACTAGAATTAGGTGGATTGAATTTTGGCTGCTTCTTATTCCTTCTCAAAGTTTGTTCAAAATTGTCATCAAATTCTAATATATTCTCACGAATAGGTTGAGAACTTCGAGTCATAAACTAGTACCTAAAACAAAAGAAAACAAAATAAAATTAGACACAAAAGAAAAGACATGAACAAAAACAAAGGGGAAGATTAGCAATTTTGCTAAATCCTGGTAACGGCACCAAAATTTGGTGTGGTAGAAACTAACACACAAATTAAACCCTATATGTTATGCAATCATAGCACGAGTAAGTAGGGATCGTTCTATTTCGGGGAATAGAAGGGATGCTAATCAACACAAATTAAACTTATAAAACTGAAAACTAAGTTAAACTAACATCAAAACAATGACTGGAGGGATTTTGGACGAATTTAATGAAAACAAAAGTAAATGGTAGTAAGTGAATTAAGTTTTGAATAAAATATGGATGAAATGATAGCTAAAGGATTCTTCTCCACACATGAATCATATGCATACAAATCGATTTCTAGTTATTCTTCATATAAACCATGAATGACAATACCCCAAATTAGATGTGAACAACACTAATTAACTCTCAGACTTTCCTAAGTTCATTGAATTGGACTCAGCGACGCAACCAAATTATTCTTCTCAAGTTCCCTAACTATGAAAAGCATGATAGAATTACATCTCAAAGATCATTAAGTTCTGTGAAAATCATAAGCATTGATAAAGCATTCTTAACTATGAAAAGCATGATAATCCTGCCAAGAACTTACTTAACTCAATCATGACTAGTGACTTTTACTACTTACAAATATAAGTTCATAACGATTAGGTGAAATTCTCTTATATTCTAGCATCAAATCCCTGCATGCAAACTAAGTATACATCCTTAATAAACATACAAGAATAAGTTTCTATAAAGGAGATAAGTAAATTGCATTCATGTTTTATGAAACAATAACTAGATGTAATCAATTTATATAAAACATATGATCATGGCTTCGAATTCACCTCTAGCTAAAATGAAACTTAGTTACATATGTTCATCATAACTGAAAAGCAATCTAAAATAAACATTGAAACTTAAAACAAAGAGAGAAAGAACTCTGAAAATTCTAGCAACTTCAATGAATGAATGGTAGGCGCGGCACACTAAAATTTTGCAGAAATTTCATATATATAGGGAAGGAATGGCTGAATCCAATGAGGAAAAGGTTTTGGTGTTTTGAATTATTTTAGGACTCTAAGAAATAGGTAGAAAGAGTTGGAATGTGATTAGGATTCTTCCTTGCAATTGGAGATAAGATAAGATAAGATAATGTAAGATAAGATAGGATACGATATGATAAGATAATGTTTCTCTCCAACTAGGATTCCTCTTTCTTGTGTGATTCCTTGCCTTCCAAGCCTCAACTTTAATTTCTCCATATTTTAGTAGATGGCTAACACCTTTTAAACACCAAAAACGTCCAGCCCATATACTACCCATAACTGTTATCCAATCCAAGTCCAAAATTGCTCCAAATTGCTCCATTTTGCCAGTAATTGTCATCTTTACCAACTGGACCTACAATAATACGAAAATAACTTGAATTACTACAATAAATGGAAATTAACTAAGTCAATGTAAAGAAATAAGATAACAAAGTTGCATAAATATCTTACTTATCCCTTCAAGTTTGGGAGACTGGATAATGTTGGAGAGTTTATGTCGACGATTTTTTCAATAAAGTATTACTTGTCTTTTAGGTTTATAATTGAACATCGAATTCCTATGTTCACCCCAAAAAGCCTTGCATAGTGATCATAAAGTGCAATTTAAATGATCACCCAGACTTTGGTGAACGTACCAAGTTTTCAATTTCTGCTTAGGGCTATGCAATCTTATACGCAACTATGTTGGTCCACCTTGAGGCCTATTGCCACACAACCATTTCGACGTTATAGTTTATTATTGGGTAAGAACCAGACATTTCGTATTAATGCATTTGGGTGTGTATTCCATGTGCCAAGTTGCGCCGCCGCAAAGTACCAATATGGGTCCTTGAAAGAAAGATGTGAATCTTTGTCGATTATGATTCTCCTTCACACTAGCACTCTTAGAGCCCTTGCATGCGATCTATTTACTGCTCATTTGCAGATTGTCACTTCAATGAAACAGTCTTCCCGCCGTTAGAAGGAGATAAGAACGTCAACGTTTCTGTAGAACGGCACAAATTTTCAAGGACGTTGCCTACTATGTCTTATCTCGATCCTTGTACCACACAAGTGTGATGAATTCTAGCTTTCAAAATGTTACTCCAAATGCATTCCTCTGATCTAGCTAAAGTGACGAGATCAAATACCAGCTGCAAATATGCCTGCAAGGATATACATACTTAACGGATGTCTAGTCAACATCCTCGAAGGATGTGCCACCCTTGTTGGACGGTCTGGTACACCGACAGATAGCTAATCAATCTCATTTTGGCCTGAAGCACATGATTCACTTCCCTAGAAGAGGAAGACATGGCACAACATTGAATCTATACTCGATCACTGTCTCAAATCATTTCCATCTCATGAGATTAATTCGGATTACTCCCAAGACTTGAAGTTCTTGGTCCAGTGTACTAGTTTAGATGAGATAATGGAATTGAAATGAGATTATCATCGATGATGCTTTCATTTATATGGTAACTACCGACATAATTGAAAAGCAATGATATCGAGCTGTGTTTCGCTGATTAAGTGACAATGTAGAACTGATTGGACAACCAAAATTACAATCCAGGTTAAATTCCTTACCAAAGTGTGTTTTGGACCTATCATTCCTATACAGCCCAAGATAACTCTGTTGTGTTACAAGTGGGAAAGGAAGCGTAATGAGATGAATGAAATAGTGTGATATGATGAATGTCTTACAGCGCAAGGTTTCTCTTAAACGCCCTGTGATTGATAGCAGTATTACGAATGTTGTTATGGGGATTTTGATAAGGAGATTTACGTGTAAGTTCCCGAATTATATAGACTGACTCAAGTAGTTCCAAACCATGGAACACCCTCTCAACTTGTTTGAGGTGATTGAAGCAATCTGACAGATGTGGTATACCCGTCTAAGTGATTATTTGATCGGTTAGGGATAAGAATTTTACCTTTGCGTGTTAAACTATGAAGTCTTATTCCGAATTGCTAGAGTTACAGTTTATGTCGTTGACATGAATCTCACTAAGGCTTTGGAAGTGCTCGAGAAAATTACCTCGCACCTGAAGATGGAATTTGAGATGATGGATCTTGGGAAAACTCGTTTATGCCTTGAACCGAAGTTCAAGCGTTATGCTGATGGTATGTTGGTCTACCAGTCAAACTACACCCCGAAGGTGTTACCTTTTGAGTTTACCTATGATCTTCTAATGCTATATGCAAATGAGACATTTGAAAAGGTTATGGAATCTAAAGTTCCACATTGAAGTTCAACTTTGCGCGTTGTTGTACTTAGCTCATTGCGTTAGATAGGACATCTCATTCATTGTTGATCTATTAGTAAAGATGCAGCATCTCGCCTACACGCAGCCACTAAATTGGTATTAAAGACGTTTTTTCACTACCTTAAAGGTACTACGAATTTGGGCTTATCGCAACGCATCCCTAGTGGATTCGACCCCCTGATCCTTGGAATAATGCTTGCCTTGTTTGTTATGCTGAAGCTGGTTACTTATCAAACCCGCACAAGGCAGATCCTTGAATGGTTATGTATTGACTTTTAGGGATATCGCAATATCTTGGAGGTCCACGATATGAATTTAGTTGTGAAATCTTCGAATCATTCCAATACTCACCTCACTTCACTATGCCACAAGTAAGACATGGTTAGAAGTTCTTGTTAAGCATATTCGAAGTACTTGTTATTTTCATCCATCGTTAAGTCCCAATAATGAACCATGAAAACTATGCTACATGTATCCACCCAACCAAGACATGATACATCAATGAAGTCAACACCAAGACATGTCTACACCACATCAGCAAAGCATCAGGAGATTGAAGTCATGCAAGCTGATCCTAAACAACCTTGTCGACCTCTACACAACGTCACTGCCGAAGTCAACCTTTCAGAAGCTTGTCCAAGGAATTGGTATGCCTAACTATTCATATATGCAGTGCTTGTAGTTCTCATTTGAAAGTTCTGTCAAACTCAGAGGTAGTATCTAGAAGTATACTCACTTGATCTAATATACTTTTTTCCTTACGATTAGGAGCATTTTCCCACTAGGTTTTTGCTACCTAACTAGGTTTTGACGAGACACCGATCTTAGGTTAATCATGCCCTTGTGAGCTATTCTACTTATGTCCAAAAGACATATAGTTTTGACTTAATGCAACTTCTCAATTTTCTCCTTAGCCTATGGGTTTTTCTCCCACCTTGGGTTTTACCATAGCGAGGTTTTGTGAGTTTTACCTTTTATGCATTCTTCCATTGATTTGAGACTCGCATTCACTCATTGTGCCAAGGAATTCATCAACTATACTTACTTCATCATTGAAGACCTAATGCGCCATTTGTTTGAGTATTTACACACTCAAGAGGGAGTGTTGCAGTCCTATTAGATTAGGAATGTAATTATGTAAATCCTAGTGTATCTCGAGATGTCTTTGAATATTCCCTTTAGTAGTTAATATCCTATTAGAGTTGTAATTCTATTAGGGTAAGAAATTAACCTTCCCTACTAACATAAATATAAGGCAAAATGGGGTGGAATAGAACACACCTCACAATTACACATCTCTCTCTTCTCTCTCTATGCCGCATCCTCTCTCTCTTTATGGTCTCCATAATTGTTCAATAAATTATGCCTACAACACTTATCATATTATTTGACAATAATCGTTTATCTTTTATTGCATGTAAACTTTTGATGTCCTTCAAGAAAAGAAAACGAACATTGAATGGATAAATGTCATTAAACTTTCATTGACGCTAAGGTCATCTCCAACCAAGCTGGCCATAGAGCTATAGGCCAAAGGATAGCCCATTTTGACATAAAACTCATCTCCAATAGAGGTATGGGCAAAAAAAATTTGGGCCTCACTGGGTCAAAATCCAACCATATGACCAGCACATTGGCCATTCTTTAGCCAACGACTAGCCTCTTCAGTTAGGCCCAACTGAAATATTTTTTTTAAGACAAAATTTAAAAATTCTAATATTTTTTTCCTATGAATACATAAGACATTTCTCACATCCTTTCACCATTCAATACTATCTTACCTCATTTTATTTCAATTCTTCACATTCTATTCACTTCAAATACTCTTTTCATACAAACCCCTCTCTTATCTTTTCCAATAATCTTTCCAATAATTTTTTCAATAATTTTCTAATGGCCACATCTTCAAGTAGCACTCAAAACATGTCTAGAGGCTTATTAATTTAACGACAAGTGGCACTCAAAATATGTCTAGAAACTTTATTTTAATTTGATAGTTTAATTTAATTAACCTATAAAATTAAAGAACAAATTAAAATAATAAATTATTGAGGGGGCTAAAAAGTAGCCCCTTTCGGTTAAAATAATAAATTATTGATTCCAAGTAGTAAGCTGAAGTTATAAGCCTTATCATCGTACAGACACACTCTAGATTTAACTTTCTTCAATGCTTTACTCGATTATCGTTGCCATTGAATATTTGACAAATTTCTTTTAACTTCAAATCTTCCAAGCTCGTATTTAGGTCTTCCACAATTAATAGTTCAAGTGAGTGTGATACTTATATAAACAAATTAGGTAGTATGAGTTTGATGCCTATCACACTATTGTTACATTAGTGTGAGTTCAATAATTGTGAGAGTCGTACTTTAGAACCTATTAGTTTATAAATATTATACTATTGAGTTCAATAAATGAATATTACATTCAAAATTTTAAGTCGACTATAGAAGTACAATTCTATAAAAGTTCAATAATTTTTATAACCCAGGTCGGAGGGATCACCCAAATATGAAGTGGGGAGGAAATCAGCAGCAACAACCTTTTCAATGGAATCATATACAACAACCAGTTGTGCAGGCCAAACGATCTGTGGAGAATGACCTTGCATGTGCATCTATACTACAATAATCGTCTATTCTTGCAAGTATTTTGTGTGATTTTAACCTTCTTTTCGTAAGTGGGAAAAATCTTATCACTGATGCAAGGTACTTGTCTAACTTGCACAAGGCATGTTCTCAAACGGGTTACGTCTTTACCATTAGAGACACCGCAATATCTTAGAAATCAACTGAACAGACCTTAATTGCGACTTCTTTGAACCATGCTGAAATACTCGCCCTACATGAAGCCACTTGGGAGTGCTTTTGGTTGAGAGCACTTATGAAGAATATTCGAAGCATCTGTGGACTTTCTTCTATCGTTAATGTCCTTATAACGGTTTAGGAAGAAAATGCAGCTTGTATTGAACAAATCAAAAAGATATACATCAAAGGAGACAACACAAAGCATATTGCCCGAATTTCTTTGTCACTCATCAACAAAGGCCTTTATATTAACTTTGCATCCAACTCACCATTTTCTTTAGATTATGACTTTTTGTCCCATATCTGGTTTTACCATAGCCGGGTTTGGTTAGACTTATTTCCATATGCAAGTTCCATGTTTGAGACTAGTGTGTTCCCAGATCAATGCCAACAAGTCAACTTCCTCAACTTTGCCAAACTTGATGTTACATCTACTTGAGTATTGATAACCCATATATTTTATGCATTTATACCATCCATTTCTAGTCTCTTTGTGATGTTTTTGAGTTAAACTGGTTGTATTTTACCTTATTTTGTATTAGTGTGCAGTTACATGTACTTTAGGATCAATTTAAAGGGAAAAGAAGTGAAAATGTGCCATTTTTGGAGGTGGCCCTTATTCAAATGTGGAGAGAAGTTTAGTGGCTTGTCTTGGAGCCCAAATAAAGTTGTTACTTGTTTTGAAGTCCAAAATAAAGAATCCAAGATGAATCTGGCTTATTAGAAGACCAAGAACATAACCATAAAGGAATTGGGATATCTAGCCTGATTTAGAGGTGCCAAATAAGGCAAAAAGGTGCAAAATAAAGGCCAAGTTGCTGGGATCACTTTGGAATATCGTGCAGCCTCTTTTACCCCATAAAACTTTCCTTTTAGCCACTTTTACATGGCCTTTTTATTTTGAACGAATTACACAATTCTGATTATCTATTTTTCCTCTTTTTTCATTCACTCTAAAAAAAGCCTAGCCGTTCCATACATTTACCACTATTGAAAACTCATCACAGAAGGCTGTTCTTGGAGAAGTTCTACATCAGAAATGCTTCAAGGGTTTCCTCTCTTGAATTTATTTTCAGTCATGTTGTGTATTTTCGTTTTAATTTCTGTGAACATGATGTGTAACTAAGTTCATAGCTAGGGATTTCGATTTAGCCTTGCAAAATTGATCCATGTTATTAAGTTAAAGTATTCAGTTCATCAATCTACTTCTTGTTTCATTCACTGAATCTATTATTAATTTTTTTTGTTGATTTTAATGTTTGATCACCATTAGGGTTAACTATAGATCATTTAATCAAGATTATAGTAAACATCATGCTTAATCTTGGTAGACATGTGAAAGAATGAAGAGAATGCTATGCAAACATCCTGCCATGTATCTTCTTTGATTCTTTAACGTTTTCTTGCATGCTAAAGACTCTTAATTAGGAATCGAAGTTGAACATCCCAATTAGGTTGCAGATTAGGAGAATTTGATCAAAACCACACATCATATGGTTGATCCCATAATAAGGTGTTCAAAGCTCATCATATGGAATAAATAAGTGTAAGTAGAAGATCAAATTGACCATGAGAAAGAGCAGCATCATGGAGGTAAAGCCAATCGAGGAAAGAAGATGAGAATGCATTGCTAGGTGCAGGTTCGATATTGGAGGCAAACATAAAAGCTCTTGCGAATGAACATCTGTTAAAAACATATAGCACCAGCTCCTATTTTGTATCTATTAAATTGTAAGCAAAAATATTATTTTCTCAATTTAATCTTGGCCTTGCATTTTTCGTGCTATTAAATAGTCTAGATTTGAAGAAAATTTGATGTAACTATGTCGAGTATTATACCTGGCAAATTCTTACACGATCCATTAACATGACATGTAAATGACACGAAAATAACGATTTTCGGGTCACATGATAAGAACCCGCTAATAACGAGTCCTTAATAGGTTTAAACAAGAGTAACACACAGTTAACCCGTTTCAACAGGTTAAGAAAAAAGTTATTTTGATGATTTTAATTTTTTAAACTACTAAAAAAAACTTATTATAAAATACAATAACCATAGTGTATATGTATATATTGTATATTAAATATGTATTAATGTATTATAATTCTATGTAAATTTAAAAATTTGAAGTTTTATATACTTATTTATTTATAGAGTATACGCAAAGAGTGAGATTAAAAAAATTATAAAACACATTGAAAATAAAAAAATATCAAGTAATTTAAAAATACCAAACACATTAAAAAATTTATAATAATTAATTTCCAAGTGCGAAAAATGTGAAGAGATATGCAAGTGTTCATATCGCCTCTTCTACGCTTTGAGGATAGGTACATCGTTGTTTGAATTTTTAAAACCATATAAATCCTCATGAATAGTAAGGGAGTTTAAAATACATAAAATTCCTAATCATTAATGTACAAGTGTAATATCCCACATCGCCCAGGGAAGTGGATCCTGTAAGCCTTATATGTATATTCCCATCTCTACCTAGCATGAGGCCTTTTGGGAGCTCACTGACTTCAGGTTCCATCAGAATTCCGAAGCTAAGCGAGTTCGCACGAGAGCAATCCCAGGATGGGTGACCCATTGGGAAGTTCTCGTGTGAGTTCCCAGAAACAAAACTATGAGGGCGTGGTTGAGGCCCAAAGCAGACAATATCGTGTTACGGCAAAGTCGAGCCCGGGATGTGGTGGAGGCCCGGGCCGGGATGTGACAACAAGTCTCTTATATCCTTGAAAATTTAGTATTTTGTAGTAACGTGCTAATGTTTTTTTTATTAGGATCTTTTTTACGGTGGTTTGGACATGTGCAAAGAAGGCCTACTGACGCTCCAGTTAGAAGATGCAACTACGGGACAGAGGTTTAGGGCCGAAGGGGTAGAGGAAGACCTAGGAAAACTTGGAAAGAGACTCTAAGAAAAGACTTAGAGTACTTGGATCTAACGGAGGACATGACACAGGACTGAGCGCAATGGCGTTTTAGGATTCATATAGCCGACCCCACTTAGTGGGAAAAGGCTTTGTTATTGTTGTTGTTGTTGTATGTTTTGTAGTAATATTTATGTGACAATGTACTATGCATATACTAATTTAGTATTATGTTTTCCATTACTTTTGGGTCAAATTGCCACTTATGAAATAGAGCTGATCCTTTAAGGTATTGAGCGATGATGTAGCATTAAATCCCAAAGATAGTAAGTCTTTTCCTTCTTACGAAGGAAGGTCTTTTTCAAAGATTTTATATCAATATATATATATATATATATATATATTTTCATTATTTATTGATTTAAAATATATTTTTTAACAGGTAACGGATCGTGTCACAGCCCATCCCGAATTACTACTATCGAAGATGTAAAATGACAGTCTTATCTATGGACATTGAAATTGTAGTGTGTGTGTGTGTGTGTGTGTGTGTGTGTGTGACATACTTTGGGGACTTAGATGTTAATTTTTATGGCTTTGGATTGGTGACCCACGTGGACCACACACACACACACACACACATTATCATTATCTCTCTTCTCTCTATACTCTCGCACCCTTGGACTCACTCTCTCTCCTTCCCTCACATACGGACAAGCACCAAACTCACACTCCACGCACGGATCAACATTCTTAAGGTGATATTCTTGTTCCCTACAAGCTCCTAAGTTCATATATGTCATTTTTAGGACTTGAAACCATGAAAAACCCGAGAAACCATAACCTCCGATTTAAGGTACTATTCATGCAAACGTAAAATCTTATGTTTTTGGGGATTTCAAGTTTATATGTAGCTTATGGAGGTCCTAACAAGGCTAGGAGTGGCTCGTTGGAAGAATTTGGACGTCGGAATAGCGAGAACGACAGGTTTTAAGTTTGGCCGAAATATCGAGGCTTTTTCCGACGGGTTTCCAGCGGTTTCAGGGCTCGACTCAGGTATGGTTCGATTCGTCTTTGTGAGATCTTTAAAATAGTTCAAATTTCATTAAGTTTGGTGTTGAAATGAGGGAGAAATAAGGATTTGAAGTTTTTCTAGAAACCGGCAAACAGCCGCCGGCGTCCGGTGACTCGTCGGGGAAGAAGGGGTATATTCCGTCATTTTTGACAGAATATGCTAATGGGGTAAGGTGACGCCGTTAGTTTTTAAACGGAATATTCCCTAACGCGGTTACTGCCACCGTCAGTGTGCTAGGCACGTGCACGCACGTGGGCGGCGCGTCTTACCGTGCCTTGGCTGGCGCGTGGGTGGTCGGAAAAATTTTCTAAAAATATGGGGATGTTCGTGGAGTTGTGTAGATCACGTTGGTATATTCAACCACCCCACTTGAGCATTGTATGAGAAGTTATTAGCTAGTTTTGTCTATGTGCTTTAAATAACGTTTTTATAGTTAATTCGCATATAGGTTATCCCGAGGACGAGCGCATTCAAGGGCGACTTAGGAGCTACGATCCTTCGACATACCAGTGAGTGGGCTTTTGGTTTTCAGTATATATTTATATACTTGATATTTTTCCCAGAAAAATATGTTTAAATGAGATTATGCCTTCAATGCCTTGCATATGAATTTATATTTCGTATATGAATTGGTATATGATGCATTATATATAATTGTGGTGTTGTGGACGCTCAGGTAAGCCCAGGTGAGTTATGTTTGGTTATGTGAATTATCGATGATGTGATATGTGATTGAATAACGTTGAGCTCATAAAACTGCACCTAGGGTGATTGTGATTTAGCCAGAGATATGGCACAGGCCTGTTTATAATGTCACCTCCCGCACCATATGCTCATATTGGATCCAATTTAGGTGCACAGTCTTGTCGTACAAACCTTTACTTTGGTTCCGACTCATAGGTGACTAGCGATTTATCGCCCCAGCTATTATGTGAGAGTAGTATTGAGCATATTATATTACACCCAGTATTGTCGTATAGACCTTTTCATTTGGTTCCGACTCTTGTGCAGTATAGTGCCATATAAGTCATCGTAGTGACTCTGGCTAGATTGACTTTTGAGCTATGAATTCAGCCGTACAGACTACCACTGGGGTTCCGGCTAAGATGTCATATTTCTATGAAGTTATTCTTACCTGAATTACTTACTCTGTTATACCTTGGCAAGGCATACATATGAATATGATTATTTGAAGCATGATTTGAATTGATATATATACATATATATTTATGTATATGCTTATATTCTGATTCTAGGAAAAATTATACATGTTTTACAGCGAGGGGTTAGAAGTGTTGATAAATGAATTGGTTTTGTAAAACATTTGTTTTTGCCCACTTACTTTTTCTGTTTTGCGCCCCTCCAGGTTTTAGATAAGCTTGATGTTGGTGGCCTTGAGGACTTCGGCGGTTCTGACATAATAAAATAATTGTAGGACATCTTATCAGAGGCGAAGCTACGTAGGAGCGAAGGGGGGCGTTCGCCCCTCCGCTCACCGGAAAACAAAGGCAGGAGCGACGCTTGAACCCCCCTCGTTCGGCAGGAAACTGGGGAGCACCGGTGAGCACCGGGTTCTGAATTCTGAAACCAGAAACAGAGTAGCTCTCGGGAAGATGATGGGAGGGATTTTTTTTTAATTTTAAAATCCAGGCCAAAACGACGTCGTTTTGGGCCTGGTAAAAAAAAATTAAATTTTTTTGGTAAACGACGTCGTTTTGGTTGAATGAAAAAAAATATATATATATAAACGGGGGACCACTGGTCCCCATCCCCATCATCTGAATCCCTATTTCAAATTAAAAACCTTCACCCTTTTCCCCATATCCCATCCCGTCAGACGTCATTCCCCCCCCCCACCCCACCTTTTCCCCCCTTTTCCCTCCCCCACACGACAAAACCTTCACTTTCCATTGGTTGTTGGCCTCCTCCAAGACCAAACATATCAGTCTGCAACTGCAAGCACTGTGCACTGTGCACAGCCACTCCAAATTCCAATTAAGGTAAAAATTTTAATTTATTTCAAACCCTAATTGATTATTGAATATAAAATTTTGTTTAATTGATGTAGGATTATAGGGTTATACATTATATGGTTATTGATTATAGATTATTCATATGAATACTATGATTATTGATTTTTTTTTTTTGAAGTACATAAAAGAGGATTGATATATTATATATACATTAACATAATGAACCCCAATTCAACGAACTAAAACCCTCATTCAAATGCATTGTTGGTACTTATTAATTACATTCGTAGTCTACATACTCTACTGTAGAATAAAAATTGATTATTCATATGATATGATTGTTGGTACTGATTAATTAAATTCGTAGTCTACTCTAGGACTAAGAGTCTAAGATATATTTGTGATCAAGCAAACTGATGAAGCTCGCGTTAATTATCACACTTTACTGAGTGGAGCACTTGATTGCATAAGATGGTTGTTGCGACAAGGTTTGGCTTTTCGTGGGCACGATGAATCTTTGAAATCGAGCAATAGGGGTAATTACTTAGAGCTTATGCAATTTCTTGCCGATCATAATGAGAAAATTAGAAAGGTTGTGTTTGAGAATGCTCCCAAGAATCTCAAGTATACTTCTTCCGATATTCAAAAGGATCTTGTTCGTGCTTGTGCTATTGAAACTATTAATGCAATCACTAAAGATATGGAAGGTACATTTTTTTCTCTTTTGGTTGATGGATCACGTGATGCTTCCAATAAAGAGCAAATGGCGGTGGTATTGCGTTATGTGAACAAAAAAGGAGAAGCAATTGAAAAGTTTTTGGGTGTTCAACATGTCTCCTCTACAACTAGTAGCTCACTTGAAGAGGCTATTGAGAGATTGTTTGCTACAACAAATTTGAGTATGTCCAAGTTACGAGAACAAGGCTATGATGGAGCTAGTAATATGAGAGGTGAGTTAAATGGTCTTAAAGCAAAGATTTTGAACAAATATCCTCAAGCATTTTATATTCATTGTTTTGCACATCAACTCCAACTAGCTCTTGTATTTGTGGCAAAGGAAAATGAGGATGTTGCCAATTTCTTCATCAATGCTAATAGATTGGTGAATCTTATTGGATCTTCGTGCAAGTGTCGTGATGCATTGAGAGAGAAACAACAAGAACAAATTCAAAAAGCTCTTCATCTTGGTAATCTTGAAACGGGTAAAGGGTTAAATCAAGAAAGTAGCCTCATGCGTCCATGTGATACACGGTGGAACTCGCATTATGGTACTATAGTTAGTATTATTGTTATGTTTGAAGCTGTGGTGGAGGTGGTTGAATGGATTAAAAGTGATCGCAACCAAGATAATCTCGGTGAAGCTACTGGGTTATTCAAAGACATACAAACTTTTGATTTTGTGTTTCACCTTTTCTTGATGAGACTTATATTGGGAATTACAAATGAGTTATCACAAGCATTGCAAAAGAAAGATCAAG
Organism: Malus sylvestris; assembly: GCF_916048215.2. Classification (NCBI taxonomy): domain Eukaryota; kingdom Viridiplantae; phylum Streptophyta; class Magnoliopsida; order Rosales; family Rosaceae; genus Malus; species Malus sylvestris. Next base: position 15,992,315 of record NC_062267.1, read on the forward strand.
ATATTGTGAATGCGATGGCGTTAGTGGAAGTATGCAAGCAAAGACTACAATCCTTGAGAGATGATGACTTTGGGGACTTGTTGCATGATGTAGAAAAGTTTTGTGAGGAGCATGATATTGTCATTCCTAACATGGAGGATTTGCATTTCGTACCTGGAAAATCAAGGCGTAAAGCTCCAAAAATCACAAACTTCCATTACTATCGTGTAGACCTCTATTTTCAAGTCCTTGATATGCAACTAAAGGAATTGAATGATCGCTTCAATGAGGTAAACACCGAGTTGCTTCTTTGTATGGCATGTTTGAGTCCAGTGAATAATTTTGCATCTTTTGACAAAGAAAAAATTGTTCATTTAGCCCAACTTTATCCTCAAGATTTTGATCGTATGGACCTCATGAATCTTCCAATTCAACTTGACAATTACATTCAAGATATGAAGATGCATAGTGAGTTTTCATCATTGAGAGGAATCAGTGATCTTACGAAAGAGTTAGTGAAGACTGGGAGGTGTGAAAGTTATATGTTAGTGTATAAGCTTCTTACATTGGCTTTGGTGTTACCGGTTGCAACCGCTTCGGTGGAGAGAGCTTTTTCTGCTATGAAGATTGTGAAAACACCATTGCGTAATAAAATGGGAGATCAATGGTTGAGTGATAGCATGGTTGTTTACATTGAGAGAGATGTATTTGCTTTTATTGATAATGAGCCTATTATGCGACGTTTTCATGACATGAAACCTCGTCGACAACAATTGTAATTTGTTTTTATTGATTAATTATGGAAGACATTATTATATACAAAGATTAGTTGTTGCTATTTTTTTTTAACCTTGCACTGTTTTAAATTCGCCCCTCCCCCCGAGAAATCCTGGCTTCGCCACTGCATCTTATGATATTGTATAACTAGTACTTGTCCTACTGGACTACACCTAGACTTGTTATGCTCTGATTAGGAGTATTTACTTTTGTATCTCACTCCTAACATTTCCTGTTTCTAGTGCACTCTAGTAGTTTCGGTTTTTAATTATTTATATATTTCTTATCCTTATTGCTTCTACACTGTGCACATGACTACGTCACCCTCACGTGACGACCAGCATGCCTTGATTTCGGTCGGGTTGTGTCAAAAAAGAAGAAAATAATGCCTTTCTAAATCTTTATAAAAGATTTTACAATACACTTGTAGCGTCACAATAAAGTTAAATTGTCACAATGAGAACAGTCAAAATTAGGGTTTACGTGTCGACTTACCACAAAGTATATATTAACATAACCATTCTCTATGGAAGTTAAACTTGAAACATATTTAAACTTGAGACATATGTCAACTAAGTCGAAACAAATACGACTAGACCAAATGATTGTTGGTAAAGAAAAATAAATCTTAATAGAAATCAATAACATGAACTTCTTACAAGTCCATGAATGCAATATTAAAACAGTTTTGAAGTACTGGGTTCCGGCACTAACCTGCAAAATTTGAAAGATACTTCTTGCCTGTGAAGAGCCCTGATTTGTTACAGCTTATCAAACAAAGATATTTCGACGACCAAGTTAGTAAACTTTGTAAGTTGAACAAAAGAAATAGGCTTAGGGTTTAAATATAGCATACTTTAGTGGTTATTAAGAGGAAACCAATTTGGGCATGTCCAAACCTTTCCTTTCCTGTAGACGAAGCCAATGTCATAATTAACAGGTTTGGGGATGCCCGAAAACAAGTAACCTCCTACTATTAGAAAAAAATAAAGAGTAAAAACGTGTTGTAACTTATTTACTAAGGAGAAAAGAGAAGATGCGGTGAAAGTAGTGGAGAAATGGCTCAGGGCAATTGTAGCGTGTTTCCCTTGTGTTAGTGCAACCTTTATTTATAGTAAATAATAAGAGAAAGGAATTTACTCTTCACTGGTAAGTAAGAGGTCTTAGGTTCGATTTTCGCTCAAAGACGAATTTGAATTACATTATTACTAGCTCATTATGAAGTTAAGCTCATCCTCCTCCCTTTTAATGTAGATAATATTGTTTGTTCAAAGAAAAAAAAAAAACTTACTCTTTCAGAGTACTGAGTCTAATAAGAAAGAACCTAGATTACGTAGGATCCTAGTCCAAACCTATCTAGGATTTATACAATCACTCTATGCCAATACTAATAATACACATACAATTTTTTTTTAATAATAATATGATTCAAATTCGTTTTTGCCGTGAATGACAAAATTTTTGTGTCCTGCAGTGGCTCTTTGGGTGCGTTTGGTACGCAGGACGGGACGGAACGGGACGAGGTGTTCCGTCCCACATTTGGTGAGCCTAAAACGAGTGGAACGCGCTGTTCTACGGGACAAGTTTTAGATGATTTTTTGTTCCACCTCTCCCCTAGAAGGAACTCGTTCCACATCCGTGGAACACAAAATTATAACGTTTTTGTCTCCTTCTTCCTCCTCACTTCCATCCGAGGGCATGGGGAGCTAACAGAAATTGCGGCCGTGGCGGGGACCAATGCGGCACCAGCAATGGTGACGCTGGCAGCGCCCCGGTGGACAAAGGCGTCGACTTTGCCAACTACTTATGCACCTACGCCTTCCTCTACCACCAGAAGGAGAAGCTCTCCGATCGACTTCGCCAACTACTTCTGCACCTACGACTTCGCCAATTTACTGAAAAAATTTCGAAATCGAGAGGTACCCACTTGGCCGATCAAGGGCTACGATCAGAGGGATGAGAAGTCGAAGTCGGCGATCTGTGTTTTGTTTATTGATCAATATTTGCGATAAGATCTGTTGGTTTTTGTTGAAATGGCCTGTGGATTCGTGGGTTTTAGGGGGTTTTCATTTTTTATGAAAATGTTCGAGGATTTATGAACTGGGTTCTTGAATTTACATGTAGACACTTTAGATTCTTGAATCAGATGCAGGAAGATCCAATCTGAATTGGGTTTTGCAATTAAGTTTATTATGCTTCATTATATGGTTTATGGATTTATCAGTTCCATGTGACTCGTTCCCGCAGTCTCTGCACCTCCGGTTGTGGCTCCGCAGTCATTTGTGTTCCGTCCAACGCGTATCAAACGCAGAACGGAACAACCAACATGTTCCATCCTGCGCGTACCAAACATACACGGAACCTTCATCCCGTCCCGTCCTGTCCCGTTTACGTACCAAACACTACCTTTAGTTTTTGTTTGGTCTCTTTTCTTCCTTTTGTTGGCTGGAGTGCCTAACATGCTTCTTCAATTATGGGCCATTGGGTCGTTCTTAACTAGGCCCAATTTGTACATATAAAAATTGCAGCTCATCTGGGCCCATAATTAGTTTAGAACTTTTTTTCCCACTAGAAAATGGAGATGTTATTGGAACTCGCACAATGCCATCTTGCAATTTCTTAAGGGGTGTGCTATCCACACACCTCATTTTACTTCTCACACACCCCTTGATAACTTATGTCCGTTGATCTTCTTCAATTCATCCGATTCGACGGCCGAAAATTAAAAAGGTGTGAAAAATAAAATGGGGTGTGTGGATATCACACCCCTTTCTTAATGGGACGTGGGAATGATTTTATTTGTTTTTTTTTAACAAATGCTATTATCTACACTAGGTAATGAGGAAGTGGGCTAAATCTTACAATGGAATAGAAATAATATGGTTCAAATTCTCTTTTGGTGTGAATCGAATCTAAGACCTCTCACTTACAAATGAATATGAATACCATTAGACCGTAATATAAGTGGCGCGAGTGATCTTTTTAGAGTGTTATATTTAGTTCAACAAAAGTATTCTCTTGACCAGACCAAAGAATACAGTCATTCACTCTTGAATTTGATATAGAGAGTGGAGAATAAAAAAATGTGTTTTTCAATTTTTAATCTCCACGCTTGATTACAAATTCAACTGCGATGGACAATGTATCTCTGGTTATCATGTGACCAAGTGAACGGAATCTTTAGTTCAAATCTTTATATTAAGGTAAGGTGTCCTTTAAATGTCCACATTTAGTTTAAATCTTCTTTGCGCTTCACGTTTCTATCCAAAATCAAAGCATGTCTTCTCTTACGTTCAATTTCTTTTACTTTATTATTAGGAAGTTGTTATTGGCACTTAAAAATTCTCATTTTGTACTTTAAACTTTCTATATTTAGAAAGAAAAATACACTTGTGAGGAGTGCCTAATGAGATTTTTGGAGTGCAAATAACAGTTCCCCATTATTATTATTATTAGGGAAAAAAAATTTAAATGTCATATGAACTTGTTCATATTTTTTAATTTGTCATATAAACTAAAATTTTATGCAATTTGTTATACAAACTTTACAAAATCATTAATTTATCATCTTACCCTAACTCCGTTAAGTTTTCCATCCAATACAAGTCATGCACGAGAATAGTTCCCCATTATTATTATTATGATTTTTTTTTTTTTTGAAATGTCATATGAACTTGTTCATATTTTTCAATTTGTCATATAAACTAAAATTTTAAGCAATTTGTTATACAAACTTTACAAAATCATTAATTTGTCATCTTACCCTAACTCCATTAAATTTTCTATCCAATATAAGTCATGTGTCTCGCACATCACTTGTATTGGATGGAAAACTTAACGGAGTTAGGAAGAGATGACAAATTAATAATTTCAAAAAGTTTGTATGACAAACTGAAAAATACAAATTATTATTATTATTATTATTATTATTTTGTAATATCCTCCATATATGAACTTCTAAATTTGACGTGCATGGAAAGAGAAATGTCATGTACCTACTCGTGGGTGCCCAACAATAAATTTGAGAGGATATATAAATAAAAGTGACCCTTAACTAACTAAATCCTGGTCACAAAATTTCTAATGTCACCGTCACTCACCTCCCATGTCTAAATCCATTCTTCCAACCAAATGAATTGACACCATATATCTTCACTTGTTGAATAAGATAATATTATGGAGATCATATTTTCATTTTAATAAATGATATTATCTATACTAAGGGGATGAGAAAGTGGACTAAGCCTTACAATAGTTTTGTAATAATAATGTAGTTCAAATTCGTATTTGGTGAAAACCGAACCTAAGATCACTCACTTATAATTGAAAAGGAATACCACTAGACCGTAGTACTAAATGACATGGAAACCATATTTTTGTACCACATTGACATACTATATTACGTGACAAGTAATGTATGTACATGTTACGTCAATAAACGAATTTATCTCATTAAATATTAGTTATAATTCAAGCTTATAATTGCTCTTCAAACCCACGTATTTGTTACTTTACTTGTGCATGTGGCAATGACTGCGACGCAAACAAAAAAAAAAAAAACGAAACAAACAAAAGGCTTGTACACAAAATTTCCAATCGAAGGTACTCTAAAATCAAATCCAAATAAATGCCGGTCACATTACATTTTATCACAATCTAGACGACAAGCGACATGCATGGCTTCTTCTACGTGATCCGATCCGACTACGGGCTACAAGGCAACATGGCTTCTCATGACTTGGTGGGTTCATTGTTTGGAACTTGGATAATTGGTCTAAATGTTTGACTTTTACTAATTAGGGTTTTGTATAGAAGTGATTCTGAGCCAGAATAACTCGTGGAGAGAAGCTATCACTAAAATGATATATGTAGAAACACTATTTGTAAACACAGAAATTTTCCTGAAACAAATGAGACAAGAACACGTGTACAAAATAATATTTGTATTAATGATTTAGGGGTTACAATCTCTCTCAAATTTGATCCTCTGATTCGATCTCCGTAAGGTGTTGATTTGTGGAAGTACGATTAATCTAGGGGCCGTCGAGGCTTGATCTTGAATGAACGGTTGAAAGTTTCTTCAAGGGCCATTGAGGCTTGATCTTGAATGACGGTGATGAACGGATCTTCAAGGGCTTTTAGGCTTGATCTTGAAGAACAGTGATGAACAGATCTTCAAGGGCTTTTGGGCTTGATCTTGAAGGGTGATGAACGGATCTTCAAGGGCTTTTGGGTTTGATCTTGAAGAACAGTGATGAACGGATCTTCAAGGGCTTTTGGGCTTGATCTTGAAGGACGGTTGGATGAACGGATCTTCAAGGCTTTTGGGCTTGATCTTGAAGAACTGTTGATGAATGGATCTTCAAGGGCTTTTGGGCTTTATCTTAAAGAACGGTTGGATGTGTGGATTTGTTGATGTTGTTGATCCAAAGAGCCGTTGGGGCTTGATCTTAGGATGAACGAATGATGAACGATGAACGCTTTCTTCAAGGGCCATCGGGGCTTGATCTTGAATTGGTGGAAGTTCCTTCGAAGGGTCGTTGGGGCTTGATCTTGAAGGTTGGGTTGACGAAGAACGAAGAGAGCTTTCTTGATCCTTCGGGATTTGCTTGGGAGCTTTGGAGTTTCAAAGCTTCAAGGTTTTGTTGTGAGGTGAATTGGTCATCTATTGGTCCTCCAAATGAATGCATTGGCTTCCTATTTATAGAATTTTTCAAGGCCTAATTTTGAATATAATATGCAGATGAAATAAATCGTTTCTGCCAGGTGTTGACATGTGTCCTATTTGATGACTTTTCCGATTTATTTTGATTTTTCTTTTAGTCACACACTACGTGTAAAATTTATGTGACACGTGGGCGTTGAAATTGTAACTATTGGTCAACATTTATTTCACCGAAATTTCGATGTCTACACTATCATGTGCTTATTAATAAAGTCACTTAAATCGATTTTACGGAGAAATACCTTGCATGTGTTTCTCTTCATAAGTAATTTTGGTTCTTCTAGAATTACCTTGTAACTGGGTCTCTATTTTTTTATCATTAGCGTTAATCTTGTGCTTATGTCTAAAATTGTGTCGTTTTTAAGTTCTGCAAAGTTATTTTTTCTTATTTAAACCATAGATTTGTAGATACCTAACCTTACACTCAAGGCATTGAGCCGTCTTAAGTTATTATCGTTACATACATGCACTATCTTTAAATAACTCGGTTTATTCTTCATACTATAGTCATTGAAAATGAGCCTGCCAACTGAACAGTTACGTTTACCTTTTCAAGTAGTTAAAGATCTTACGGTTGAATATTGTATCAAGGGCGATAAATTATAAGTGGGTTGCTGCGCTATTGTCTTCCCTTTGGTTAGGGTGCCATTTTGGTGAAGCTCAACTCTCTTAATTAAATAATTAATTAAGTTATTCGGAACATCACAACTCTAACCAATTATTATTACAATTTTTTTTTTAGGAATTGTTATTAGCACTTCAAAAATCTCATTCTGCACTCCAAATTTTCTATATTTATTAAGAAAAATACACTTGTGAGGAGTGTAGAATGAGATTCTTGGAGTATCAATAGCACTTCTTTTTTTTTTAGTACAACGATATATTTTACACTATGAGAATGGGGAGTTTGGCTAAGCCACATAATGGGCAACCTCATTTGGTATCGAATTCGCCATCTACAAGATTCGAACCTAAGACCTCTCACTTACAAGTGAAGAAGAATACCATCAGACTATAGTACTGAGTTGCATTATTATTACAATTAACTGCGAAACCAAAAAACTATATAGTAAAATTTAAGTTTTTTCTTGCGTCTTTTACAACATAGATATTAGAATGCACAACTAACACACCCCGATCCTAGAATCAAGGCGTGATGGCCGTCACGTGGACGTGACGTAACCAAAAGTGCGACACGGAAGCAATAGATAAGAGAAATACGAATAAACAAAAACCAAATACTAGCAATAATAACCAAGTAACGTGCTAGAGTAAGTTAAAGTGTGAAACACACATATTCAGAGCCTAAGTACAAGGTGCAGTCAAGTAGGTACATTACTGAATTACAACACCCGAAGGTGAGTCCTACATGAGTAATCTGTCAGAATGCCATGGAAATCCTCATGGGCCACCAACGCTGCTAACTAGAACCTGGAGGGGCGCAAAACAAAATTAAGTGGGTCAGTAAAAACAAAGCTTTTCGAAAATCATTTAATTTAAAACATTTCTAACCCCTCATTGTAAAACCTGTATACTTTCCCAGAAAATAACATAATATGCATATAATCTTCATATATCTCAAATCACAATTCTTTATCAAAACCCAGAAAATATGTCATGCCATAAATGTCAATAACAGATTAAGAATGCATCAATATAACAGGTGACATAATGAATTAACCGGAGACCATGCAGTTGGTCCTGTACGGTTAATTCCACAGCTCAATATCCAAACCAATCGGAGTCACCACAGTGACCTGTACGGCACTACTCTGCACATAAGTCGGAACTACCTGAAGTAGTCTGTACGACAAGAATGGTGTAATAATACGCTCTAGTGCTTCCCTCATCAATCATCTGTGCACATGATCTAAGGTCACCTACCAGTCGGAACCACCTCTAGTGATCTGTACGACTAGCATGTCGGAACCCTCTCATGGTCTGTACGACATGCACCTACTTGGATCCAAAGTGAGCGTGCGGTGCGGTGAATATTATAAGCACTAATACCAGGGGTGCAGGTTATGAGCTCTCAACACAATTCACATTACAATAAATCATATGAATAACATAAAACTCACCTGATACTCACCTGTGCGTCCACAACACCATTTCATATATATATGCATCAATTACTAATTCATATAATTCATAATATGCATGCATGGCATTTTAAAAACATACTTTTATTTAAATTCAATTTATGGGAAATTCAGTAGTATATAGGTAATAACAGAAAATAACTTCCCACTCATTGATAGGTTGAAGGGTCGTAACCCCTGTGACGTCCTTGGATGCGCTCGTCCTCGGGATAGGTATCACCTATATGCGAAACAATTATAAAAACGTTAATTAAAGCACATAACCGACAATTCGTAATAACTTCTCATACGATGCTCAATTTGGGTATATGAATATACCACAGTGACCTACTCGACATCACGGACGTCGAGGTATTTTTAGAAAAACTCGCCGACGCGCATCAATTTGGGTATATGAATATTTTGAGGCTGCACGCGCCCCCATGCGCATCATCCCCTACCTCCAGTCGCCGGAAAAACTCGCCGACGCCGGAAACTGGGCAGACCTGTAATCGCCCTTTTCTCGCTCAATTCTCAACCATTTTCCATGAAATTTTCACCAAAATGTCCTAAATCACGAGGGGAAGAAGGCTATACCTCATTGGAGCCTCAAAACCTTTGAAAATCACGTCGAGAAACTTCACCAAAACTGGCCACCTTCGAACTAGGGTGTCCCGACATCCAAAACTTCCAAACGAACGTCCCCGAGCTTCGTGGGAACTTCCTAGAGCTCACTATGAGCTTGGATTGTCCTAAAAACCAACCATTACAAAGTTCATGAATAGTACTCAATTTGGACCTTGAGTGTTTCAACGTGAAAACGAAGGGTTTCTTACCTGAAAATGGTACCTTTGAGTTCGTAGGGCACTCACGAACACAATAGTGCTAATCTCCACTTCGATCCATGAAGTTTTGATGGTCCTTGGGTGTGGTCCGTACAATTTCGAAGGAAGAGAGAGAGAAGAGTGACAGAGAATGAGGAGAGAGAGAGAGGACACGGGGAAGGAGAAAGTGTCCCGTGTGTGTGGTCCATCCCAAAACAATCACCATCAATTTTTCTTAAGTCTCTAACCACACAAAATACATACAACCTTTAATCAAAATTCAAACTTTCCAAAACTTAAGGAAATATGCATTATTCAATAATATGTCACACACATACCTTAGCACCTATCAAGGATAATTTCATCATTTCACAACCTCAATAAATAAAATCTCGGGACGGGCTGTGACAATCTCCCCTCCTTATAGAATTTCGTCCTCGAAATTCATACAACCAGTCACCACACTAATACTCATAAAACAACCTCGGATACATCTCCCTTATTCGATCTTCCGTCTCCCAAGTGGCTTCTTCCACTGAGTGGTTCCTCCACAATACTTTTACCAAGCTCACTATCTTATTCCTTAGAACCTTGTCTTTCCAATCCAAGATAGTCACTGGTTCCGCATCATACGTCAAATCCGGATTAATCTCTGAAGGTTGTGGAGGAATCACATGTGAAGGATCTAAAACATAATGTCGAAGCATAGAGACATGAAACACATTATGTACTTTAGATAACTCCGGAGGAAACTCCAATCTGTAAGCAACTTCACCAATCCTCTCAGTAATCTCATATGGTCCTATGTACCTAGGACTTAACTTGCCTTTCTTTCCAAACCGCACTATACCTCTCCAAGGTGACAATTTCAAGAATACCAAATTACCCACATCATATACTCGATCAGTAGCATGTCTATCTGCTAAACTCTTTTGTCGATCCTAGGCCGCTTTCAGGTTAGACTTAATCACTTGAACATTTTGAGTAGTCTCATCCACAATCTCTGGGCCTTCTGACACTCTTTCGCCAACCTCTGACCAACACAATGGCGTACGACAAGCTCTACCCTAAAGTGCCTCAAATGGTGACATACCAATGCTCGAATGAAAACTATTATTGTAGGCAAATTCCATCAAGTCTAGGCGATCATGCCAAGAATCACCAAACTGTAACACTGAAGATCTCAGCATATCCTCCAACGTCTGAATAGTCATCTCTGATTGTCCATCAGTTTGAGGATGATAAGCAGTGCTGTAAAGCAGTTTCATACCAAGAGCTTCCTGAAAAGCTACCTAAAACTTAGAAGTAAATCTTGGATCTCGATCAGAAATAACATTCATTGGAACTCCATGATACTTCACAATCTTCGTGATGAACAACTTAGCCAATTTATTCAGGGGATATTTTTCCCTCATGGGAATGAAGTGTGCTAACTTGGTAAGTCGATCTACAATCACCCAAACACCATCAAATCCCTTCTTTGTACGATGAAGCTTATACACAAAATCCATTGTTATATTTTCCCATTTCCACTGAGGAACGGGAAGTGGTTGCATCCACCCAAAAGGCTTTTTTCTTTTTGCTTTGACTTGCTGGCAAACAATACACCTACTTACATATTCTGCAATTTCCCTTTTCATACCCGGCTAATAATAAAATGGTCGAATGGTATGGTACATCTTAGTTCCTCCTAGATGCATCGCATAAGCCGAACAATGTGCTTCATCCAAAATTTTTTTCTTCAATTCCTCATTATTCGGCACATACATTATGTTCTCCTGCATAAGCATGCCATCTGATTCTCGAATCCTGAGATCTTTCTTTTTCCCTTCTCTTCTCAATTGAATCATTTCTTGAATTTCTTCATCAACCATCTGAGCTTCAAGTACATGATCAACCAAAATTGGCCTGACTTGGAAACTAGCAAGAAAAGCTTCTCTTCGATCTTCGAACTCCAACTTTACTCCAGTAGCTCTCAATTCTGCAAGAAGAGGAACACGGCAAACATACAAAGCATTGAGACGACCTTGAGGTTTCCTACTCAGTGCATCAGCTACCATATTTGCACGACCCAGATGATACTCAATAGTGCAATCATAATCGTTTATTAACTCCATCCACCTTCGCTGACGAAGATTAAGATCATGCTGAGTAAAAAGATACTGAAAACTCTTATGATCTGTGAAGATCTTACACTTCTCACCATATAGATAATGCCTCCAAATTTTCAAAGCAAAGACAATGGTTGCCAACTCAAGATCGTGAGTAGGATAATTCCTTTCATGAGTCTTCAACTATCGAGAAGCATAGGCAATCACTCTATTATGCTGCATTAAAACACATCCCAAACTATTCAAAGAAGCATCACTGTAAATCTCAAAGTTACCGCTATCATCAGGAAGTACCAATACTGGAGCATGATTAAGGCAATATTTTAGCTGCTGGAAACTTTGCTTACAATTCTCGTCCCACTCGAACTTAACATCATTCCTGGTTAATTTAGTTAGTGGCAAAGCAATCATAGAAAAATCTTGAACAAACCTGCTAGACCAAGAAAACTCCACACCTCAGTGACGGTTTGTGGTTGTTCCCAATTCTCCACTGTTGCTATCTTTTGAGGATCTACTTGAATTCCTTGTGCCGATACTACATGCCCCAAAAATGCCACTTCATTCAACCAAAACTGACATTTGCTAAACTTGGCATACAACTGATGCTCCCTCAATTTCTTTAATACCAAGTTAAGATGTCGAATATGATCTGCTTTCGACTTATAGTATACCAGAATATCATCAATAAAAATAATGACAAATCTATCAAGATATTGCTGGAATACTTCATTCATTAGCCTCATGAAAGTTGCAGGTGCATTAGTCAATCCAAATGGCATCACCAAAAATTCATAATGTCCATAACGGGTCCTGAAAGTTGTCTTAGGTACATCATCATTTTTAATCTTCAACTGATAATAGCCAGATCTCAAATCAATCTTAAAGAACACACATGCACCTTTAAGCTGATCAAATAAATCATCGATACGAGGCAATGGATAACAGTTTTTAATCATCACCCGATTCAATTGCCTGTAATCAATACATAATCTCAAAGTTCCATCTTTCTTTCTTACAAATAACACCAGAGCTCCTTAAGGTGAAGTACTAGGTTGAATGAAACCTTTATCAGTTAATTCCTATAAATGAATTTTCAACTCTCTTAGTTCAGCTGGAGCCATTCTATATGGAGTTAAAAATATAGGATCCGTACCTAGAAGCAAATCAATAGAAAACTCCACATCTCTATCTGGCGGTAATCCCGGCAAATCATCTGGGAATACATCAGGATAGTGCCTGACTACTCAAACTTCCTCCACACTGCTAGGAACAACATCATTTAACACCACATGTGCTAAGTATCCTTGACAACCTTTCGATAATAACTTCCTTGCTCTTATGGCAGAAATAACACCATGTCTCACCCCACCTCTTTCACCCATAAAAGTAGTCGCTGGTAGTCCAGGACGATGAAAAGTAACTGATTTCCTGTAACAATCTATATGGGCACGATGATAATGCAACCAATCTGCCCCTAAAATCACATCAAAATCCACAATATCTAACGGGATAAGATTAGCTGGCATAACTACACCATCTACCATCACTGGACATCCTGGATAAACACTATCGACATAACATTTGTCCCCTCTAGGCATAGCAAACTCTAAATCAAATCCTAGAGGTGAAGGGTGAGGTTGAGTCATTTGAGCAAACGTATGAGAAATCACAGAATGTGTAGCACCACAATCAATCAAAACTCTAGCAAAATGACCAAGAATATTTAACGTACCCATAATCAAATTTGGATGATTCTGAGCATCTTGCAGTGAGATGTGATTAACACGTCCCTGAACTTGCTGTCGTCCACCACGACCTCTGTTACCTTGGTTACCTCATCCCTGAAAAGTACGTCCCTGTCCCGGCTAATTAGACTGCTTAGATGGTCCTGCACTGCTAGCAGCAACCTCTCCCTTTCGAGGCTGACCTCCTTGATGCGATTGAGACCCGCTAGCTGGCATGGAAGAATAAGAAGTATAACCCCCAGGGTCTTGGGAATACCCAGTCTGAGAATAAGGATCCTGGGAATACTGATACTGTCTGGAAGCATAGGGAGCAGCATCACCCTGATAGTGGTAAGCACCACCACGACCCGTCTGACCATAATTGCCTGATCCAAAGTTTTGCTGAATCGGCTCTGGAGGTGGCATAACAGGCTGCTGAGATCTCTGCTGACTCTGGGCACACTAAGCAGCCCTATGTCCCATCTGTCCACAAGTGTAGCAAGCACCACCATTTCTCCTACACTCTCCATGATGTTTGAAATTACAGCGGCGGCACAACGGAGCACCAGAACCACCAGCACCACCAAAATCTCTTTGTCTCTGAAACCTGGGTCCACAAGCAAATCTTCCACCTCTCATCGAGCCTGTGACACTAAATCCTCCACTGGAAGAACTCGAGCTCGCTCCACTTTTCTCACTGTTACTAGGAAGGTTGTCGGAATCCTCCATCCGAACCAAAATCTCAGAAAACTCATGATAAGTGGTGCAAGGAAGCGCATTAGCAAAAGTCCCCCATTTCCTCTTAGTTCCCAGCTTAAAACGGCAAAGCATCTCTGCCTGATTACCAGCTGTATTAGGGTCATAACGAGACAAGTCTGTAAACTTCTTGTAATACTCATGTGCCGACATATTCTTTTGCTTCAATTGAGTGAACTCCTGCTTCTTACGATCAATGTACTCCGGATGGACAAATCTTTTCTTAAAATTCTCTTTGAATACTTCCCAATTAGCTACCATCTCAGGTGACATAAACTGAGTCTAATATCCACCAAGCTGCTGGCTCTCGCCCCAAAAACCAAGTAGTGATCTCAACCCATCTATTAGAAGGAAGATTCCCTTGACTCTGCATAACCTGAAAAGTCTTCTCAATATGGTCTAGCCACTTTTCTGCCCCTTCATGACCATCATTACCCATGAAACGGTCGAATTTCAGATTATACAGTCTCTAGGGGTGTCCTCTGAGGAGGAGGAGAACGGATTGCATTCTAAAAGGTATGGGCCATCGCTTCCCCTAATTGAGTTATATCAGGGAAATTAGGCTCAGAAGCACGACGTGATTCCCTACGAGGCGGCATAGTTCTGACAGAAGACATCAAAATATCATTAGAGCATTAACAATTTATACAGGACTGCAGCCTAGGCTCTGATACCAAACTGACACACCCCGATCCTAGAATCAAGGTGTGCTGGCCATCACGTGGGCGTGACGTAACCAAAAGTGTGACGCGGAAGCAATAGATAAGAGAAATATGAATAAACAAAAACCAAATACTAGCAATAATAACCAAGTAACGTGCTAGAGTAAGTTAAAGTGTGAAACACACATATTCAGAGCCTAAGTACAAGGTGCAGTCAAGTAGGTACATTACTAAATTACAACACCCGAAGGTGAGTCCTACATGAGTAGTTTGTCAAAATGCTGTGGAAATCCTCGTGGGCCACCAACGCTGCTAACTAGAACCTAGAAGGGCGCAAAACAAAATTGAGTGGGTCAGTAAAAACAAAGCTTTTCGAAAATCATTTGATTTCAAACATTTCTAACCCCTCATTGTAAAACCTGTACACTTTCCCAGAAAATAACATAATATGCATATAATCTTCATATATCTCAAATCACAATTCTTTATCAAAACCCAGAAAATATGCCATGCCATAAATGTCAATAACAGATTAAGAATGCATCAATATAACAGGTGACATAATGAATCAACCAAAGACCCTGCAGTTGGTCCTGTACGGTTAATTCCATAGCTCAATATCCAAACCAACCGAAGTCACCATGGTGACCTGTACGGCACTACTCTGCACATAAGTCGGAACTACCTGAAGTAGTCCGTACAACAAGAATGGTGTAATAATGCGCTCTAGTGCTTCCCTCATCAATCATCTGTGCACATAATCTAAGGTCACCTACTAGTCGGAACCACCTCTAGTGATCTATACGACTAGCATGTCGGAACCCTCTCATGGTCTGTACGACATGCACCTACTTGGATCCAAAGTGAGCGTGCGGTGCGGTGAATATTATAAGCACTAATACCAGGGGTGCAGGTTATGAGCTCTCGACACAATTCACATTACAATAAATCATATGAATAACATAAAACTCACCTGATACTCACATGTGCGTCCACAGCACCATTTCATATATATATACATCAATTACTAATTCATATAATTCATAATATGCATGCATGGCATTTTAAAAACATACTTTTATTTAAATTCAATTTCTGGGAAATTCAATAGTATATAGGTAATAACAGAAAATAACTGCCCACTCACTGATAGGTCAAAGGGTCGTAACCCCCATGACGTCCCTGGATGCGCTCGTCCTCAGGATAGGTATCACCTATATGCGAAACAACTATAAAAACGTTAATTAAAGCACATAACCGACAATTCGTAATAACTTCTCATACGATGCTCAATTTGGGTATATGAATATACCATAGTGACCAACTCGACGTCACGGACGTCGAGGTATTTTTAGAAAAAAAATTTGAGGTTGCACCCGCCCCCACGCGTCGGAATATCACGGGTCCATGCGCCCCCCACGCGCATCATCCCCTACCTCCAGTCGCCGAAAAAACTCGCCGGCGCCGGAAACTGGGCAGACCTATAATCGCCCTTTTCTCACTCAATTCTCAACCATTTTCCATGAAATTTTCACCAAAATGTCCTAAATCATGAGGGGAAGAAGGCTATACCTCTTTGGAGCCTCAAAACCTTCGAAAATCACATCGGGAAACTTCACCAAAACCGGCCACCTTCGAACTAGGGTGTCCCGACGTCCAAAACTTCCAAATGAACGTCCCCGAGCTTCGTGGGAACTTCCTAGAGCTCACTATGAGCTTGGATTGTCCTAAAAACCAACCACTACAAAGTTCATGAATAGTACTCAATTCGGACCTTGAGTTTTCAATGTGAAAACGAAGGGTTTCTTACCTGAAAATGGTACCTTTGAGTTCATAGGGCACTCACGAACACAATGGTGCTAATCTCCACTTTGATCCATGAAGTTTTGATGGTCCTTGGGTGTGGTTCGTACAATTTCAAAGGAAGAGAGAGAGAAGAGTGACAGAGAAGGAGGAGAGAGAGAGAGAGGGCACGGGGAAGGAGAAAGTGTCCCGTGTGTGTGGTCCATCCCAAAACAATCACCATCAATTTTTCTTAAGTCCCTAACCACACAAAATACATACAATCTTTAATAAAAATTCAAACTTTCCAAAACTTAGGGAAATATGCATTGTTCAATAATATGTCACACACATACCTTAGCACCCGTCAAGGATAATTTGGTCATTTCACAACCTCGATAAATAAAATCTCGGGACGGGCTGTGACAACAACGATTTACTTGGTACAATATATTGCAATTTCAACGTCATATATTATCATGTGAATAAAAGATTGCATATATAACATTGCATTATTAGCACGAAACCATGCCGTACGTAAAAGTCTTACTCTATAAAAATGACATTAAAATTTGAGAATGATTTGGTAATTAATTTGTTAAGTAAGCCTGCATATTTTTGGGGTTTTGTGGGCAGTGTGACAAGAGTGTTTTACAAGCAAAAATGTCTAGATCTATAGCAAAGGCCTTCTTTTAAGGCAAACAGCAAGTAAAACAATTACATTTTCTTGGTGTCCAACATTTTCAGAACTTCCAATATTGACGTGTTGGAGGGTGAAAAGGGTAAAAAATAGGTTTGTGTTATATAGAATTAGTTAACCGTTATATGGCATCTCAATCTTATAAAACATAAAAATGTATTATTAGATAATGATCGCTACATGATAGTGAACCATTCCATATAAGTTATTTTCTTCTACCAAACACAATACAATATGTATGTAACTGGTCAATTGCCATGAAACGTAAAGTCAAGTGGTAACGTCAGAGTGAAAATATGGTATGGCGGTTTCATGCATTGCAGAAGTTGCGTTGTGGTTTTAGCGGCAGCAGTAAGGTTTTAAGTATCATTACCTCAGGCTTTAGGAAAACGATTTTTACAAGAAAGTGAGGTTCTTAATCTCTCTAGGCCCTTACATTTTTGCTTATTATTTAAGAAAAACTAATGAAAAGAATTTGAAAACTTTAAGTTTTAACGATAATGATAAAATAAAAGGTAAAGTGAACAGTACCGGAAGTTTTTCGTTAAAGTTTCCTATTATTTAATGTACGATGAGAAATATAACTAGCGTAAAAAATTAATGCATGTCATTTTTTTCTTTTCAGTACATTGATTTTTTATACTAAGAGGAAGGAGAGTTCAGTTAAGCCACACAATGGACAGCTTAATTTGGTATCAAATTCGCTATCCATGAACTTCGACCATAAGTCATCTCACTTCTAAATAAAGAAAAATATCATTAGACCGTAATACTGAGTAACAAATATATAACTCTTTGAATCAATTAAAAAATCAAATATGACTTCGCCCTTGACTTTATAATCATATATGACTAACTTTTATGATGCATTGAACAGAAAATGAGTCAAATTTGAAATCTAATGTTAACTTTTTAGGTGCATTGGAGATAACCATAAAGTTTTCTTTATAACTTTTGTTCATATAAAAAAGTTAGGGTGAATTACATTTTTCTACCTTAACTTTGAATCACATAACAAACTCATACCTTATATTTTGAACATTACAATGTCATACATCAATTTACGGTTTCGTTGCAATATCATACCTCCATTAGTCAATCTGTCAAATTGACTGTTAAGTGATGATGTGGCAAATGTAAGATCCATATTTTTGCTGATGTGGATATAAAATTTGAGCCACGTGGATATATATATAATTGTCTGCCCTTCCTCATCCTATATCGTTCACATCCCCTCCTATTTCTATTGTTACGGTTAAGTTATGTCAACATTTTAGATTTCCATTATCTTTTATTTTATTATTTCTATAAAAAAATCAATATAAAATATTAGCACAATCCAGCTCCTTCTTCCTCTACCCTTGCCTCTTCCTCCCACATTCTCTCTCGCTCGCCCTTTCACGCTGCAACAGTAGCCAAGACGTAATGCCCCAACAACGCCGTTGTCCTCCGACCACCACTCAAAAACTGATATTCCTAATATCCTCTTTTCATACCTAGTTCAAATGTTTACCTTATTTCATCAAATTTGAAGTTGATAAGTTCGAATTTCAGATCTAAGCCTCGATTGCATCCTTCACTTTCACAATGTGCACAGCAAGCACAAGATTCACATCCAAATTCCAAAAATAGAAGAAAAAACCCCCACAAAATAATCAAGATTTTGTGTGATTAATTTAGATAAATTCAATATGTGTGGGATTAATCCGCAATGAAGGATGACCGCGGCCTTCCAACAACGACGGCACCAGCAGCGCGAAGAAAGAGAGCTCGGAGTCTGGTCTAATACTCCGGAAAGGCTGGTACAATTTCTGGGCTTTGGTAGCGATTTTGTTGCTCGCGTTTTGGTCTATGTTCATCGGCACCGTCATGCTCTGGTAGTCTGCTGGCAACCTCAACCGTCTCTCCGACGACCTCGACTCGCCCATTCACGACGATCTAGACGTTCTTGTATGATTTTTTCTTGTTTTGTTTTTCTGGGTCGATGTGGTTGGATCTCTGATTTGATATGTTAATGGGGATTTCGGGTTTTTTTTCTGGTGGTTTAGAAAATGGAGGAGAGGGAGAAGGTGGTGAATCACATGACTCTAATAGTCGTCGGGGGGGGGGGGGTGTGAAAGAAGTACGATGGTGGTGGTTTGAAGTTCGATCTGTGAGGTTTGATGATGGTGTATGGTTGTTGCAGAGAGGGGAGATACGGCGTGAAAGAGGAGAGAAGTAGAAGATGAGAGAGAGAGATAGAGGTTTTCTGCTTGGACGAGAGAGAGAGAGAGAGAGAGAGAGAGAGAGGCTGTCTGATTGAGAGAGAAAAATGAGGAGAGTGACTGATTGGTAGTGAGATAAGGTGATGGGATTTTTTTTTTAAAGGGAGAAAGTGATAAGATTTTTGTATAATTCAAGCTACATGAAATCTGTCTCCTTATAAAAAACAATAGTTCTAACACTAAATAATTAAAACAAATGTGTACAATTCTGCCCGTAGTTAACGTACTTTAACTAAGCATAACTTTTTCGTTAAAATTTCAATTCGGGCCTAACTCACGCTCACGTATTCATAACAACGAGTACTGTTTAATTATGATAAAAGGGAAAATAAATTAAAAGCGGAATAACTACATCCATGTCAAGTTCCACTTTGCCAATAAGGGCATAATTGTCATTTTACATACTTGGGAAGGAAATTACATGAAAAATTAGAGACGAGTAGTCACATTTGATCAAGGTCCTTTGTCTTTTGTCCACTTTATTATTTGAATATTAAATTATTTACATGTCATTATATGTTAATTTTAAAATGAAAAACTTATTAATCATTTCCAAGTATATCTTTTTCTATATTTTCAATATGTTTCTATTTTTATTTGTACCCATTTTATAAGTTATTGTGATGACCCTCCCTCATTTTACGTTTTTATTAAGTTTAAAAGCCTGAATTTACGAAAATGCCCTAAAGGTAAGGACTTTTGACTTCCGTTGACCATTGCCTAGAGAAATGTATGACTTATTCTTTTAGCGTACCCTCGTAGTGCTCGTCGCTACGAACGCGTGAGCGTGTGTTAGACTCGAATCAGATCTGTAACGAAAAAGTTACACTCCGTTAAAGTACGTTAGTCACGGGTAATTTTGTACCCGCACATACAAGTTTACGGAGTTGAAACATTGTCAAAAGGACATATTTGTACATTAAAAATTGTACAAATCCATCCAATCCCTAAAAGGGATCCGGTCATTTCTTTCACACCCATCAACCATCAAACTTTTGCTTTTTCCTTCTTTTCCTCTCCACCAATCAAATTGGTTTCCCTTAACCTTGCACCCAATCAGAAATGAGAAGGTTCTCTCTCTCTCTCTCTTCCTTATTTCTATCTCCCTCTCGAAACTCTCTTTTCTCTACAACAAGGAAGACCAACCCCAAATCTTCACTGTTTGAGCTTAAAAACCTAACCATTGTGTTTACCTTACCTCCATGAACACAACCATACCAACCAAACTAAGAATGGACGAGTTTTGACTCACCAACTCGGAAGAGTTAAGTTCGACGTGTTTTCAACCGAGTCACAATGTTTTAGGACTCGGGAAAGCCTCTACACAACTCCCTAGGGTCCCTAGTCAAGCTTTGAGGAAGTTGTGACTTGAAACAACTCGGTTTCCAGAAGTTCAAGTTTGACCCGTGCCTTTCGAGCCAATTTCTGGCCAAACTACGGCACGTTGGCCCATGTGTAAGGTATTAATCTCTTCGTCTCGCTGAGTAATATAACTTTCCTTTTTGTTTCACCCAATGTCGTTGAGTATTGAAGAAGTTATACTCATTTGAATCTTACCCAGTTTCCTGCGAGTCCGACAGCTTTCGAGGCGTTTTCTGGCCAAACCATGGCAAGTTAAATGTCGTGCAAGGTATCATTCCCTTCCTCTCTTCGAGAACTACAACTTTCGTTTTCTTTTTCACTCGATTTTGTTAAGTAACGAGGAAGTTGTGAACGTTTAAAGTTTGTGTAGTTTTTCGGTTGAATTCCAGCCTTTCTCTTCATTTGGGTCCAGCGACCCATATGTTGGACCTTTCAAACCTAAACCCATAACCCTTTTAATTCTTTTGTTTTTATTTTATTTGTTAAATTAAGGGCCTTGGGGCCTTAATTGTGAAGGCTTAAACCCCAAACCCAATCCCTAAAGCCCTAAACCGTTTAGGCCTTTAGGTCTAGAACCATTAAGTCCAACCTATCAAACTAACCCAACCTAATAACCCTTAACCCAAATGAAATATTCTGTTAGGGAATATTTCATCTGTCAGAGAATATTCCGTCTTTCAGGGAATATTCATCCTGTTGACTTTTGTTGACTTTTCAGAAATTTAAGCGGGACCCTTCTTAGGGTAATTCGATGTCCTGAATCCGTTTTTGACATTTTTTTTTCCAAATTCAATTGTTATAATACAGTTTTATTAATTGTACCTTTACGTGCTTAGGGGCAATTATTAGTGGTGTTTCCATCTTAGCTAGGTTGTGTGGCTCGTCAGCGGTGAAGTATCTGTGAGTGGGCAGTTTATTTTATACCTATACATATTGATAGTTTCCCTAAATGTGTAGTTACTTCACTTTTATGCTTATATTGCCAAGTATTCGATATTATGATATGAAATGTGTTAAATGCTGCTATATGGTTGAAATACTATTGTCATGACATTCATACATATTTGTACATGCTCATCTTGCTGCACCCCGGTGTTAGTACTCCGCCCAGGGCCAGGGCTAGTCTTTCACGTGTATGTTCACATCCGCACCATTTGCTCGCCTTGGATCCAAGTTAGGTGCTAGTCCTGTCAGGTAGATTGCATTAGGCAATCTGACTTGTATGTGACCGTGCTTCTGCACCAGTCTTCGCGTGATCATAGTACTAGAGCACATTGATTACACCCAGTCCTGTCGGGTAGAATTGCCTTAGGCAATTCCGACTCTTGTACTAGCTTAGATGATGAGCAAACTACTTATAATTGATTATCACATGATTATATTACTTTGGCTTTTGATATATCATGACTTGGCATATTTCTGGTTATATTGCTGTTATATTTGATTTCATACTTACGTAGTATGTTTTGAGGAAACTATACTTGTTTTATGGCAAGGGGTTAGTATATTAAAAATAAAGGTTTTCGTATAAGCATTGTTTTGCTGACCTACTCAACTTGTTTTTCGCCCCTCCAGGTTTAGTAGCTGTGGTTACACGTATATGAGGATTCTGGCAAATCTCAAGAAATAGTTATCTTCAGTGGTATAACCCTTATCCTATTTACTATACTGTCTTATGCTCTGACATCACGTGTGAAAAAGGTTCAATCCCTTTCACCCACACACTCTTTTGATTAAACACTTTTAGGTTTAATTTATTCACTTTTTTTTTCCACATCACTACACTTTAGAGCAACTCCACCGTGGTGGATTACTCGGGGGACAGGGGAGAGAAAAGGGCCTGAGGCTCTGTGGATTTGCTCCAGCATGAAGGAGCCCGAGTGAAGGTGGAGGCCCGAGCTTTGGGCCTGTGAAGAATTGCCAGCCCGCAAGCCCGAGTGGATTGGCTGTCAGGGCTGACGTCAGCCCTACAGCAGGCCCTTTTTTTTATTTTATTTTTGTCAGGCACGTCGCCCAACATCTTTTCAGAAAAATTGATGTGAAAATTAACTTGACACACAAATTAAACCCTATTGATGACAATTGTAGTAATGATGCAAGTAGGGATCGTTCTAGACCGGGGATTAACTAGGGATGCTAATCAACACAAATAAGACTCAAAAACACTAAACTAGACTCTATAGACTCAAAACTAACTCAAAACACTCAAAACAGCAAATAACAATAAAAAAGACTCAATTCTAGACCTAGAAAGTGATTTGGACGAAAATAGAACTTCAAAGACTCAAAAGACTTAAAAGAAACAAGTTTTGACTCTAAAAACAAGACTTAAAAGTAAGGGGTTTGGTTTTGACGAAATTGGACTTTAAAACATGAACTTTAAAAACAAACTTAACAAAAACGATTTTGGATGAAAAAGAATGGTGAAATGCTAGTTAGAGGGTTCCTTCTCCACACATGAAACATATGCATACGACTCGATTTCCAGTTACTCTTTCAACAAACCATGAATGACAATGCCCCAAATTAACTAGATTGCACCAATTAATTCTCAGATTTCCCTAGATTCATTGAATTGAATGGAATACGCATTACAACCAAATTATTCTTATCAAGGACCCTAACTATGGAATACGCATGATAGAGACACATATCAAAGATCATTAAGTTCAATGGAAATCATAAGCATTGACGAGGCATTCATAACTATGGAATACGCATGTTACTCTTGCCAAGGATTTACTTAACACAATCGTGACTAGCGACTTTTACTACTTATGAATATAAGTTAATAACGATTAGGTGAAATTCCCTTATACTCTAGCATCAAATTCATGCATGCAAACTAAGTATGCTGATATGATATTAACTAGCACTCAAATTAACCCTCTTTTTATCAATTGTAGTAAGTATGTAAGTAGGGATCGTTCTAGGCCGGGGATTAGGAGGGATTGCTAAATCACTTGAAAACTGACTCAAAAACGTAAAAACAAAGTTTAAAACACTAAACTAGACTCAAAGAATGTAAAACTATAACTTAAAACACCAAAACAAACCAAAAGACTCAAAATAACACAAAAACACTCAAAACTGCCTTAAAACCACTTTCTAGGCAGTTTTGAACTCTAAATAAGATTTTGACGAAAATAGGTTTTAACTTGACTCAAAACACTTAAAAACACAAACTAACACACTCTCTAACTAATTTGACACTTGAAAACAAAGGGGGATTTGGTTTTTACGAAATTGAAAACAAAACATAAACTTGTAAATCAAAACAGATTTTAAAACGAATTTGATTGAATTGAATGGATAGAAAGCTAGCTAAGGGGTTCATCTCCACACATGTTATACTTGCATTCAAAACGATTTCCAATTGCTTTTCAATAACCCATGAATTCTCAACGCCCCAAGTTAATTAGGTCCGCTTAAATTAACCTTCAGATTTTCCTAACGTTATTGAATTGGATGATTGCATACGACAACCCAAAGCATTCCCCACAAGTCCCCTACATGATTGCATAATAGAGATACAAGCAAGAATCATTAAGTTCTATGAAAACCATAAGCATTGACGAAGCACTTGTTACTATGATTGCATGAAACTTATGCCAAGAATTTACTTAACGCGATTGAGATCATCAACCTTTACTACTTATGAATATAAGTCCATAACGATTAGGTGAAATTTCCTTATATCCTAGCATCAAATTCATGCATGAAAATTAAGTGTCGACCCTCAACCAACATACACAAATCAGTTTTAATTCTTGTAGATAAGTAAATTGAATTCACAACTTATGAAACGCAATTAGAAGTAATCAAATCATATAGCAAGCATAAACATGGTTTCGAATCCCCCCCTAGCCAAGGGGGAGGGGTTTAGTTCCTCATACTCGCAAAGCAAAGATACATAAATTTAGAAATTAAAATCCAAAGAAAGAAAACACCTAGAACGCTCCAACTTGGCAGCAAGCGCATCCAAGAATTCTCCTTCCTCCTTGCTACGGCAGAGAACTTTAGAACAGGTTTTGGGTGGTATTTATGGTGTAGAATGGATGGGGAATGGTATGGAAAGGTGTAGGGTTGATGGGTGGTGCGGCTAGGGATGATTTTGGGCAGAAAATATGGAATATGGTGGTGGAAAGGTGCGGCAAAGAGAGCCTCTTTGTTTCTGACGTGAATGATGTATATGGGAGGTGATATCTCCGGCCAAAAGGGTTTAATGGGTATATATAGGCACTTCAAAACCCTAGCAATCAGATTAGGGTTTCTAGAAGCCCAAATCCACCAGAAATTAGGTTAAAACAATCAAATTTTTAGTGGGAATAAGGCCTAAGGTGTGGCTAGGGTTTGGGTTTAGAGATGGGCCTTCTAGAATGCCTTGCAAGGCAAGGAAATCAGATATTCTAGAGGCCTAGGTGCGGCTAGGGTTAGGGTCCACAAGGAATTAGGGTTTAGGTCATCTAAAAGCCCAAAGCCAAGAATAGAAACTCTCGAAAATGGAAACCTCCAAAAATAGAAACTTCCAACTTTAGAAACTTTGGTTTCCAAATCTGAATTCTTTGTTCTTCACTTTCATTTCTTCATTTCTTAAGCTCCTTTGACCTTCAAACTCGTCCATTCCTTGTGCTCCATTAGCATACACTCCATTCCAGCTCAATTTTGCTCTAAAATGCTCCATTTTGCACTTCTTTGCATACTTCGTCTCTAAACCTGAAATTGCACGAAAATGACTTTAAACACTAAAATAACTAAAGAAAAACAACATAAATGCTTAAGAACAAGCCAACTAAGTCGCATAAATATGCTCCTATCAAATTCCCCCACACTTAGCTTTTGCTAGTCCTCGAGCAAAACAAAACGAAACAAAGTAAATAAACGAAACAAAACGAGTAAAACACAACCTAAACCTTCCAACAATCGCCTCAGGGATTTCCAATGCACATGACATGTTAAAAATCATCATTCCCACAGATTTTAGCCATCTTTACGCTTAAGCACATACTTAATCATAGTCACTACTTATTAGTTCACAAATAACCAATTAAAACGATGTTTTGAATGTAGTAACATGCCTTAGAGAATTTGCTCAATTCCTTACTAGATATGCACTCAATTTTCACACAGAATTTCTGACTACACACCCTATACTAGTTATATGTGAGAAGATAGATGTAAATATGAAAACGAATGCTCACATATATGTATGACAAAGGAAGCACTTTCCGGAGTTAACAACATGTTTAAATATGATCTCATGAATGGAATGCTACTACTTAGATGCGAGAACCAGTGACACCATATGCTCATACCAATGTTAAACTCCACAAATTGAAACACATAACACTCAAGATTAAAGTAAAGGGTTGTAACGGGACTTGGGGTATTGGCTAACAAAGAAGGGTAAAGGATAAACAAACGTTCTTAAAACAATAGTAAGCAAAGCAATGAAATTGACACTTAGAATTCACTTTAGAGTGCAGAAAACAACTTTAAACACAAAGGGGAATACGCATGCATATTTAGGGTCAAATGCAACTTTTTGGACCCTTTCTTCAACAACCAACACTTAGAGCTTATTTTTATGCTCTTCCAACTCCTTTTCATACTTTTCACAACTATTTTTCTTTTCTTTCTATTTTGCACGAATTTTTCTTTTTTTTCTTTTTTTTTTCTTTTCTCCTAACCCGTGCCTCAATATGAATTTTGGCACATACCCATATCAAGAATCCTTCCCCCACACTTATGTTTCTGCAATACCACGATCAAAGGAATTCGTCTTGAGTCATGCTTAACTACGTTCTAAGAACAAGGGTATGGATAATCCTAATCTAGGCTAGGTAAGGATAATGTGGGTTAACAAACAACATAGGCTAAACGAGGCTCAACGGGGTTAAACCTACAAAAACGAATGCATGGAATGAAGGCTTTTTGGTAATGGTGGTAACTACTAACTTTATCTTGAATATGTGTTATGCAATTCAATAACATGTTTTGAATGAAATTGGCATGAGTTCTAGCATTTGGAACTAAATGATGAAACGCCTTCTAAGTAGTAACCAAGCAAAGAATAATGAGATCATGCAATGACTTTAGAAAACAAGAATACACAAATTTTAACTCTCCAAATAAACGTTTAGGCTTAAGTCTCACAAGGTTGTAGCGTTTGTTTGAGTTCCTTCCTTCAAGCATGTTACAAAAACTAATTTTTTCCTTATGATTACATGTGAATGCATAAGTTATAACCACAACCAAGCATAAACCAAAGAGTAAATCAAACTTTTATCCATGTTTATAACTCTCTTTAACAATCATGCAATTACAAACCGAATCCTCATCATTGTGTTGGAAGGTACCCTAAGACACAAACAAACACACAAAAACAACTCTATTTGGGTTTTTTAAAACAATTTTTTCAAATTTTTATGGGATTTTCGGATTTTTGACTCAAAACACACTAAAACACACCAAAATAGCTTAAAAAGGCTTAAAAACAGCAAGAAACAACATTAGAAATCATGAGTGAGAAAACCCTACGAATTTGCAAGAAAATACTTTGGTTACCCCCCCACACTTAAATCAAACATTGTCCTTAATGTTTCAAGCATAAACTAACACAATTAACAAACAAACCACAAAACAACAACTAACAAACTAACATGGCATGAATGAAATAACAACAAAGAGAAGGGTTTAGGAACGCAAATCTGGAATTGGAGTGCTCTCTAGGTCTTCCTTTGTTGAATGCATGGGTTGCCTCCCAAGTAGCGCTTGCTTTAACGTCGTACAGCCGGACGAAGACCTCATTCACTCCTTACTAGGGCCCACGGTATCCAAGGGTATGTCATCCACGACATGCTCCACAAAGGTGTCATAATAGGGCTTCAAACGATGCTCGTTCACCTTGAATTCTTGTCCCGTTTTCAAGCTTTGGATTTGGACTGCACCATGAACAAAAACATTAGTAATAACAAACGGTCCAATCCACTTAGAACGTAACTTACCGGGAAACAAATGTAAACGGGAATTGAACAATAGCACTTTCTGCCCAATTGAGAATGATTTCCCACGGATCATGTTGTCATGGAAAGCTTTGGTCTTTTGCTTGTAAATGCTTGCATTATCGTACGCCTCGTGCCGTATCTCATCAAGCTCATTCAATTGCAATCTCCTTTGACTTCCCGCTTCATCGAGGTTCATGTTAAATTTCTTGATGGCCCAAAGTGCTTTGTGTTCCAATTCAACGGGAAGATGGCACGCCTTGCCATAGACAAGTCGGAAGGGGGACATCCCAATGGGGGTTTTGTACGTCGTACGATACGCCCAAAGTGCATCATCTAACCGTAAGCTCTAATCCTTCCTTGTTGGCCCAACGGTCTTCTCAAGTATTTGCTTGATCTCTCGGTTGGAAACCTCGGCTTGGCCATTCGTTTGAGGATGGTAAGGTGTAGAAACCTTATGGGTGACACTGTATTTCCTCAATAACGCTTCAATGGTCCGATTGCAAAAATGTGACCCTCAATCACTAATGATCACTCGTGGCATTCCAAACCTTGCAAAAATGTTAGTTCTAATAAAATCTGCAACCACTTTAGAATCATTAGTCCGGGTGGCTTTGGCTTCCACCCATTTCGACACATAATCAACCGCAAGCAAAATATACATGAAACCATACGATGAAGGGAAGGGACCCATAAAATCAATACCCCAAACATCAAAAATTTCAACATTTAGGATAGAAACCTGCGGCATTTGGTCCCTTGCACTAATTCCACCCATTCGTTGGCATTTATCACATGTTAAGCAAAAAGTTTGAGCATCTTTAAAAATACTAGGCCAATAGAATCCACTTTGTAACACCTTGAGGGCTGTGCGTTGTGTGCCAAAGTGCCCTCCACATGCATATGTGTGACAAAAACTCAAAATTGAATGACATTCATAATCGTGCACACAACGACGTATAATCTGATCGGGGCAAAATTTCCATAAGTACGGATCATCCCACACATAAAACCGTGCATCATGCCTAAGTTTATCACGTTGGTGCCTAGTGAACTCACTTGGAATACGTTTTGACACCAAAAAATTAACAATATCGGCATACCAAGGTGCACTAACCTTAATGGACAACAATTGTTCATCGGGGAATGTCTCGGCAATGGGTAGGGCCTCTTCATTGTGCACCATTCGGCTTAGGTGGTCAGCCACCACGTTTTCACTTCCCTTCTTGTCTCGAATCTCTATGTCGAACTCTTGAAGTAGCAACATCCATCGAATTAGCCGTGGCTTGGCCTCCTTTTTGGTGAGCAAGTACTTTAGAGCTGCATGATCAGTGAAAACAATTACTTTAGTACCAATTAGATATGATCGAAATTTATCTAAAGCAAAGACAACGGCAAGAAGTTCTTTTTCCGTAGTGGAGTAGTTCAATTGTGCATCATTCAACGTCCGTGAGGCGTAGTAGATGACATGCGGCCTCTTGTCCTTTCTTTGTCCTAAAACAGCTCCTAAAGCATAGTCGGACGCATCACACATGAGCTCGAAAGGTAGACTCCAATCCGGTGGAACAATGATGGGTGCCGTGGTCAACAACTCCTTAAGTTGGTTGAATGATGCCGTGCACTCCTTGGTGAATTCAAACGTCACGTCTTTTTGTAGGAGACGGCAAAGAGGTTGTGCAACCTTCGAGAAATCCTTGATAAACCTACGATAGAAACCTGCATGGCCAAGAAAAGAACGAACCTCTCTAACCGAAGTTGGAGAGGGTAAGTGACGTACAAGATCTATTTTCGACTTATCAACCTCAATACCGTTTTCAGAGACTATATGACCTAAAACTATGCCTTGTTTAACCATGAAATGGCATTTTTCCCAATTAAGAACAAGGTTAGTTTCAACGCAACGTTTTAAGATTAAACTAAGATTATGCAAGAAACCATCAAAAGAATCACCAAACACGCTAAAATCATCCATAAACACTTCAATGATTTTCTCAACATAATCAGAAAATATGCTCATCATGCATCTTTGAAATGTAGCAGGTGCATTACATAAACCAAAAGGCATGTGACGATATGCAAAAGTACCAAAAGGGCATGTAAAAGTGGTTTTTTCTTGATCTTCGGGTGTTATGACAATTTGATTATAACCAGAATAACCATCAAGAAAACAATAGAAAGCATAACCGGCTAACCTCTCAAGCATTTGGTCGATGAACGGCAATGGGAAATGATCCTTCCTTGTTGCGGCGTTTAGCTTCCTATAATCGTTTGAATGCGTTGAGGAACAAGTTCATTCTCGGCATTTGCAACCACAGTCACTCCAGATTTCTTCGGAACGCATTGAACGGGTGAGACCCACTTACTATCTGAGATTGGATAGATTACACCACAATCCAAAAGCTTGATTACCTCCTTCTTCACAACTTCCATCATCGGAGGGTTGAGACGGCGTTGAGCCTCTCGGGATGTTTTGGACCCCTCCTCTAGAAGTATGCGATGCATGCATGTAGTAGGGCTAATTCCCTTGATGTCGACTAATGTCCATCCAATTGCCGTTTTGTACTCCTTAAGCACTCGCACCAATTTGCTCTCTTCTTGTGCCGTGAGTGAGGATGAAATAATGACGGGCAACGTGTCATCCTCGCCCAAGAAAACGTACTTCAAATGACTAGGCAACGGCTTAAGTTCAAGTGTAGGTGGCTGCACAACTGAGGGAAGCATTTTATTAGCCGAAACTAAACTTAAAATAGGGTCCGAATACTTACCCGATTGTGATGGCAATGACTCGAGGGCAGCCACCATCTCAATGACCTCATCATTAGGGGGCACGGCAAAAGAATGACCATGCATGCCGTGGGTTCCCATGGTTGTGGCTTCAATGTTTTGCTTGTCCATGCCTTGCGCAATGACCAATTCAAGTGCATCGTCGTTCAATTTGTCAAAATGGTCCTGCGACAAAGAGTCAATTACATCAATAGCAAAACATGAATGATTCTCACTAGGGTACTTCATGGAATCAGAAAGATTAAAATTAATAACTTCCCCATCAAATTCCATCGTCAACGTGCCATTATAGACGTCAATCTTCGTCCGAGCAGTTTTCATGAATGGCCTTCCAAGGAGGATGGGCAATGAAGGGGCATGGTCCGATTCATCCATCTGAAGTACGTAGAAGTCCGCTGGGAAGATTAAATGATTAACCTGCACTAACACATCTTCCAAAACTCCCTTTGGATAGGCATTAGATCTATCGGCTAATTGTATGATCACACCATCGTTTTTCAACGCTCCTAGGTTCATAGATTCATAAATTGAATATGGCATGACATTGATAGATGCACCTAGGTCTAACATGGCAGATTCAAACCTAGAATTACCAATAACACACGGAATTGTAAAACTACCCGGATCTTTGCATTTCGGAGGCAGCTTGCATTGTAAGATGGCTGAGACGTTTTCACCTACTTTGACCACCTCCTTGGTCGAAATCCTCCTCCTATTGGTGCAAAGTTCCTTCAAGAACTTGGCGTACCTCGGGACTTGCTTGATTGCATCCAAAAGGGGGATATTGACTTGAACTTTCCGAAACGTCTCCAAAATGTCCTTTTCCGCTTCTTCTTTCTTTGTTTGCTTAAACCTACTAGGAAAAGGAACATTCGCAGGAACATCATTAGTAGGAACTGAACTTGACACGTTTTTACCTTTATTGGACGAATTGGACGAATTGGGGTCACTTGGAACTTGCGGCAAGGTTGGTTCCACCTTGGCCGTGAGTGGCCTTTGCTCCTCCTCTTCAATTCTCAACTCGTCCTCCTTGTTGGAACGTGACTTGGATGGTTTGAGATCAGATCCGACTTGCTTTCCACTTCGCAAATGCATAGCTTTTGCAGATTCGAATCCACCTTTCGGATTGACCACCGTTGAGCTAGGCAACCTTCCTTGCTCACGAAATTGCCCCATGAACTCGGCAATTTGTCCCACTTGCTTCTCCAAGTTGTCCACCCTCTTGTCTTGGATTTGCCTCTCTTTGTTTTGAGTTTGGACTTCCTGCGTCAAAGTAGTAAGTAATTGAAAAATCTTATCATGATCACTTGAATTACCTACATTGCTTTGGGCAGGTTGTGCTTGGGCTTGTGGTGGTGCCAATGGCTTTTGATAGAAACTCGGGGGTTGTTGCCTAAATCCGCTTTGTTGTTGGCCTTGTTGGGGGTCTCGCCATTTGAAATTCGGATGATCACGCCAACCGGGATTGTAAGTATTAGAAAACGGATCACCACGTGATTGGTATTGGTTGCCATAGCCCACGGCATTGAGTGTTTCCCACCCTCCATTCTCGATCAATTGTGGGCACTTGTCCGTAGGGTGTCCTTGCATGGAGCATACGCCACAAGAAGCTACGGTTTTGACTTTTGGACCTTCCACCACCTGAGAAAGTAACGTAGTAAGGTTAGCCATTTGATTTTGAAGTTCGGTTATGGCACTTACCTCATTGACTTGATGTTGCCGTGGCATGCTCCTTTGTCCAACACCTTCGTATTGTTGAGCGTTCAACGCTCGATTAGCAATCAACATCTTTGCAGTCGTAGGGGTCTTGTCCACCAATGCTCCTCCCGCTGAGGCATCTAGCATTTGACGTTCAATTGGTAGAAGTCCCTCGTAGAAGTATTGTAGAAGTAGTTTCTCCTTCATTTGATGCTGTGGACATGAAGCAACAAGAGATTTAAAACGTTCATAATAAGTAGGAAAGGATTCACCTTCATCTTGTTGAATGCCACTTATCCTTTTACGTAGGAGGATGACTCGAGAAGTTGGGAAAAACTTCTCCAAGAAAGCTCGCTTCATGCTTTCCCATGATGTGACAGTTCCGGGAGCCAATTCGTACAACCAATCTTTCGCCTTCTCTAGGAGAGAAAAGGGAAAGGCCTTCATCTTCAAGATGCTCTCATCCACGTTCACCGGAGTCATGCTTGAGCAAACGACTTCAAACTCCTTCAAGTGCTTGTTCGGATCTTCCATGGACAGCCCATGGTACTTCGGAATGTGATGTAACAAGCTTGACTTCAATTCGAACTCGGCAGTTTTGTCCGGAGCCGCCCTAGGGTATTGGATACATAGAGGTGCGGCATTATCCAATCCCGAAGCGGAAAGCTCCTTGATCGTTCGGTTGTCCACTGCCATGTCTTCCACTTCCTCTTCAAATTCAGAAACGGACTTGGAACTTGCACTTGATTCACTAGGTTCCGGGTTCTTCCTCTTTCGTCTCAACTCACGCTCAAAATCATCGTCAAAGTCTAAAATATGTTCGTGAACCGGATTAGAACTCCGAGTCATAAACAAGTACCTAAAACAAGAAACAAAATAACATAAGAATCTGATCTAATAAGAAAAACGAAAATAACAATCCAAGGGATTAGCAAAGTTGCTAATCCCCGGCAACGGCGCCAAAATTTGATATGATATTAACTAGCACTCAAATTAACCCTCTTTTTATCAATTGTAGTAAGTATGTAAGTAGGGATCGTTCTAGGCCGGGGATTAGGAGGGATTGCTAAATCACTTGAAAACTGACTTAAAAACGTAAAAACAAAGTTTAAAACACTAAACTAGACTCAAAGAATGTAAAACTATAACTTAAAACACCAAAACAAACCAAAAGACTCAAAATAACACAAAAACACTCAAAACTGCCTTAAACCCACTTTCTAGGCAGTTTTGAACTCTAAACAAGATTTTGACGAAAATAGGTTTTAACTTGACTCAAAACACTTAAAAACACAAACTAACACACTCTCTAACTAATTTGACACTTGAAAACAAAGGGGGATTTGGTTTTTACGAAATTGAAAACAAAACATAAACTTGTAAATCAAAACAGATTTTAAAACGAATTTGATTGAATTGAATGGATAGAAAGCTAGCTAAGGGGTTCATCTCCACACATGTTATACTTGCATTCAAAACGATTTCCAATTGCTTTTCAATAACCCATGAATTCTCAACACCCCAAGTTAATTAGGTCCGCTTAAATTAACCTTCAGATTTTCCTAACGTTATTGAATTGGATGATTGCATACGACAACCCAAAGCATTCCCCACAAGTCCCATACATGATTGCATAATAGAGATACAAGCAAGAATCATTAAGTTCTATGAAAACCATAATGTCCATAATCCAATAAAAGAAAAGGGCAATGCAAATGGAAGTCATTATCCTCCCTCCAACTTGGTAATAAACATTACTGTCCTGTTAGATTCTTTTCCAATACCACAAATCACATGGTGCTAGATCTTTCTTATGCCTCTAAAGTCATGGCGGTCTCCCAACACCCCACAACCACCACTACCACCACCACTTCTATGGACCAAAATTCCCCATGAACCTCACCGACACCTCACCCATTTTGGTCAAGTCCACAGCATCCATAAATTTCACCACAAGATTTGAAGGTGAAATAAAAGGACTATTTGTTGTCCCATGGTTGTCCACTTTGGTTGCGAGTACCAAATGCTTGATGAGAGTGTTATTCCTTAGCTAATCGAGAATTGCCCTAGACAAATAATTGCACCACCACTAACTCTTAGCAATAAGTTAAATCATAGGCACCAAACGTAACACACAAGCCACTTAGGACTACGGTCTAGTGATATTTCTCTTAATTTGTAAGTGAGAGATCTTAGATTCGATTCTCACCAAAGGCCGATTTGAACCACATTATTGCTAGCCCATTGTGACGCTAAATTCACCTCCCATCCCCTGTGACACAAAAAAATCCAATCAAATTATAGGCACCAAATGTAAGAGTATTGTATAATATGTGGAATATGTAAAAATACGAGTGAAAAGTTATATCACATGACATTGTTTCTGTCATAGCCCGTCCCGAAATAAATTATCGATGACATGAATTGACTATTTTACCTTTGGACGTGAGTGTGGTGGTGTGTAATATGCATGTTAGTGGTGGTCCAAACTTACATTTTTTCCTTAATTTTTGGACCAAATTAGAACTTAGTTTTTGTGGTTTTGGTTGGTGACCCACGTGGACCACTCACACACACATAAACTCTTCCTCTCTCTTCTCTCCCGTGTTCTCTCTCCCTCGGACTCACTCTCTCTCCTTCCCTCACGTACGGATCAACAACAACATTAGTGCAAAGTTGCAGATCGAGGGTTTAAAGGACACCATTGTGTTCCTGAGGTTCATACGAGTTGAATGGTACCATTTTTAGGTAAGAACTCCTTCGAAAACCCTAGTTTCTCTCGAACTCCGATTTCGGTACTATTCATGCAATTGTAAAATCTCGTGATTTTAGGGATTTCAAGCTTATAGGTAGCTTAAGGAGGTCCTCACGAGGCTAGGAGTGGTTCGTTGGAAGATTTTGGACGTCGAATTATCGAGAACCACGAGTTTTAAGAATTACTTGAATATCGAGACTTTTTCCGGTGGTTTCAGGGCTCAACTCAGGTATGGCTTTGTTCGTCTTGGTGAGATCTTCAAAATGGTTCAAGTTTCATGAAGTTTGGTGTTAAAACGAGAAAGATATAATGTTTCGAAATTAAACCCAGAAATCGACGAAGTCACCGGCGTCCGGCAACTCGTCAGAGAAGATGAGGGTATATTAAGTCAGTTTTGACAGAATATGCTTGTTTTTGGACGGAATATTCCCTAACGCCGTTTGGGTTACCGTCAGTGTGCCTGGCACGTGCCCGCGCGTGGGCAGCGCGTGGGTGGTCGGAAAATTTTTCTAAAAATATGGGGATGTTCATGAGGTTGTGTAGATCACGTTGGTATATTCAAACATCCCATTTGAGCAATGTATAAGAAGTTATTAGCTAGTATTGGTTATGTGCTTTAAATTAACGTTTTTATAGTTATTTCGCATATAGGGGAGGCTTATCCCGAGGACGAGCGCAATCAAAGGCGACTTGGGGGCTACGACCCTTCGACATACCAGTGAGTGGGCTTTTGGTTTTCAGTATATACTTATATACTTAATATTTTCCCAGAAAATGCGTTTAAATAAACGTATGCCTTGAAATGCCATGCATATAAATTTATATTCTGTATATGAGTTGATACATGATGCATAATATATAATTGTGGTGCTTCAGACACTTAGGTAAGCCCAGGTGAGTTTATGAATTGTGAATGTGATTAACAGTTGTAATTAATTGAGAAACATTGAGCTCATAAACCTGCACCTAGGGTGATTCTGATATAGTTAGAGATAGAGTACATGCCTGTTATTAATGTCACCTTCCGCACCATATGCTCACATTGGATCCAATTTAGGTGCACAGTCTTGTCGTACAGACCATCATAGGTGGTTCCGACTCGTAGGTGACTAGTGATTTATCGCACAGCTATCATGAGAGAGTAGTATTGAGCATAATTATAATACACCCAGTCTTGTCGTACAGACCCATTTTTAGTGGTTCCGACTTATGTGTAGTGTAGTGCCGTATAGGTCATTATAGTGATTCCGGCTAGATTGACCAATGAGCTATGAATTCAGCTGTACAAACTTCCATAGGGGTTCTAGCTAATACGTTATTTTCCATGAATTTATTCTCACCTGAATTACTTATTCTGTTATATCTTGGCATGGCATACTTACGGTTATGAATATGTGAAGCATGATTTGAATTGAGATATTTACATATATATTTATGCATATGTTTATATTCGATTTCTGGGAAAATTATACATGTTTTACGGCGAGGGGTTAGCACTTTTGAGAAATGAAATGGTTTTGTAAAACATTTGTTTTTGCCCACTCACGTTTTCTATTTTGCGCCCCTACAGGTTTTAGGTAAGCTTGCTGTTGGTGGCATCGAGGATTTAAGCGGTTCTGACATAATAAAATATTGTAGGACATCTTCAGGTACTGTATAATTAGTACTTGTCCTACTGGATTGCACCTAGACTTTCTATGCTCTGATTATGAGTATTTACTTTTGTATCTCACTCCTAACACTTCCTGTTTATTAGTGCACCTTAGTAGCTTTCGGTGTTTATTTATTCGTATAATTCTTATCTTTATTGCTTATGCACTGTGCACATGGCTACTTCACCCTCACGTGATGGCCAAAATGCCCTATCTCGGTCAGGATGTGTCAGTTTCAATATCTATGTTTGACACAAAAAAATCCAATCAAATTATAGGCACCAAATGTGGGAGCATTGTATAATATGTGGAATATGTAAAAATATGAGTGAAAAGTTATATCACGTGACATTGTTTCAATATCTATGTTTGTCATTTTCTAATTACTCACTTACTTTACAAGAATGGGCAGATAGCTAATATATATATATTCTGAGCGAGCTTATACAAGCACTTTCTCTTAGCTATATGCCTCTTCCGGCACTGTTGTTAGTGGGTTTCCACGGACTTCATCTTGACAGTTGACTTCTATGTCTTAGTTGATGGCTATCCTTACTTCGTGGCTGTGCTCGCGGAGCTTAGCGGATTTGGATGTTGCCTTTGATGAGGTGTTGCTCGGTTGTGGGTGAGGATTTGAGTGGATCAGAATTTCTGTGTTGGTGGCAGAAGCAATGGAACTTTCTAGTTGCTATGTTCTGTTTTGCTTTTTAGGTCGAATTTGTTGTTAAGCCCTTTTGTAGTCTATAAGTTAGCTTTGGGCTCGTAGGTTGTGTATTTGTATGTATTTTTTTCGGTGTGCAATAAAAAGTTTGCTTACCCAAAAAATATAAAAGTTTTATTATTTTTTTCCCGATTAAAGTGATTCCAATTTTCATTAAAAAGAAAAAGTTAATACAATGTAAGGACAACCCAAATGGGGAGTACAAAACAACCAAGCAAAAAGTCTAACCCACATATTGAAATTACACCGAATTAGGACCCTAAGAGCAACACATAAACAAAAAAAAGATCTAGGAAGGGAAGGCAGCCACCTCTACTAAACCAGCTACACCAACCATCACCACGTAAAAGAAGGACCAAATGAATGGATTAAAAATGGGGGTAAATGTAGGTTGGTGAGGAAAAATAACTTTAAAAAAGCACTTTAAAAATGTGCTACTGAAGGAGACCCTTTGAGAAGGCACCCTATGAGGTAAGTTATAAACAGAGGGTCGTGATGAATGATAATTTCTAGAAAAAAAGGCATAAATTCCAGACCTGAGATAACCTCAGAATAAATTAATACCCACTCAAAGAACACAGAAACACAAGTCCAGAGTAATAGCAGTCGAGAATAAAAGCCATAATAAAGAGCGAAAGGGATAACGGGTTGGGGAAAGAGAAAAACATTCTTAAAATTAGGGCAGGAAATGTTTTAGGGTTGCTTTTTGTGGGAGAGTGGTAAGAAAATTGAAAAAGGAGGAAGAAGGAGGAGGAAGAAGAAGAAGAAGGAAAAAAAAAAAAAAAAACTTCCCTAGATTCAGAGGAAAGAGAAGAAGAAGAAGAAGAAGAACAAAAAAAAAAAAAAAAAAAAAAACTTCCCCAGATTCGGAGGAAGAAGAAGGAGAAGGAGAAGGAAGAAGGAGAAGAAGGGGAAGGAAGAAGGAAGAAAGAGAAGGAGGAAGAAAAAAAAAAGTTGCAGTTGGAGGAAGAAGAAGAAGAAAAAAAAACGTGGATGACACGTGACGCCCAGTCATTGTCCACATAGGCGCCACATCACAATTAATGGCAGATTTAACAGTTTGACTAACGGATGTATGAGACTGTCCCAAAATTTACACTTTAGGTATGAATCTGAGATGAAAAAAACTTGATGTACTAAATGTTGAAAACCACGAAACATGAGAGTAGTAAATAGTCTTTTACCCATATTTATAATACTCACCCTTGAATGTGTAAATGCTCAAGTAAATGCAACACCAAGTTTGGCAAAGTCGAGAAAGTTGACTCGTCGGCACTAATATGGGAACATGTTAGTTTCAAACATGGAACTTGCTTATAGAAATAAGTCTCACAAAACCCGGCTATGGTAAAACTCAATAGGGACAAAAACCCATAGTCTAAAGAGAATAGTGAGTTGGATACAAAGATAATTTAGACGCCTACAGGACGTACATAAGGGTATGACCAACCCAGGATGGGTGCCTCCTTTAAGTCCTAGTCAGGTAGCAAAAACCCAAAGGGAAAAATGCTCCTAATAGTGGGAAAAAAAATA
Organism: Malus sylvestris; assembly: GCF_916048215.2. Taxonomy (NCBI): domain Eukaryota; kingdom Viridiplantae; phylum Streptophyta; class Magnoliopsida; order Rosales; family Rosaceae; genus Malus; species Malus sylvestris. The sequence continues at coordinate 16,031,209 of NC_062267.1, forward strand.
CATTAAAATTAAGCGAGTATACTTCGGGATATCCCCCCTGAGTTTGACATAAATTGAAAGAGAACTAATAATGTTATAACTCACAGGGCCAGCCCAGGCCTAGTGTGGGCTGAGCGATTGTCCGGGGCCGAAAAAAAGTTGGGAGCACCAAATTATTAGAATGGTATATTCATAAATATTTTCGTAAGAGTATAAATTTTTAAAAGTTGGTTAAATAACAAAGAAATTTAAGTAGAGCTCGTGACTTTTCTTGTTTGAAATTAATGAGGAGGTCTTGGGTAGAACACCATGTATATTTATTTAGTTTTTAATTTTCGCTAATTTCTTTTGATAAGAATATAAATTTATAAAATTTGGCCAAATGATAAAAAAGTTTGACCATAAGTGGTGGTTTATGTTGTATAAAATTATCAAGGAGGTCTTGAGTTTGAAACACTATGTCTTTTTACTTTCCAAACTTTTACGAATTTATTTTCATAGAAGTTTAAATTTGTAAAATTTGTCTAAATGAACAAGAGATTTAATTAGAAGCAATGGTTTTTGTTGTTTAAAATTAACAAGAGATCCTAAGTTTGAAATGCTATGTGCATGTTTATTTTTTCACTTTTACGAATTTATGTTTGGTTGTTAATTTCTTTTTAGTTACTAGCTAGTAGCTATGTGGGTTGCAGTTTTTAAACATCCGTTACAATTCAAGTCTAACATTCAACAAAGAGTAATGTGTACACAAAATTTTTAAACCAAATTTGCAAATCATATGATGTGTCAACAATAGGTTTAATTTAGTGTTCATTCATTGCTTATATATATCAATTAAAGACTAGAAAACATCATTATTTTTTTAGGCCCAAAATGACAAGGTTAGTATATAAGAAAAAACACATCATGATTTATACAAAAACACTTTAAAAGTTCAGATAGAAGGAAAATAAAACTCACCATCTATCTACTTGTAAGCCCAGGGTTTTTGCATTCCATTCTCTCGATACAAAATAACATAGTGTTTCTGTGTTTCTAAATTATTAAGTTTGAAGTGTTTTTCTAAATATAATTTTATCGCAGTCTTACGTGTAAAAACAAAAAAAAATTATATGAAGTTAGGGCACATTTTTTGGTGTCGCCCCGAGCCTCAAAAATCTTAAAACTGGCCTTGATAACTCAGAAAGTTTACGCATAACAATTCATTGAACAAGCTTTTAGAAAGTAGACTTCAGCAATGACTTGGTGAAAAGTCTGCAAGTGCTTTGAAGTCTCATGACTGTTCTTAGTCAAAAGCACTTTTGAGTGACTTCATGTAAAGTAAGTATTTCAGCATGGTTTGTAGAAGTCACAACTAAGGTCTATTTGGTTAACCTCCAAGATATTATGGTGTCTCCAACAGTAAAGACATAACCCGTTTATGGACGTGCCTTGTGTGGGTCAGACAAGTACCTAATGTCAACATAACCAACAAGGGGTGAATTAACTCGAGAATCGAGAAGGGCAACCAATCCACTTAAGAATTCGTAGAGATAGAACAAACCTAAATCCATCATACCTTTGAGGTAGTGGAAGATGTCTTTAACACCTGTCTAGTGTCTGCGTGTAGGTTTATTGCTGTATCTCGCTAAAAGATTCACAACGAATGAGCTATCTAGTTTAGTGTGGTGAGCTAAGTACAATAATGCGTCAATTGCACTAAGGTAAGGAACTTCTGGTTCCAAGACCTTTTCCTTATAGTATTTAGGGCGGAAAAGATCTTGTTTTGCATCTAGCGTTTGGATGACCATGAGAGTTCTCGAAGGCTTCGCTTTATCTTCATTAAAATGATGCAACACCGTCTGGGTGTAGTTCATCTAATGAAGAAGAATACCATTCAAATAGTTCTCGATCTCCAAGCCTAGACAACATCAAGTTTTCCCTAGATCTGTCATCTCAAATTTTGACTTTAGGTGCGTAGCGATTTTCTCGAGCGCTTCTAAAGTCACGATGAGGTTCATGTCGTTGATATAAACTGCAACCATCGCAAAATCAGAATGTGACTTCTTAATGAACATGTAAGAGCATAGTTTGTTGTTCACATATGCTTGACTAGTCAAATACTGACTCAGACGATTGTACCACATCCGTCCGGATTGCTTTAACCCGTAGAGTGAACACCTCAATCTAATCAATAGTGTATTCCATAGTTTAGAACTATTTGATCCAATCCATGAAGTCCTCCTGGAACTTTAATGTAGATTTCTGTATCAAAATCCCCGTAAAGATATGTGGTTACCACGTCCATGACCTACATGTCCAGCTTTTAAAAAATAACCAAACTGACAAGGTAGTGAAATGTTATCACATCATAACTGGCGAATAAGTTTCATCATAGTCAATTCCAGGTGTTGAGAAAATCCTTGAGTAAAAAGATGAGCCTTGTATCTCAAAATGCGATTCTTCTCATTATGCTTTCTTACGAAAACCCACTTGTAACCAACATGCTTCACATGTGAAGGTATAAGAATGACCCCGAATATGTTTGACACGTCGACATTCATCAATAATACGGGGTTCAATGTCATAACTCTACATAATTTCAATAGCTATTGCATATGCTAATGCATCGTTGATTATCATCTCATTCCTTACCCAAATATTATCCAAGCTAACATAGTGGACCAAAATCTCTCGATTTTTGGGAGGTGGATTATTCTCTTCCAGGACACTTCCATAATCTAGAATTTGCTCATATATCAAATAGGATGAGTAAGCGATGGTCAGATTCACACTTATTTCACCAGCCTGTGCCGTGGATTTCCTTTTTCAAGGGTGTAAATCCTTTGAATCAAGTGGTCTACTATGCTTTTGGGTGGGAGTGGATGATTGGCTGGCCTCTAGAGTGTTGGGAACTCTATGAGGTGGGGTAATCTGCTCAATGCGCCTATGATGTCCAATCCTTATGGGACACAGGTTCAATGCTCGTACAGTACATCGATCTTTGTTGGCATATTTACAGCTGGTATATGTGATCTTGTCACTTTCACTAGATCGGTAAAAGTATCCGGCAAGCTTTGAGCAACACTCTAAAGATCTAGGATTCTTAGCACTCAATTTCAGATTGTGCGATCTAGAGATCTAAAAAAGTCATAGTGGGAGTCATACACAATAATTCACGTTGTTCTTTCAAAATGGTGACATTCTTATCTCCCCTTAATGGCGGGAAGACAGTATTATAAAAGTGACAATCTGCAAAATGAGTGGTAAAGATATCGTCTGTCAAAGGTTCTAAGTAATGAATGATTAAGGATAATTATATCCAACATAGATTTTTATCCTTTTCTAGGACCCATTTTTGTACGTAAAGAAGCACAATCGAAACATAGATTGCACAACCAAAGGCATGTAGATGTGAGATGTCGGGCTTATATCTAGTTACCAATTAAAGAACGGTATGAGGTTAGGTCGTGAAAGGGCTTCAGGTGGACCAACATCGTTGCGGGAAGTATTACATGGCCCAAGTAGGAATTGAAAGTTTGGTTCACATGACCAAAGTCCAAGTGATTAATTGAAGTGCTTAACGAACGTTTATAACAGGTTGTTCCTGGTATAAACATGGGATACAAGATTTTCTACTTCAATTCTGATGGCCATGCAATAGTCATCGAAGGCTTTTGATGTGATATCCAGTTGAATTGACTTGATCGGATAATTAGGGTGGTGAGCCATTACCTTTGTAATTAAGCTAGGAGTTAAGAGAATGCATCGTTTCTTGTAGACAAGAGACACGTACGACCAACGTGTAGAAGAATCAACCAATACCATAAAGTATCTAAATAGTCCACAAGGAAGTTGATCAGACAACAAATGTCTCCCTGAATTCTTTGAAGAATTGAGGATCCATGAGAATCTTATTTGCAATGGTTTTATAATTAACTTACCTAGTGAACAAGTTTGACATAAGAAATCCTTGGGAATGTATCTTAATCCTTCAATAAGGGGATGCCTATGTGGAACTTTGACGATATGGTATATCATACTATGTCCAAGATGTCCCAATCAATCATGCCAAATAGAATTTTGATTGCAAGCCCCATGATAGGTCTGACCACATAGTGGCTCCCTATAGAGCGGATGGTTGTAGTGTACAATGCAATTGGGAGATGCTCTATCTTCTCTAGAGTACGTTTATGGCCATATTCATAGGAAGTAATGCAAAGAAATTCAACTCCGTTTTCTACAAAGGTTTCAGTTGGATATTCGTTTGCTTGAATATCTAGAAAACTCAACAACGCTCTTTTAGAACGTGGAGAATAAAGAGCCTTTTTAATGGTCAAGATAGTACCACTGGACAACATTAGTTGGGCAACACCATACCCCTCAATCAGGTTAGAAGAGCTTTAAAGGGTTGTCAAAGGTGATATTTTAGGTATGAAGTTAGTAAAATAGATGTGGTCATGCAAAATGTTGTGCGTGGGTGCACTATCTGCCAGAATACTAACTTTCCCACTAAGCATACCTAGAAATAAATTAATTGAATTGATGACAAGTCTAAGGAAATTGAAAAAATTTCATGCATTTAGTATCGTTCAAGAAAATAATCCATAAAAACAGACACCAACAAATTAAATATAAAGGAAATTGTTCAAAACTTAAACTAAAATTGTAGGGGGTTCAGTCACATAGGGAATTCAGCCAACATGTGGTTTAATGTCTAAGAATCTATTCTTCCATCGGAACAGTTGCTTCTTAAAAGTCAGAAACCTCCATCTTTGTAGTTTTAGGTTCCACCACTTGAGCAAAGTTTGATTCAAACTTCTGGTGACGAGAATGATACTTAGCTACGACCTTGGCAGAAGCTCGACATACACAGGACCAATGGTCATTTGAACCACAATAATAACTCATATTCGCATTCATTATGTCAAGTGCTTTACCTTTGTTTTCGAAGTTCAAGGCCTTGGAAGCAAGGTTGTGGCACCTCTGGTGTCGGGTTTTCATGGTACATTATTCGAAAACTGTGGGTTTGAATTTTTATGAACTTCAGGTTCGGTTCCTATAAGAAAACGCAATATATAAGAAGAAATATGCAACAGATAAATGCAAGTAGGTGTTCAGGGCCTAAGAAAAATTGATAATTGATTGTTGTTGGATTGCAAGCCAACAAGGAAAATGGGTAAAAAATTAATAAAACCCAATAAATAATGCCTAAAACAATCAGAGGCTGAAAATTGTTGATGGTCCAAGATTGGACCAAAGACCACATAGGTTGGGTCACCAGAATATAAAAACTGGTGCCTTTATTGTAAAACTCGGATTTTTTTTCAAATATGTAATTTAATTATAAAATTCAAATGGGGAAAATGTGAAATTCCGTTCCTAGATTTTCTTATTAAATATTCTATAGTTGTAATTAGAGTTACGATGTATTTATATTTAAGGCGTATATTTGTTCGATAAGTGAAAAGACGAATATGTCCTTAGTTGGCTAAACAAATTTATACGAGGACATATTTTATCCTTATATGCTTCATTTTATTTCTTGGCATATTTGGATAGAAGGCGATCCTACGAGTATGTAGGATAAAAATGTTCATGAAATGAAGGAGATATAAACGAATAAAGGCAAGGGCAACATGGTCATTTGACCACTTATCTAAACGGCTCCAGCTTTGTTGGAGCAACCATTTGTGATGCAATGTGTGTAGCTGTGATTGAAAGAGGAGAGAAGAAAAGAGAGAAAGGAGAGAGTGAGTGGGCTAATGGGGAGGAAAAGAAATAAGGGGAAAGGAGGAAAGGGAGAATAAGGGTACCTAATCCCTCGACCCGTTTCCCTTTGCAACATAACCCAACAGAAACCATGGAATTTGACACTTTCTTTGGCCAAATTTTGGCGGATTGCACCAAGACACCACTTGGAAAGTTATCCCTGACCTCTCCTCTTCCATTTTCATAAAAAACCCGAGTCAATTTGGCCTTGGTTTCGTGATGAACTCTCCAGCAAGTTCGTCGGGTGCATGGTGGCCATCCGCCATTTCTTAAGGTAGTACGGTCGACCACCACCACCAATAGACTCCCCTTAACCTCAGGAACAAGTCACATGCATTGGTTGAGGAGACAGCGTTCGTTTTGGCGTCGAATCGAGAACACCCCATTTATAGGGTTTCCAATGGATGGAGGAAAAATTTAGGTATTTCCTGGCCGGATTGGACTTTGGCCCAGGTTAAATTTTTTTCTCTCACTTAGCTCTATATGGTTGTAAAATTTGGAAATTTTTGGAGTTTGTCGGAAAATTAGGTTTCCGGTCGCAGGAAATTTGCGGTGGCGTGTGGCCAGTGGGCCGATACTGCCTTTTTACGCTAATTTCGATATTCTGATTTCATTTTATGGTATATGTTTGATGTGATTCAATTGTTTGAATCTGGTATTGAATATATTTGTTGCTTGAATATTTTCGGAAACGATTTAATTGAATAGTGTACTACGAATGGCTTGATCCCATTTGAGAGTACGTAGACAGTCTAACAAGAAGGTTATATGCAACCATAAAATAACCGAAATTTAATTTTGTGAATAATTGTCAAGGAAAGAAATTTATTTTGGTTAATAGCGTGAAGATTAACCATGATTTGTATTTGGCCTACCACTGCTGTTAGCTTCTGAATCTTCTTCTTCCAATCACTACTCTTCCGACAACCCCCCAAATTTTCCAAACTACCCTTACCGCCACCAAAACAACCATAACTACACCCACCACCACCCACAACAACCACCACGACAACTCCGAATAGGCATTGTTGCAAATAAGACATCCAGTTCAGACAAAGACCCAAGACAGTTGGAAGAGGAAGTGACCACTTATGGTGTGGAGAATAGGTGTTATATCGATTCACAGCCTGGTTCTAATGTGACCGGTGATTCTTTTGGAATGAGTGAAGTGGAAAGGGCTTCAAAGAGCAGGGTTTTACAAAGATATGGTAAAAAGGTTGGTTCTAGTCGAATGTCTTCTCTTAAGGTTGCTAAGAAGAAAAAGTAGTGAAAAAGGTCGTAAAACCTCATCAACAGCCAAAAAAGAATATTGATGAACCTGAGGTAGTAGATAACTTTATTTGTAGTGCTTTTGCACCCTTTGGGACTGGCAAAGGTGAAACCTCTTCCTTTTTCGATCATTGTCCAAACAATGTGCATACTTCGCCTGTAAATAACAAAGTAGATTGCTCTTCACCGAACAGGGAATTAGATGAAGATGGCACTGATGCCAACTCGTAGTAAGACTATTAGGAATAATCCAACTTCTCATTTGGGTTCTTCAAGTTGTTAAGAATTAATATTAATTAGGATCTTCTGACTGTAGATACTTAGTGGTCCTGAAACTGGTTGCGTAGTAGATGTTAGCAAACAGATTTGTCAGAATGGAGACAATGTATCACTTGATAATGTCATACGAGCAGAATCATCAAACCTCATGTTGTCGGTACAAGGCAATGCCAATTCTGGTTTTTAATGTTCAGAGAAAAGTATGACGCATGGAGACATTATGAATGTAAATGGTTCTGGCCATGGCGCAGAAACCTCCTTGGATATTGATGGTGGTATAAAAGTATCTTATCAGGAAGTCATGGTTCATGACATTGGCAATGTGGATGCCATCAGCGAGCAACCTTGTAGACATCAGCTCCCAACATCGCTACAAATTGGTTCCGTGGAAGAACTTATGAAGGCTATATCTTCTGTAGAAGTTAGCATGACTGTTGGTTTATCAATTTCGGGGGAGACCCTTGCTGTCTGCTCTGATTATGGTAGAGGCACCACCTGGAACTCTGACAAAGTTAGTACTAATTATGATGAGAATATTATTGTTTCGAATGATGGGAATGTCAATTTTATTGGAAGGCAAGCATCTCCAAATGGTGCCTTTAGACCATTTGTTATTTGTGGCACCAAAAGATCTTCAAAGGTTGCAAGTTCAGTTGGAGATCGTAAGAGTGTTAAATTTAGGATTAAAAACGAGAGAAAATTTAGGACTCCGTTAGACTATTCAAGGGCTTCCAACACTTCTGTAGAGCCTAGAAATATTTCTACACGTGAAAATTCTGTGTATACAACAGTAAGTTCATCCCTGAAGGATGCTAGTGCAGAAGTTGCTGTTTCTGGTGTTGAAAGTTTAGATATTGGCTCAGAACCTGATAATGATGGGGTTAGTGTTTCGCGCAGGAATAGCTCACTAGTTGGGATTTATGAGGCTAAGTTATTAGCTATAAGTGATGTTAACTCTGATCCTGATGAAACTTCATCGAAGTATATAAAAAGGAAAAATGTATCCACATCTCATTTGGTAAGGACTACATCTCAAACCATTGACGGACCTGCAGATAAATGTACACCTTATGCAGACGCACCTTGGACTAATGATGATACAACACAAGAAGAAGAGCTACTGCTTCTAACATACATTTTCTCTCTACTACTGCTAATTTAATGCCTTCTCAAGAGCACCAAGGTGTTGAATCCTATTCAATTTATGAAGAATTAGTTCCGGATACATCTTTCCTTTGCCCATCACAATCGAGAAATGAACAGAAAGAGGCTGGTACTCAAGTTATGGTTGTAAGTAGCCATCAGCTTGACATTATGAACACAGAAAGTAACCGGGAAGAAATTTTTGATATGTTTGCAACAGATGAGCAAACTCTGCCTGTGTAAGTTTACCTTACATTGCCGGTCCCAAGCCTTGATAAAGGATGAGGGGGAGGGCGTCAGGTAGCCGACAGTTGGCACTCCTAGGTTACGTCGAATCCTTATGAAAATGAATCCAGAACGAAATTGCGCTAAAGCTAGGGCGTCACCCGTAAGTGGCGCGCTGTGTGGCCCGAGCACAGTGATAAGTGAGTAAGGGTCGCTGTATCTCCATCGGCACCTGGATGCAGTGTTAAATGAGCAAAGGGGTCATAGAAACTTCTTTTTGAACGACTCCACTTAAAGTTGTTTGGGAGCATATGCTCCTATCAACTTTACACAGGACACACAAAAGAAGTACTTTGATCCTATTAGACAGGGGAGGGTGAAGAAGCTGGGACAGAAGGGTAGAGTTCAAAAGAGTAGAATGCGTTTAGGAACGTGGAATATAAGAACCTTAACGGAAAAATCTATGGAAGTAGTGGAAGTTATGGTGAGGAAAAGGATAAATATTATGCGCCTACAATAAACTAAATAGGTTGGTCTTAAGGCAAATGAATTGCTCAGACGGAGAAGTTATTTCTAGGAGGAGATTTAAATGGACACATGGGCAAGGAGACAAGCAACTATGGAGGTTTTCATGGTGGCCATGGTTTTGGGGAGAGAAACAAGGATGGGGAAGCTATCTTGGATTTTGCAATGGCATATGATCTCTTCTTAGCCAACACTTTCTTTAAGAAGAGAGAAGAACCTGTGATCACCTACAAGAGTGGGTTGTCAAAAACACAAATAGATTTTCTTCTAATGAGGAAAGGGGATCGTATAACTTGTAAGGATTGCAAAGTTATACCGGGAGAGAGCTTGGCTAATCAACATCGCTTGTTGGTGATGAATGTACATATCAAAAGAGAGAGAAAAAAGAACAAGACTTGGAAGTGCCTAAGGACTAGATGGTTGAATCTAAAAGGAGAAAAACAAGCCATTTTCAAAGAGAAAGTAATCACCCAGTGCGTGTGGGATAGAGAGGGGGAAGCTAGCCAAATGTGGGATTCCATGGCTAGTTGTATCCGAAAAGTAGCAAAAGAGGTATTAGGAGAGTCCAAGGGCTTTGCTCCATACCAAAAGGAATCTTGGTGGTGGAATGAGGAGGTACAAACAAAGGTGAAGGCTAAGAAGGAATGTTGTACAGCCTTATACAAGGATATGACCGATGAAAATTGTGAAAGGTATAGAAGAGCGAAGCAAGAGGCGAAGAAAGGTGTGAAGCTAAGTTAGCGGCTTATGACGATATGTATAAGTGACTCGATACCAAAGAAGGAGAGTTGGATATCTATAAACTAGCTAGAGCAAAAGAAAAGAAGACAAGGGACCTAAACCAAGTGAGGTGCATCAAGGATGAGGATGGAAAGGTTCTTGCTACAGAGAACGTGGTCAAAGACAGATGGAGAGGTTATTTTCATAATCTTTTCAATGAAGGACATGAAAGGAGTACTTCTTTAGGGGAGTTGAGTAACTCAGAAGAGTGTAGAAACTATTCCCTTTACTGTTGAATCAGGAAGGAATAAATGGTTGTAGCTTTGAAAAAGATGAAGCATAGAAAAGCAGTGGGCCCAGATGATATACCGATCGAAGTGTGGAATGTCTTGGGAGAGACAGGTATAGCATGGCTCACTGACCTTTTCAATAAGATTTTGAAAATGAAGAAGATGCCAAATGAGTGGCGAAAGAGCACTTTGGTGCCTATCTACAAGAATAAGGGCGACGTACAAAATTGCATGAACTATAGGGGTATTAAGCTAATGAGTCATACAATGAAGCTCTGGGAGAGAGTCATTGAGCATAGATTGAGGCAAGAGACACGAGTTTCGGACAACCAATTCGGGTTCATGCCAGGGCGCTCAACCATGGAGGCAATCTATCTCTTACGAAGATTGATTGAAAGATATAGAGATGGGAAAAAGGATTTACACATGGTCTTTATAGATTTGAAGAAAGCGTATGATAGGGTCCAAAGAGACATTTTTTGGAGGATTTTAGAGAAGAAAGGAGTACAAGTAGCATATATCCAAGTTATAAAGGATATGTATGATGGAGCAAAGACTGCCGTAAGAACTCATGAAGGACAAACCGAAAGTTTCCCCATAACTGTAGGATTACATCAAGGCTCATCCTTAAGTCCTTACCTTTTTTCGTTGGTAATGGATGAGTTAACAGGACATATTCAAGATGATATTCCTTGGTGTATGCTTTTCGCAGACGATATAGTGTTGATAGATGAAACTCATGAAGGAAAATTTTTGTCCTAGCTAAGAACAAGTAAGAACATTTGAATACATATGCATACTATTAACACTTTAAAGTAGGCATGCATTCAAAAACAATTCATAAAACCCATGACTTTCAAAGCCTAGTATATGGTGAACCAATAAACTCTTTAACAACATTAAAGAGAAGTTAAGATTTAGAGTTTCTTTACCCTTAAAGCTCATCCTTGTTTACACAAGGGATTCACCCAAGTGGAGGGCCTTCAAGTCACCTCCAAGCTCCTTGGATATTGCTTGTGATTTCCTTCTCCTTTTGTGCTCCTTTGGTCCTTGAGGATGTAAGGAAAGGATCTCCAAAAACACCAAAGGTTTGGTGTCTCTAAGTCTCCACACCAAGGGTTAAGTGTGAAGATGAAATGGATAACTTAGAGAAGAAAAGATTGCTAGATTAATCTCTCTAAGTGGCCGGCCTCTTTGTAGAGAGAAAGAGAGAAAATGTTTCACCTCTTTGCCTTAAAGAAAACCCTTATGAGAAAATAGCTATAAAGTTGCTTTTATAACACTTTTCTTTGGTGAGTGGCAAACTTGCAATTAAGTAAACTTTCACCATCTCCTCACCATGGCCGGCCTATATGTTGTGATTGGGCTTATTGCCCATTTTGTTTTAGTTGTCATACAACTTAAACATAATGGGCCTTATGGACCAAAACACTTTTGGGCCCCGAAACCCAAAACCAACTTAAAGGCCTAATACGAACCTTTCGTATAATTAATTAACTAATTAATTAATCTTGACCATTCTTCAATTAAACCACTTAATTGCATATCCATTTCATTTAATTTCTTCACTATCGCCCTTCTCGGTGTACGATCCATTAGGTTCCAATTAGCGAGGTAGTGGGCGATTGTTACTCTTAACGATCGATTGTGAATTGAAACCACATTTCAATTCTCCCTTTATGATTAGTGTTTGCTAGTCATTAGGGCTTCCACAAACCATGAGTGAAACCTAGCAGTATGTCATGGTTACCCAAGCTAAGTAGAATTGGTTGGAGAACCTATCCAGTTACAACTACAATGAAATACGGTCATTCTCTAATACAATACTCTTAATCACATTGTTTAAGTGATATTTTGTTTCATGTCTACTATCCAATGTGATACTTTTCTATATGATTCTTTTGAATATGAATTGGAACAAACTTCCTAAGTCATATTCATTTGCTTTGGCCAAAGACTTACGAATCATATCTTAAGAGTATTCTCCTTCCACCATGGAAGGTTAGAGATCCCTTGTTGTGCATTCATATGCCTACATGACTAGATAGCTTGACCCCAACAATGTCGTGGACACTCCGATGGAATGCCGTTGACATGATCAAAGATCAAGGACCTAACCATTAAACATCTATAATGCCTCAGGTCAAAGGACTACTTTGCATATTGCAACTTTCGAGTTCTTACATGACATGTATGTTCGAACTCTCTTTTGATCGTTGTTCAGTGTACTCGATTACTCTTTCGAGCACCTATGTGTTTGTCTTAGTGTCCAACACCAAATGACTTGAGACTAGTCTTACTCAAGCTTGAGTTAACATAACACATACTAACCTTAGCGGATTGTCAATACCCAATTGGCAATCCTATGGCTAGGAATGTTTTAGGAATGAACATAAGAGAATGGTCTCGATAATCTAACTCACTTAGATCACTTGTCTCTTAGATCAAATACATCCCTTGGATTCCCTTATTGCTTAAACACATGATACAATAAATAGTGATTAACAATAAGCTTTGCCCTTCATTAAACATATAAAAGTTTAATACATTAAGTATTCCAAAAAGCTATTACATCAAATGAGTGGCTTTGTGGGCATACTTCCAACAACTCAGGAAGGGGTAAATGCAAAGCTTAACCTTTGGAGAGAAGTGTTGGAATCTAAAGGTCTTCGCCTAAGCCGATTAAAGACAGAATATATGGAGTGCAAGTTCAGTGCAAATGGAGGCCAAAATGAGTTAGAGGTGAGGATCGGAGATCAGGAAATACCAAAGAGCGACTGCTTTCGCTACCTAGGATCTATCTTACAAAAGAACAGAGAATTAGATGGAGATCTCAACCATAGAATATAAGCTAGATGGATAAAATGGAAGAGTGCATCTGGTATGTTGTGTGACCGCCGTATGCCACTAAAGCTCAAGGAAAAATTTTATAGGACGGTAATAAGGCCGGCGATGCTGTATGGCACAGAATGTTGGGCGGTGAAGCATCAACACATACATAAAATAGGTGTAGCGGAGATGAGGATGCTTCGTTGGATGTGTGGGCACACAAGAAAGGATAAGATTAGGAATGAGGATATCCGAGGTAAAGTAGGAGTAGCCGAAATTGAAGGAAAGCTGAGAGAAAATCAGTTACGGTGGTTTGGACATGTGCAAAGAAGGCCTACTAACGCTCCGGTTAGAAGATGCAACTATGGGACAGAGGTTCAGGGCCGAAGGGGTAAAGGAAGACCTAGGAAAACTTTGGAAGAGACTCTAAGAAAAGACTTAGAGTACTTGGATTTAACGGAGGACATGACACAGGACCGAGCGTAATGGCGTTCTAGGATTCATATAGCCGACCCTACTTAGTGGGAAAAGGCTTTGTTGTTGTTGTTGTTGTTTGCAACAGATGAGCAAGTTATGATACATGGCGAGACTGCTCCATGCATCATTTTTTTAAAGGTCCAGCTTCCAGACTCAAGCAATAAATTATCATGCATAGACATGGAATCAAATTATGTCTATGTAAAGGAGAAATTGCCCATTGCGTCAAATTGTCTGTAGTTATGCGCCAACAAAAATGAAGTATATACTGCTAACTCTAATAATGAAGGAATGGAGTTTGTGTGTGATATAGTATCAGATAAGGGTTCTCCAGAAACTTCAATTGACGTGCCTTACTTGCAGATGCTACCTTGTAGTCCATCAGTTGTCAAAATTTCGGATGAAAAAACTGGTGGGGTTGACCAGAAATTGGATTTGAAGTCTGTGGTTGAAGGTGGTTCCAATGCATCTGCACGAAATTCGTTATCAGGTGGTACCAAATCAAAGATGGGGAAGTCAGTAGCTTTGTCGTTGCAAGATATCAAAAAGGCAACTCATGGTTTGAAACTCGTAAGCATAGAATCTGGTTTGATGAACCAACTGGGTCAAGCAGCTAATAGTGGTATTGTGCATGGTCGTCCATATTTTGTCTCTTCTACCTCAATGAAGACTGCCTCTTCAACTCATATTGCAAAGCCTCGGACTTGGCATTGAAATGGTAATCCATCTTCATCTCCTATTCCTGTAAATATGCCCTTCTCTAGTATTGTTCCGTCCCAAAGGCAGTTGCCACAAAGAAATGGAAAATTTCAAAGTAATTCTTATGTGCATAAAGGTAACAGCCTTGTTAGAAAACCTCCAGTTGCTGCACTGCAAAGCTCACATGGGTTTAGTTCAGCCGTTTATCGGTTGAACTCTTCAGGTATAGATGGGTTGAAGAAGAGTGCAAGATCTGACAGTAGGGTTGATGTGGAAAACCCTCCAAGTCTCATGAGAACGGGAGAAACGAATGCTCCCTTGGATAGGTCGACACCCTAACTACCTATTGCACCCAAATTCTTTCCTTGTGTGGCCATCTCTTTCAGGGTTTATGCATCATCCCCAGTGTCTGAGCCTCTTAGTGGTGAAACCAAGTTAGATCCTATGAATTCTCTGGAGACCAAAGATCTACAAACAATTGTCAAGGACTCACTGACAACTTCCGATTATCAGGAAAATCATAGTGGTCCCCTCAATAAGTTGGAAAACCAGACTGTACTACATGATGGGAATTTGGCACCTCCAAATACCAAGAATATTGTCTATGTAAAGCGCAAGTTAAATCAGTTGGTTGCAACTTCAAGATCCAGCAGTCATCCTCTACTACAACTGGTGCAAAAATCAGCTAACCAGGACATGTTTGGAAGATCATGCTATCCACGTTAATTATTTTTATTAACAACGTCTAGGAAGCTACACGTGTTGTTGCTGCAGTGGAGAAGAGGAAAAGAGAACACAATGGTGCTGCATGCATTACTTTGGGGTCCAAAATTAGAAATAATTTGTCGGGTAAGTCAGTTCATAGTGTAGTGAACATGTAGAGCCATCTGATGTGTCAGATGCATGACATTTCTTTCTTGTGGTACACCTTCAATGTGTTTCTGCAAAGTATGTTGGTTGATTATTAAGGATTCGATGATATGGCATGAAAACGTATATTTCGTATTGGTTCTGTTTGGTACAAAATGAATCCTTCAAGGCCAACACTTGAAAAGATTTCAAGTGGGCTGCTCTTTATTTGCCGTGCAAATCAACTGTTCTTTTAACATGTTAATTATATAGTTTATGAGCATGTGCGCACACACTGAACACCGTCATTTTTATTCGTGTTTGAGTTACATACTGTTGGAAAATTAGTTATTATTTTATTATTGTTTATGGTTTTCTTGTGGGCCAAAGATATTAGAGTTTCTTGCCTATTAAGGATTAGGGTTTTGCTTTAGTTTTCACTATATATAGTAGTGCTTGTATTAGTTAATTTCAATCAATCAATGACAATAATCTTTCCCTATACTTTTCATCTTGGCATCAGAACAGGTTCATGAGGACCTGTCTCGTAGATTATTTGTTCGTCTAATAGCTTGTTTGTTCAGTTTGATTCGTTTGTCTCACACCGTCTGCCACCGCTGCTGCTTGAACCATCAACTTTCACCCTACCACCATCTTCCGCTACTTTACCATGAACCCTACCTGTAACCTGCTGCCCAGAACTAGATTTGCTTGCACCAGTCTGCAACCTACACCAAACTATTGTCGGTATTGTGCACTTTGTCTTTGTTTTTGGTTCAATGAATATGACAACTAAGGATGACTCACTGCAAGCGATTGGTGTGAGATTGAATGGTAATTATTATGTGTATTGGGCTAGGCATATGTCATGAAGAATTTCTTGATTGGAAAAGGTTTGTGGGGCAATGTATCTGGAACGGTTTCTGTTCCGAATAACCCCAAAGATGAAAAACATGTTGACTTGCTTGCTATTTGGGAGATGAACAATTCAAAGATTATTACTTGGATTATTAACTCCGTTGATTTGAAGATTGGAATGCAACTTCCTAAGTTCTCAACATCTAAAGAGCTTTGGGATCACTTAGCAAAGTTGTATACCAAGTCGAATTTTGCAAAGCGTTATCAGTTAGAGATGGAGATTCGTGCTAGCCAACAAAGTGATAAAAGTATCCAAGATTTTTATAATGACATGACCTGTCTTTGGGACCAACTTGCACTGACAGAACCTGACGGACTTGGCAATGTTGAGCTCTATTGTAAATATAGAGAAGAGCAATGCCTTGTTAAGTTTTTTATGCCTCTTTGAAGTGAGTTTGAGACTCTCCGTAGCTCTATCCTACATCGGACTCCACTTGTTGGAAAGTTGAATAGTTTGAGTAGAAATTTCTTTGTCCCACATTAGCCATTCCCAAAAGATTTTATCACTTTATAAGGCTTTGTCCTTTATAGAAAGTGATTGGAGTAATAGGCTTGGAGAATAAAATTGGGCTCACCCTTGGGGTTGGACTTTGGGGTGCACTAACTAATTGGTAATTAATTATCAAAAGATGGGTCTTGGGCCAAATTTATGAGAATTGACATGGCTAAATTCTCTAAAGCTCCTACGAAATTTGGGATCTGTTTAGGGCCAAAATGAACACAACCGTATGAATTTACGTGTGGCAGACATGATATGTGTGTAGCATATTGTCTCGATTTACTACTGCAGTGAACAGTTCAAGATCTTCCACATCCACTGCGTCACCAAGTAAACCCGATATGTTTTCACTAGGGTAAGTTCAAGTCCAAAAGACACTTCACTCGATGCATATCATGTCTATTCTCTCTCAGTTTTAGGCAGCATAGTCATCCATTTGCATTTACATTTGCATTCAAATGTGGGGTAATTGTTGGAGTTTGAATGAAATTTCAACTCAAATGTGGGGTATTGTTGGAAATTTTAATAGTTTGAGTAGAAATTTCGTTGTCCCACATTGGCCATTTCCAAAAGATTTTTATCACTTTATAAGGCTTTGTCCTTTATAGAAAGTGATTAGAGTAATAAACCTGAAGAATAAAATTGGGCTCACCCTTGGGGTTGGGCGTTGGGGTGCACTAATTAATTGGTAATTAATTATAATTAATATATAATTAATTATCAAAAGATGGGCCTTGGGCCTTGGGCTTGGGCCATATTTATGAGAATTGACATGGCTAAATTCTCTAAAGCTCCTACGAAATTCAGGATCTATTCAGGGCCAAAATGAACACAACCGTATGAATTTACGTGTGGCAGACATGATATGTGTGTAGCATATTGTCTCGGTTTACTACTGCGGTGAACAGTTCAAGATCTTCCACATCCACTGCGTCACCAAGTAAACCCGATATGTTTTCACGAGGGTAAGTTCAAGTCCAAAAGACACTTCACTCAATGCATATCATGTCTATTCTCTCTCAGTTTTAGGCAGCCTAGTCATCCATTTGCATTTACATTTGCATTCAAATGTGGGGTAATTGTTGGAGTTTGAATGAAATTTCAACTCAAATGTGGGGTATTGTTGGAAATTTGAATAGTTTGAGTAGAAATTTCTTTGTCCCACATTGGTCATTCCCAAAAGATTTTATCACTTTATAAGGCTTTGTCCTTTATAGAAAGTGATTGGAATAATAGACCTGGAGAATAAAATTGGGTTCACCTTTGGGGTTGGGCTTTAGGGTGCACTAATTAATTGGTAATTAATTATAATTAATATATAATTAATTATCAAAATATGGGCCTTGGGCCTTGGGGTTCTTTGGCTCGGGCTCTAATAATTAAATTATTTCATTAATTATTTTTGGATTTAATTAATTAATTTTGACTTTAATTAATTAATTAATTTTTACCAACAGACTCATCATTTCAGATGAAGTCTGAAAAGTTCATAAAGAACACAAAGCAAAGCACCCCTCTAGAGAAGATGTCTCCCAACAGACACATCCCATTCTCATACCTGCTGCGAACAGGTATCCTTCTATTATATATACATCCATCTGCATGGCATTTAGAATACAAAAAATCAATATTCTTCTTCTACAATCTCAAACATCCTTTCTGAGAGAACCACACAGAAGTTCGCCAGAAGTTAAGTCTTCCGGTGCTGGAATTCTAACTTGATCGTTGAATCCTAGTGAAGCAGACGTCCGTAGAACTATAAGCACTGAGTAGGGACGAATTTCTATTTCAAAGACATTGCAGTACGCAAGCCTCGATCTTCAATCTTTCTGTTTTAAATTATTTCGTTGTTCATACTCTATTCAATATTTATTCGTATTTATTATTTATTAGCATATATAAAATTATCACAGCTTTTTGACATATATCCAACACACTTCCTTCCGTTGATTCTATGCTTCATGAATTGCAAGCCGAAGAAGTTCAGGTACAATCTCATAGTCTTTCTTTGGTGAACCCATCGGCTTTGGCAATGTCATGTAGACCTCAAAACCAGCAGCATGGTAAAAATATTGCTCATAATCAATGTAGCTACTGCAAAGAACAAGGGCATTGGAAAAACCAATGTCCTTGGATAGCTCGGAAAGGGTTAAAACAACCACCACCTAAGGCCGCATTTGTTGAATTGCATCCACCCGCTTCTTCGACGGTTGAAAACGATGCCAGCGATAATTGTTGGCGGAGTCAGCTGATTTCATCAGCATTGATGTTAGTGATGAGGAGGAGGCTGGAGAAAATAATGATCCAATACGGGAGCAGGCTTCATATTGTGACAGCGATTCATCCGAATTAGAATTAGATGAACTGGATAGGTTTAAGACAAATGCGTCCTGACAGTGGCAGCTCAAGAGGGAACAGCATGCGACGAGGTACGTTGTGCAGTAATTAGTTTGTTGTAAATGTGGTTCGAGCAAAATTAATTTTCCCATAGTTTGTTTCTGCAATGGGCGAGTATTGCATCCCTTGCATAGGAGGACACAGAGAGTAACACCGGAAAGAAAAGAGCAGATGCACGAGAATCCGGTGTTCCTACCGGAACCCGGGGCTACATTAGCCAATTCATTGTCCTCAGATGTACCCCTGGCTGTCCCTTTTGTTAGACTTTTTTTTCTTGGCTAGGGAATTGAGATTATTTGTTTCTTTTAGTTTTTTAGTTTTTTTATTTTTCCCCTTGTAAATTGTATACTGTACATTTTCTATAATGTTGAGATAAAAAAAAATATTAAGCTCGAAATATTTTTGCATTTTTGTTTTCATTGTTAAGAGTTTTCCCCTAAACCCGAGTTCTCTGAATTTATTTTGGATCTTTTGCTCGAATAGTAAAATTATTATTGGAACTCCTAAATAATTATCAAGCACGCTTTTAGATGTATTTTTATTTTTTTCTTATGCTGATTTCCAAGTGTCAATAACGGCTTCTATAATAAATCAGGAAATCTCCTCAAATAAATGGATCAATGTCCATTGGGGCCGCCCACAATTGGTCATGTAGGTTTACTCATTTATATCTGTATCATGTTTGTGCTCGTGTTCTTATTTGTGTTAACACAAAAGCAGACACACAATACGATATCAAGAGAAAATATGATACAATAACTCAATGTTATTCATCAAAAACTTGAGGAGTGACTTTATTAGCCTAGTATTAATTGAATGGTTTACATATCAAACCTTACGTGCGAAATTTTAATTCATGCAAACATATCACAGCTTAGAAAAGCAAGTTAAATTCTCTTTTTTCTCTGCATTTGCTCGTCTTGAATCCAACCTTACCAATCAAAAAGCAATTGGGGAATCGAGGTTTTAGACCTCCTGCAATCGCCATTTCTAAGGTGCCGACCGAATTTTACGAGAATTTAGAAACACTCAAACACCCGGTTCTACCGATACACTCGATTCAACTCCTGCGTCCAATTTCACTCCGCACCTTAGAAGCGCCCATAAGTTGTAAATGCGATCACAAACATTAGGTTGGACCACCTTTTTCATTGGCCTCGACCGCGTTTCCATTACATTTAGCGTTGTAACTAGGCTTTCAAGGACTTGTTTCTTATTGAGATATTAACGTATCTATGTGCAAAATCCGGGAGCTCCATTGACAGAGTACACTGTCTGATTGGTTTGGACATCGAGCACTGCATACGGAAGCTGCTATAAGATGGCGAAATAAAGTACAACATGGATGCCAGAGCCCTTGACTTCACATATGGTTGGTATTTACTACTCCACAAGCCCCCCCCCCCCCCTTTCTTATCACAGTTGCCTTCAAGTCTTATCAGACGGCGGAAGCACTTTCAAACAAGATGAGTCATTCCATGGACAGAAGCTTTCATCTTGGGCCACATTCTAGCAAACATATGCAACAATAACACAAATCAGAAGACCGTTGTTGGACGGGAATCCAATAATCATCAGCTGGGATGCAATGCACCCCACACCGGACCTCACATGCAAAGAAACGTGTGCAAAAGTCATACACCAACACAGAAACAACAATGGAAAGACATGTCAAGGTGTGCTTTCACCGCTGTGCTTTCAAGCACGCGAATGTGCTAATGAAATCCCTCCAGTCTTAAAACAGAAGTCTACATCAATATATGTATAGAAAACTGGACAAATTCCATAATCAATCCTAACAAAATTGTAATCAGTATATCGCTCTATTAAATGTTAATTAGCAATAATATAACCCTAGTATCAAGCACAAACATACAACAAAACTAAAAAACAATTAACCTTCAGCCAGTAGAAAAACCCCCGCAAGAGATTCAAAACTCTGGGGCGGTCACCGAGAGCTGCCTTAATCTTTCTCTTCAGGACTGCAAAAATTGAAAACAAATTAATTAAAACTAAAATTCAATCAAATTGAAAGGATACAAACAATATAAAGAAAAGGATCTAAATCCTTGGTACTTTTTGGCAAGGAACAAATTATATACTCTATGTCTGCTTCCGTTCGTCTAACCATCCGAACATGTATACAAGCAGTGTCACATGCAAATCCTTCCTAAATATGGAAGGAACAGCAGCCACAAATCTTAAAAAACATTATCTCAACCTACTTTCGTTCAACATATTGATCATTTAAATTTTAGAACCTAACTGATCTATATATTGTTTTAAAATTCAATTCAGACAAACAGGGAAAAAATGTTGAAAGACGAATAACAGTAAATTGATGCTACGCCCCTTTACTCATGCATTATAAAGAAAACCAACCTATGTGCTGTTGTAGATATGAAGGTCTGAGTTCCTCCTCTATTGGACAGGTTCCATTACGCAGATTTCTGTCGTACCCCAATGGCTTTCGGTGAGCCGCTTCTTTCAAGAGCCTTCTATACTCTTCATAGTCATAAGGCCTGTTAAGAATCTTCATAAGCCCATCCCTAAACTGTGAATGACTTGCATCACGAGTTTTAACGCACTGCCCACTGTCTGCATCCACCTATTAATTTGCAAAGCATTGACAACAACCAGCAAAAGAGAAATTTCAGATACTACGAATCAATAAAACTCACTCACACTACGTGTGCTTGCACAAATGCTCATAACTTAGGTGTGTGCGTGTGCGTGTGTGTTTGTGTGTGTATGTAACAGCATAAAATAGAAAAAACAAACCAAAACAGAAATGGGGGAAGATCATACAGCTGCAAATGATGTAAAATTTCTATCAGATGGTTCCACTTTCGTTTCAACATCTGGAGAACTTTGTCCATCATTACCAAGAATCACCGTTCTCCCGTTTGGAGGTGAATATAGCATTTTCTCATCAACAAATTGTAGACAACTTAAAACCTTTATATAGTCTTCATCTGCTAATCCACAGTTGCATACTTGCTTGGCAAAACGAAGACCCTCCATGCAAGATCTTTTAAGAGGACTCTCCTTTGTACTATCTTTAACAACTTTCTCATTTGCACAACCTTGCTTGGTAAACTGAACAGCCTCTACAGGAGGTGTTTTAATAGTGCGCTCCCCTGTGCTACCATTTGCAGCTTTCTTATCTACATTCTTCTTCTTCTTCTTTATCAAGCTCCTTTCATTTCCCGTTATCACAAAACTCGGGGTTTTTCTAAGTTCAGTTTTCTTTTTCATTGGAGAATATTTGAAAGTTTCTGGAGTATACGGAACCTTTAAATTAGGCAATTTATTAAAACGCCCATCTGTCCTATTGAAAACAGGACCCGGATCTACCACTTTTATATTCTTCTTCAGCACTGAACTCTTTTTCTTGGGAACAGAATCTTCCAGAATTGCCCTGTTTTCTTTCCTCATATCATACCTAACAGTTCTTGGGCTCTCAGTCACTTCTCGATTCACAGGAAGGGCAGAATTTTTAAGGCAATGTATCTGTTCTCTCTTCATACCCCTTCTCAAAGTTTCAGGCTTCTCTTTCACCTGAGATTTTTTCAAAGTTTCAGGGGTGTCAAAATCCGTCCCGTCTAGTATCTCATCGTCTTCTTCATACTTGATCAGCTCTGATTTCCCATTATCTCCAACAACTTCCAGTACATAAGACTTTCCATCTTGCCTCAAATTCTCCATGAATATCTTATACTGAGGATCCTCATCATCAATACCATCATCCAAAGACATAAAATGAACGTTGTCATCACCATCATCCTCATACCTACCGTTTATGTGGACATCATCATCATCATCCACAGACCTATTGTTTATGCAGGACTTTACACCTTTCGTCAATTTATCCAAGTGTATCTTATAATCAGGATCCTCATCACCATCACCAGCAAGACCATCATCTGAAGACCTAACCTCAAAGCTGTCATTGCCATCATCCACAGACCTACCCTTTACGTTAACGTCACCATCATCCACAGAAATACAATTTGCGTTGACAACATCGTCATCCGAAGACATACCGTTTGCATTGACATCAACATCATCCGCAGACATACCATTTGCATTGACATCAACATCATCTGCAGACATACCATTTACGTTGACACCAACATCACCAACATACATACCATTTTCGTTGCCATCATCATCTTTTATGACGTTGACATCAGAACGATCATTCCGTTCATCCACCCACTTATTGTCAATATAAGCAACATCACTACCATGGTCAGCTAAAAAAATCAAGAATGTCTCATAATCCTCATCCCGTACTTGTCCTTCAACTTGGATACTGCACTTTCTTCTTTTCTTTGTGGCATTGCCGCAGGAATTGGGCTGAAATATCCTTTCAGTAACACGCTCTCTCTTCCCGCACCTCACCGATCCCATACCATCCTCAAAATCCTTCCTTAAACTGTTGAGCTTTCTTATCAACTTAGTTGGCGCCATTTAGCAACAACCAGCACACAAACACAAAAGCACCTCTTTTGTCTCTCACACTACTTCTACATTATCAAGCTTCTGTTTTCTGAAAACGCAGAAAAAACAAGAAGAAACCAAAACAAAATCAAAACCAATAAAGCAGAAACCAGAACATGCATTGTGACCTACAATCCTTTAACGTCAATGGAAGAGAAAACCCCCTGTTTGGCTTCCGAGAAAATACAGGAAAAAGAAAAACCAGCGAAAGATCCCAATTCCTACACTTTCTTTGAACAATAGCAAAACCCCACAAATAGAAACCTTAAATAAGCAGTAAAGTTTAGGGCTTCCAAATTTTCTAGGGTTTTCTGAGGAACCAAACAAAGGAAAAACCAATTTTTACACTTTGTGTGAGAAAAATGACAAATTCAACATGTGTGAGACTCAAACAAGCATAAAAATAGTGTAAAATAGGCAGAATAATTCCTCAAAAAAAATGCAGAATAATAAAAGAGTAAATAAATTTGGGTTTTACCTCGTTGGAAGAGTTTGCAAGGGTGAGCTCGAACCGAAGAGTGAAGAGCCAGAGAACCCTAACAACCGAAGACACAACTCAGACGAGATCGCAAAGACTTGTGTCCTGAACTTGTCGACTGACCATACGACATACCACTTAACCAAAGGAATAAGTACTGGGTATTAAAAAACGTGGGTATTAAAAAACGTTAGGCTCAAAAAGGTGGTTAGTAAATATTTAAAAACAGCTTGTTTTTATAGTTTTGTATGAAAAAAAAAAAAACTGAAAACGTGAAGCAGTAAAAATGAACTTATTCTCACAGCACAGTAGAAACAGTTTTTTTTTCGAAGCACAACAATATCAAACCAGCCCTAAGTATTAAGAGAAGATATATTCTATTCTATTAAGAGAAGAGGGCTTATCAAATTTTTGCCCATTTTTTTCCTATTTTGCCCTCACTTTTGAATACACAATGTTGACATGAAGAGAGCAAAATAATAATGCAAAATGACAATCATATCTTCATTTTTTCTATTTTACCCTCACTTTGATACATAATATTTACATAAAGAGGGCAAAATGGTAATTTTGTATCAGAATATATACATAAGATAAAAATATGCACTTATTAAGATAAATTGTCCCATCATTATTTTTTCATACAGGTAAATGAAATCATGATGTTTTTTGGATAGTTTGAATGAACTGAAGCGGTTGCGCTTAAGGAGAACGTGGGAGAAAGTGAGCGGTTATTCACACACATAAAGTGTGTGCTCTCTGCTTGTTTATTACTAAAACAACTTGGTTTCTACATTACAGACAAACTCAATACTGCACAAAGGGTGGGTAGAGATGAACAAAGGTTATGGCGGGCGGATAACTGCATTTATTTACTCATAGCAGTTTACAGATCCAGGAAAAATTCTTGAGGGCGTCAGTGAGAAAATAGCTTGCGCAAATTTGTTGGAAGAAAACAACACATACATTTTTAGTGTGGCATTTTGTTGAATAATTAGTGTGCTATAGTTCTCTTCCGAGCCATATTGCATGATTATCGTTAGATGACGATAACTTCCGATCGAGTGTGTTAACGTATATCAACATATGCAAGAAAGTTGGTTGATAAATACCGACAACAGTGCACACAAGACACTACCGAATGATGCAAAGTCTCACTCGGCAATTTTGTTTACACAACCATTAAACTCTCATTCTTTTACAAGGTGAACTTCTCTTAATATTCATTCTTATCCTCATTGTTTTTTTTTTTCTTGTCCCCCTGAACTGGACTTGATCAATTTTATTTGATTTATTTTTCCCTAATATACTTTATTTGGTACTACAATATTTAGTTACTATTTGTTTTTAATTTATTAGCAAACTAAAGAAACCATGGAACAATCCGTTTCATTAAAGGCAGAAAACCGAAACCCATTATACAAAACCGTGTCATGCTTGAAGTTTAACCGTATAGATCGTCTTCTTTGCAAGATCTTCTACAACTTCTCAAATGCAAATTTCTAGGGAGTACCAATCCATCATGAGTTCAAGCCATTTATATTCTACACGCGTCTACTGACCCTTTTGACCCACTGTGAATCCCCTAATGGCTCCAACCATCAAAGGGGCAACAACCAAAACAGCCAAAGAGATTCGTCGGAGTTCGGAGGGTCAACTGACTCCCCCTACCCTTGAGTGGATTAGCCTCTAACCGTTTAAGCCATTACTCATATAACTGTTTACTTGTAGGATAATTACATAAAATGTTATATTCATACCCATAACTATTTATAAACGGTTAACCGTACCCATTTAACCATAACAACATATCCTTTTACCCAATTACCTGTTTTTAATCCGTTTACCTTTTTTTTTATTCATTTACCCTTTCTTATCTGTCTACACTTTTCTTTTAACAACTTGAAAATTATAAATAAATAAAAAAAGTCACAGTTTTTTTTTTATTTCTGATAATTAAACACCAATATAGGCATCGAACAATATTAGTATTTACCTCAAATAGTTGTTTGATTGAGTATATATAATAATTTACACTAAAAGGCGGGAAAATAGTTACTTCTTCGTTCATTGAATAATTCTACAAGTCTATTGATTTAGTAATACATAAAAGTTTTCTACAAGTCTAATGTTCTTACGTACAACAACCTTTCAAAGTTGATAAAGTTTCAATTGCATAAATTTTTGTGTACCTTATGTACCGCCACGTGAATATCATTATTCGAGTTATAAATATGAGTGAAATTATAACACCATATGACTGTGTAAACATCTAGACTAAGAGTAAAATAAATCAAACTCCATAAGATTACAAAGTAAATCTTTTAAAAACTCAGGGTAATCATTATCTTGAATACTAGATGATTCAAACCTCAAAAATATTCCAAAACTAGACTTTCGAACACTCTATGTTTTAGCACGTTTAATTACAAAGTCTCATTGATTGGTTTTCACCAAAAGAGGCCTAATGTATAAATTGAGTTAGTATCCCAATTAATCACCAATAACTCCAAAATAAAAAACAAAAATAAAGATTAATACATACACACACGTGTATATATTTAGGGTTTATCTCACAAATTATCCTTGAAATTGAAAACCGATTAATGTAATCCTTGAAAATAGGTATCACAAATCAATGTGGTCCTTCCGCCACATTTGTCAAAAATTCTGTTATGTGTTGATGTGGCATATAAATGGGTCCCACAAGTCTTTTTTTTTTTTTAATCACAAATGGTCTTTGAAATTGACCCACACCATCAAGATGGTCCTTAAATTTGAAAATTAATGAAGGGTTTTTTTATCATAAATGGTCCCTAAAATTGACCTATATCAAGATGGTCCCTGAAAATGAAAATCAATCAATGTAGTCTCTGAATATTGGTGTTGCAAATCAATGTAGTCCTTCTATTAGAATTCTGCCAAAATTTATGTTAGTATGTTGATGTGACACATGTGGATCCACAAGTCTATTAAATATTGCCACATGGATAAATTATTAACCAATATAAATATTTAATTTAAATCAATTAAAACTAAATTCAAAATAATTAAATAAAATATTAAAAGTTATTCAACAAAAAATTAAAAGTTGCGTTTAGTATAACGATGAGGAGGAATCAATTCGGGCCAAGGAGAGATAGCCATGGGCAGGCTATATCCAGAAGGAGATCATCTGCAATGACCAAGCTGAGGACATCATTCAAGCTTGTCTCAAAACTTCTTCGTTCTTATGATATGATCAATTCCCAGGAGCTTGTTCAACCTTAACTTGAGCTAGCAAGGTGCAGCAATGGCAATAGAGAGAAGGAAGAAGGAAACATATATGTTTTTTGTAAAATTGTATTTAATTCATTTTCATACCGTTGAGAATGGGAGTGGAGCTTCATATATAGCTCATTACAATATTGTGACTTGCCACGTAGACATAAACAGCCAAAACACTTAAACAAAGACCATAAAGAAATACAAAATGTATAACTATACCAAAACAATAACAAGTAACCCTAACTTAATAATTTGTGATCAAGGTGACCACTTAACTCATAACAATATTCCCTCCTTTAAATCAACCTTGTCCTCAAGATTACATAGCAAAATCTCAAAATCTAGCTTTGAAAGCATCATAATCCACCCATGTAGCATCTATGGCATCCTGTCTCAACCACTACACTAAGAGTTGTACCCCAGCAACCATCCTTTGTTTGTACATTCTCCTGCTTAAAATTGTTGCTGGTTTCAAAAGAGAAATTCCATCATCTGTGACTTGAGGTCGTGTATGAAGTGGCAACACATTATTTCCCATCTATTTTTTTCATACCACTCACCTGAAAAACTGGATGAACTTTGCTTCAAGCGGGTAAGCTGAGTTTATAGGCCACTTTTCCCACCCTTTCTAGAACTTGATAGGGACCAAAATACCTTGGCTGTAGTTTGTGATCGCTATGGGTTGCCAAAGACTACAATTGATATGGAACCAACCTTAGGTAAACCATGTCTCCCACTTTAAATTGTCTCTCAGTCCTCTTCTTATCTGCTTGCAACTTCATTCAATTTTTGTGCCAATTCTAAGTTACTATTAAGAACTGCTAAAATACCGTCTCTCTCTCAACCTTTGCTCCACATAGTCAAGCTTAGCAGTGCCAATCTCATAGGGCTGCACATTAGGAGGTGGATATACCCATATACCAGCTCAAAGGGTGTGGACTTAGCTGAAGTGTGAAAGGATGTGTTAAAAGACCACTTAGCCCAAGGAAGCCATTGGACCCATTTCTTAGGTTGACCACTTACAAAGCACCTCAAATATGTCTCTAAACACCTATTCATGACCTTATATTGCCCATCAATTTGAGGGTGATAGCTATAACTTATACACAATTTTGAGCCTTGTAGCTTAAATAGCTCATTTTAAAATGCACTTACAAAAATATGATCTTTGTCACTCACAATGGTGCCAGGTAACCCATGTAACTTGAAGGCATTGTCAATGAATAATTGAGCAACAATAATGGCAGTGTAGGGATGTGACAAAGCTATGAAATGTGCATATTTAGTTAGCTTATCAACCACTACCATAATCACAGTTTTCCCATGACAATTTGGCAGCCCCATTATAAAATTCATACTCACATCAATCCAAACTTATTATGGAATTGGTAGAGATTGCAAGAGTCCAAGAGGAGCAATGTTCTCAAACTTGTTATGCTGACATTGATGCCACTCACTTATGAAGGTTTTGACATCCCTTTTTAACCCTTGCCAATAAAATCCTCTCTTAATCTTGTGGTAAGTTTTCACCACTCGTTGGTGACCAGCCACTGGTGTATAATGATGTTCTTGCAAGATTTTGTACCTCTATTGAGATGTATAGCTCAATACCAACAGTTTCTTGTAGTATAAGAAACAATTATCAATGGAGTAATTAGCAAAGTTAGGGGGAGTACTGTCCTTTGTGATGCAATCAAAAACCTCTTTGAACTTAGCTCTTACCCACTCATCTTGTTCTTATATCTCATCAGCTCATCTAACCACCTCAAATAGGGGTAAGACAGTGCAGACAATTCCGTAAAAACATAAACAGTATTATCTGAAGTAATATCATCATCCAAATGGACCCCAGACAAATCATTTACAACAATGTTTTCAGCACCACTTTTGTACTTGATCTCATAATCAAAGTCCAACAATTTAGACACCCACTTCTGTTGGAAGAGAGTGTTGGCTCTCTGTCCCAAAAAGTACTTAAGACCCTTGTGATCAATCTTGATTATGAGATGTCTTCCTTATAAATAATTCTGCCACTTCTTCATTGCACAGACAATTGCAATTCGTTCTCTTTCATACGTAGATAGACATTGATTTTTTGGTCCCAAGGCCTTGCTAGAGAAAGCAATAGGCCTCTTGTTTTGTTGCAAAACTGCTCCAATTCCACCATTGGAAGCATCACATTCTAATTCAAAAGGCCGAGAAAAGTTAGGTAAGGCTAACACTTGTGGTGATGCCATGATGTGCTTGAGATGGATAAATACAGCTTTAGCTTATTCATCCCAACTAAAACCATCTTTTTTTAATAAGATTATACAGATATTGGCATATCCTTCCATATGCAGGGACAAACTTCCTATAGTACCCTGTGAAACCAAGGAATCTCCTCAACTCTTTGACAATCTTTGGTAAGGGCCAATCCTTAATCACTTGAAGTTTTGATGGATCAACAGATACTCATGCCTCATATATAACATATCCCAGGTATTCCACACTTTTCTACCCAAAAGAACACTTAGATTGCTTTAGAAAAAGTTGATGATGTTGTAGTATAGAGAAGATTACTTGTAAGTGCAATAAATGATCCTCCCATGAATGACTATAAGCCAAAATATCATCAAAGAAAACAAGCACAAATTTTTTGAGATGTGGTTTAAAGATGTCATTCATCAAGTTCTGGAAGGTTGCAAGAGCATTAGTGAGCTCAAAAGGCATCACTAAAAACTCATTGTGACCTTCATGGGTCCTGAATGCAGTTTTCTCAATGACCTCTGGATGCATGAGGATTCGATGATAGCCTAAACTTAAGCCTAGCTTAGAAAAATAGACAACTTCATACAACTCATCTAATAGATCATCTATCAACGGAATAAGGTACTTATCCTTGATAGTTAATGCATTCAATTCCCTATAATTAGTGCACATTTGCCATGTGCCCTCATTTTTCTTCACAAGCAACATAGGGAAGGAAAATGGGCTAGGACTAGGTTTTATGAAGCCTACATCTAAGAGCTATTAGATTGCCTTTTCTATCTTAGATTTTTGTAGGGGTCCATAATGATAGGGCCTAAGGTTAGGCTTCATGACAGAGATGAATGTGGTGATCATGAAACCTGTAGGGTGGGAATTAGGATGGTAAGGTAAAAATTCCCTCAAAGTTACCAAGCAGTGTTTGTAACTCTTAGAGCTGCTAAGAATTGAGGTGAGTAGGTTCCAATTTGTGACCTTTTATGGAATATAGGAGTAGGCCCAAATTAGAATTACCTATCTCTTTATCTATAAGGTACAAGGATACCTCTTGCACCAAGGAAGTGACATGCATGTGATGATGCCATTTGTACTGCCTGTATTATTTTGAGAATTACATGGTAAGCAATTGGAAATCCCAAAGCTTAGGGCTGACAGTGGACAATCATTTAACTTCTAGGACAATATCACAACCACCAAAAGGTAAGGCAAACAGATCAACAACACAATTATAACCCCCTACATTCAATTTCATAAATTTGCAACAGCCTAAACTCTTGACCTTTCCCTCATCAGCTATCATAACCTCTAAAGGTTTGGTAGCTTGTGCATGATGTCCACAATGCTTTAATAGCTTAAAATCAATAAAATTGTGAGAGCTTACTGAATCTAAGAGAACAGTCACTGATTGACCATGGAGAGTTCCTTGAACCTTCATAGTTTGGACCTGTTGCTTAACTGTGGTGCCATAATAAGCACATGAGCTAAGCTGCATACATTGCAATTCAAGTTACATCTTAGGTGAAATCTCAACATTTTCATCATATTGATCAGCAATATCAAGTCCCTCAAGCATTAACAATTGCTTAAGACCACACTTATGACCTCTACTTCACTTATTTACACAAAACTCATTCGAGAGAAGTCATCAACAAATAAGACAAAGTACCTAAACCCTTCTATTGATTCAGTTGTTGGTCCCCATACATGGGTGTGCACCATTTCAAAAAGTTTACTTGTCCTAGACATTGAGTTACCAAAAGGTAGTATAGTAAACTTAGAAAATTGACAAGTATCGCAAGTAAAATGTGATTTACAAAAAGGAAATAGTTTAGACAAGATAACTTCAGAGGCGTGAGCTAATCTCTTATGCCAAAGTTGGTTTTCATCTATGGACTTCGATTGAGCTTGAAGAGCCTGAGTAAAACAGGCGTTCTTGCACAGGTAGTAAAGTCCATTTATGAAGACCCCTTCACCAATCATCTTCATAGTGAGAACATCCCGAAACATCACGTTATTTGGTGAGAAAATGGCATGACAGTTTAGAGTGCTTGTGATCTTTCCAATTGACAGAAGTTGGAAAGGAAAGATTGGTACATGTAAGGCAGTGGAAGGTGTTTTGTGTGAGAGTAAGGTTATTTCTCCTTTTCCCAAAACTAAAACAGTTTTTCCATTTGCAACAGACACATGTGAAGGATTTGAAAAACGTTTAAAAAGATACAAATTTATGATTTTGTTTGTCATATGATTTGTGGCTCCTGAATCAATTATCCAACAATCATTTTCAGTACTAGTTAACAAGGCAATAGTGAATGCTTTGAGTATACATGGTGCTTCATCCCGTGAAACTTTCTCATTTCCATTAAGAAAGCTGGCAAACTGTCCTAATGTGGCTGCATGATTGTTCTCTTCATTTCCTTAAGCTTGCGAACCTCCTCCGGGTCCTTTCCTTTAAAGATAAGCTGCAAACTTATTGATAAGAGACAATGGATTGGCAGTGAACTCCATAGATCCTTGTGAGACAATAGAGGGATGAGCATTAGCAAGTTGGGCCTTGTACTGAGGTTGAAATTGTTGTGAAGACCTTGGTATCATTTTTCCATCTTTGTTGAACTTAGGCTTGAGTTCAGGATGAAGTTCCCAACACTTGTCTTCCATATGACTAACGCCATTGAAATATTTGCATTTCAGGTGTGGATTTCTACTCTTGTACACCTTAGCCTCTAAGGTCTTATAATTTGAGGTATATGCACGAGTCTCAATCAATCTCGAGTTGTGCTCAACATTCATCACTTTCTTCGTTACCTCTTCTCGTTGGATAGTTGCACAAACATTGTTGAAGGTGAGAAGCTCTTGACTTATCAAGGCGTGACTCATTAGATCCTCATACTCAGAGTTCAAAATCCCCAACAACTGGCAGATTCTGTCTTCCTCGGCTCGTTTCTGGAGAATGGCATGATCCGTGGTATATGGAAGGTATACATACAACTCATTCCACATAGTCTTGAGAAGTCCAAGGTGTTGAACAAATATTTTCCCTTCTTGTTAGGCACTGGAAATGTCTTTCTTAAGTTGAAATACATGTGCATGGTTGTTTTTATTTCCATACATATCCTGCAAGGCTTTCCAAAGCTCACATGAAGAATTGAAGTAACTAAAAATCTCAGCAACATGTTTCTCCATGGTATTGATGAAGGAAAAATTTTCTCCTAGCTAAGAACATGTGAGAACATTTGAACACATATGCAAACTAATAACACTTTAAAGTAGGCATGCATTAAAAAACAATTCTAAAAACCCATGACTTTCAAAGCCTAGTGAATGGTGAACCACAAGACTCTTAGCAACATTAAAGAGAATAAAAGATTTTGAGATTCATTACCCTTGAAGCTCATCCTTGTTTACACAAGGGATCCACCTAAGTGGAAGGCCTTCAAGTCACCTCCTAGCTCCTTAGATCTTCCTTGTGATTTTTCTTCCCTTTTGATGCTCCTCTTGCTCCTTAAGGATGTGAGGAAAGGAACTCCAAAAGTACCAAAGGTTTGGTACCTCTAAGTCTCCACACCAAAGATGTAGTGTGAAGAGAAGATGGATGACTTAGAGAGATTTTTTATGCTAGTAAAAGTCTCCCTAACTGGCCGGCCTGTATAGAGAAAAAGAGAGAAAGTTTCTCTTCTTTGCCTCAAGAAAACCCTAATGAGGGAATGGCTATAAAGTTGCCTTTATACCACCTCACAAGTGAGTGACAAACTTGTAATACATCAATCAACTCACTCTCCCTAATGTGGCCGGTTTTAGCTTTGTTCTTGGGCTATTTTTCCATTTAGTTTTAGTTGTCACACAACATAAACTCAATGGGCCTTAAGGACCAAAAACCTTTTTAGGCCCCGAAACTCGAAACTAACTTAAAAGCCCAATACGAACCTTTCGTATAATTAATTAACAAATTAATTCATCTTGACCATTCTCAATTAAACCATTTAATTGCTTATCCATCTCTTTTATATCTTCACATTTATCCTTACTCGGTGTACAATCCATTAGGTTCCATTTAGCAAGGCAGTGGGCGATTATTGCTTTTAACAATCGATTGTGAATTAAAACAACATTTCAATTCTCCCTTTGATGAAGATTATTGTTTGCTAATCTTCAGGACTTCCACAAACCATGAGTGACACCTACAGTATGTCATGGCTACCCAAGCTAAGCTAAGTAGAAATGGTTGGAGAACCTATCCAGTTACAATTACAATGCAATACGGTCCTTCTTTAATACAATACTCTTAATCACATTGTTTGAGTAATAGTTTGTTTCATGTTTACTATCTAATGTGATACTTCTCTATATGATTCAATTGAATATGATTTGGAATAAACTTCCAAAGTCATATTCGTTACTTTAGCCAAAGACTCCCGAATCATATCTCAGAGTATTCTCCCTCCACCATGGAAGGTTAGAGATCCTTTGTTGTGCATTCATATGCCTACATGACTAGATAGCTTGAGCCCAATAATGTCATGGACACTCTTAATGGAATGCCTTTAACATAATCAAAGATCAAGGACTTAATCATTAGACATCTATGATGCCTCAGGTCAAATGACTACTTTGTATATTGCAACTTACAAGTTCTTACATGACATGTATGTTCGAACTCTCTTTTGATCGTTGTTTAGTGTACTCGATTACCCTTTTTGAGCACCTATGTGTTTGTCTTAGTGTCAAACACTAAATGACTTGAGACTAGTCATACTCACGCTTGAGTAAACATAACGCATACTAACCTTAGTAGGTTGTCAATGCTCAATTGGCAATCCTATGGCTAGGAACGTTTTAGGAATGAACATAAGAGAAAGGTCTCGTTAATCTAACTTACTTAGATCACTTCTCTCTTAGATTAAATACATTCCTTAGATTCCCTTATTGCTTAAACACATAATACAATAAATAGTGATTAACAATAAGATTTGCCCTTCATTAAACATATAATAGCTTAACACAATAAGTATTCCAAAAGTTATTACATCAAATGAGTGGCTTTGAGCTCATACTTCCAACAATCTCCCACTTGCACTCAAAGCCACCTTCCCATGTATCTAATACCCATCTTTTTCATGTGGTAGTCAAGTTGGATTTGAGACATTGGCTTCGTTAGTGGATCTGCTATGTTATCGGCTGAGGCAACCTTGAGGACGTTGACTTTCCCTTCGGCGGCGTATGGTCTAATGATATTGAAGAGTCTATCAAAATGCTTGTTCTTTTGATGAGCCCTGGGTTCTTTGGTTTGAGCTATCGCCCTACTATTATCACAGTACAAAGTTACTGGTGATGTAATGGTTGGAACCACTCTAAGTTCAGTAATGAACTTCTTCATCCAAAATGCTTCTTTGCTGGCTTCAACTGCAGCGACATATTCAACCCCCGTCTTAGAATAAGCAATTACATCTTATTTCTTGCTTTTCTAGCTAACAGCCTCACCATTCAGAGTGAACATATATACGAAGTTTGAACTTCTATCATCGATGTCAGATTGGAAATCTGCGTCTGTATAGGCTTCCACCTGCAACTTTGTCGCTTCTCCATAAATGAGGAACATGTCCTTAGTTCTTCTTAAGTACTTAAGAATCGTCTTAGCAGCTACCCACTGTTCTGATCCTGGGTTAGATTGATATTGACTAGTAATGCTCACAACATGTGCGATATCATGCCTTGTGCATATCATGGCATACATGAGACTTCCTATGGCGGATGCATAAGGAATCCTACTCATCTATCATACCTCTTCAGGAGTTTTCGGTCCCATGGATTTAGAAAGGTGAATTCCATGTCTCATAAGAAGAAAACCTTTCTTCGATTGTTCCATTTAGAACCTACTTAGCACCTTATCTATGTACATAAATAGGGATAATCCAATTACATTTCTGGATCTATCACGATAGAGCTTTGTCCCTAATACATAAGATGCATCTCCCAAATCTTTCATATGGAAGGTTTTGGACAACCATACTTTTATAGAAGAAAGTACTACAGTGTCATTCCCAAATAGTAATATTTCATCTACATATAACACTAGGAATACAACTGCATCCCCAACGACCTTTTGATAAACACAATTGTTGTCTTCACTTTGAGTAAAACCAAACGATTTGATTTCAATGTCAAAATGAATATTCCAGCTCATGGAGGCTTGCTTAAGTCCATAAATGGACCTCTGAAGTTTGCATACCTTAGTTTTTTCAGACTTGGACACGAAACCTTCAAGTTGAGTCATATAGAGCTCATCCTCTAGGTAGCCATTCAGAAATGTTGTCTTCACGTCCATTTGCCATATCTTATAATCATGGTATGCAACTATAGCAAGCAAAATCCGAATGGACTTAATCATGGCTACATGAGAGAAGGTTTCTTCATAGTTAATCCCTTCTCGTTGCCTGTAACCCTTGGCTACTAGTCTAGCCTTATAAGTCTCCACGTTCCCATCAGTGTCTATCTTCCTCTTGAATACCCATTTGTTTCCAACATGTACTATACCTTCTGGAGGGTCTATAAGAGTCCAGACCTGATTTTGATACATGGAATCCATCTCGGATTTCATGGCCTCTTGGCATCTCTTTGAATCAATGTCAGACATTACTTCAGTGTAGTCTATAGGGTCCTTTTTTGTGTCATTGTCACCTAGAAGGTGGAATTGCCCAAAGTCATTATCCAAGCCATACCTCTGAGGTGGCATGCTGACCCTTTCAAATCTACGTGGAGCTAGGGGTTCAGGAACATGGTTGTCCGTCTGTTTAATGCTTGTTTGTGGTTCATTAGGAATTTCCTTTAATTTTATCATTTTCTTGCTACTTCCATTGAGAACTAATTCATCCTCAAGGAACATAGCAGTTCTGGCGACAAAGATTTCTAGTCGTCAGGGTGATAGAATTCGTATCCCAAAGTCTGTTTGGAATACCCCACAAAATAGCACTTAATAGACCTTGCTTCAAGGTTGTTTGCTTCAAGCCTTTTTACGTAAGCCGAACAACCCCAAATCTTAATGTGATTAAGATTTTTTCTTTTGCCATGCCATATCTCATATAGCGTTTATGGAGCTGACTTCGAAGGCACTCTATTTAGCAAATAAGCTCCTGTTTGTAGTGCATATCCCCAGAACGAAACTGGTAGGTCAGTAGAACTCATCATAGAACGAACCATGTTCATCAAGGTTATATTTTTTCGTTCAGAAACTCAGTTATGTTGAGGAGTTCCTGGTGGAGTCCACTGTGATATTATTTCACACTCTTTGAGGTAGTCTAGGAATTCATTACTTAGATATTCACCCCCTCGATTTGATCTTAGGGTCTTTATCTGTTTCCCAGTTTTGTTCTCTAGTCATTCTTGAACTCTTTGAACTTTTCAAAGGATTATGACTTGTACTTCATAAGATACACATAGCCAAACCGAAAGTGATCATCGGTGAATGTGATATAGTAGAAGAACCCTCATCATGCTGTAGTGGACATAGGTCCACATACATATGTGTGGATTAACCCTAATAGTTCTTTGGCTCACTCTCATTTCCCAGTGAATGGAGATTTAGACATCTTTCCCAGTAAAAAAGATTCACAAGCGCCCATTTGGTCATTACCCAATGAGCTGAAATATCCGTCTTTCAACATCTTGCGAATCTTATCTTGGTTTACATGTCCAAGTTTAAGATGCCAAAGCTTAACTCGGTTAACTTCTTCTCTAGCCTTTGTGGGTTTTGAGGTATTCCTGCTGTCAATACAATGTAAACCGCTATTAGTCTCTAGGTGAAAAAATCCCTCGATCATATTACCATGAGAGATAATACAACCGTTCAAGTATAAAGAGCAACTCATTTTGTCAAACAATACTGAGTGCCCATCTCGTAAAAGCATAGAGATGGAAATCAAATTCTTTATACTTGAAGGAAAATATAAACAATTTTTAAGTTCCAAGACTTCCCTATAGGGCAATTTTAGCATGTAGGTGCCTACTGTTTTTGCAGAGATTTTAGTGCTGTTCCCAACTCGCACAATCATCTCCCCATTACGCATTGTCTTGCTCCCTGTCAGTCCCTGCAACGAATTGTAGATATGTTGACTAGCGCTTGAATCAAATATCCAGGAATTAGAGTTTACTGTAAAAGCACTTTCTATGACAGAAATAGTCCCTTCAAAAGTTCGTGTCATAAGGCTCGCAATGCACACCTTGTATTTCTTCTTCCAATGTTCATCCTTTCCACAATGAAAGCATGTTCCTTTGAATTTTCTTGCCTTTTTCTTATGCAACATTTTCCTTGTGATTGCATTATCACTCCCACTGTCCTTTTTGAAACTTTGTTTAAATTCACAGCACATGTCAATTATCTCGGTAAAAGTATGATCGAATCTATTCACTTTATAGTTTACTATAAACTTAGTGAAATCATCCGAGAGAGATGCAAGGAAAAAGTCTTGGGCCATTTTCCCATCGATGGAAGTTCCTAAACCCTCAAGATCTTGAAAGATCCTTTCCATCTTTTGTCCATGTTTTTGAACCGATGTCCCCTTTGCCATTTTGGCATTCAATATACTACAAACATTTGAGAATCGTACATTACTTGTCTCAATGTCATGCATCTTATGCAAACTTTCAACCATGGCACAAGAAGTGTCCATGTGCTCATGTAGTTTCTTAAGCTCTTCACTAAGTGAAGTGAGGATTAAGCATTTGGCTTGTAAGTCATCCTCAAAGTGTCTAGTATAATTTTGACACTCTTCCTTTGAAGCTAGTTTGGTAGGAGGTACATGAGGAGGGGATTGCTTGAGCACATACGATATGTCATTCATCTTTGAGACATTCTCAATGTGATGATACCAAGCAAGGAAACGTTGGCCCTTAAGGCCCTTTTTGTCAAATATAATGGTAAGTGTAATCAGTGTTCTAAAAATCGGCCTAGGCGCTATAAGGTGGCTAGCCGCTCTGAGTAGCCCATAATCGAGAGAAAAATTGGCAAAAGGATTAGGCAGGCGCGGAGGCAGCTTAGGCGGTGCTTGGGTGGCCTAGGCGGACGACTCGATGACCTAGGCGGTCTGGGCATTTTAGACTTTTTGTCATTGCAGACAGCTGGGTTCTTGTTCTGGTTCTGCCTTCTGCATTTGAAGAATATGAAAGGAAGAAGAAGAAGTTGAAAGGAAGAAGAAGATATAAATGAGTTTCTCTCTCTTCAGACTCCCCCACATTGATTTAATTTTTTAAAATTAATTAACTTCTAATCAATTGTCAGATAACATACATTCAATATTGTGTGGTGTGCCCCACATCCCTCTTTGGTGCAGTGTTCCCCCACCTCCCTTTTTACAGACTGTAAACCACGTTTACCCTTTTACTTTTTTTTTAAGTTCATTCACTATATAATAAATAATCTTTAAAAAATATTTATTAAGTAATACATACTTATTATCAAATGAACTTTCATCTTATACCATCAAATTCATTAAAAAATATAAAAAAAAAATCTTATCTATTGGAGAGACATTGTTGGATAATTTTTTTGCATTTTATCATTCTTTTATTATCTTATCCATGAATTTCATACAAGTATAATTTTTTTGTAAGTGTCAATATGCACT
This sequence comes from Malus sylvestris, assembly GCF_916048215.2. NCBI lineage: Eukaryota > Viridiplantae > Streptophyta > Magnoliopsida > Rosales > Rosaceae > Malus > Malus sylvestris. Next base: position 16,070,170 of record NC_062267.1, read on the forward strand.
TATTTACAAGATATACAATAAATTTACCTAAATCCATCTAGGCCGCCTAGGCGCCCGCTTAGACCCCTCCTAGTCGCCTACGCGCTAGGCGCTTGCCCGCCGCCCATCTAGCGCCTAGCATTTTTTAGAACCTTGGGTGTAATTATAGGCATGTCGTTAACTACAAAATATAACAGAAATCGTATTAGATTGTTGATTTTGAAACTACTTGATTGGGTCTTAAATCAAATAGTACCACCCACTATTTTTGGAAAATTCCACATCCCTCTAAATGGAATCCGAGAGTTATGTTGAATTCTTAGCGGGGTATGGGAGACTCACCATTACCAAGCCCACCTCAGAAGAATATCATATTGGCTAGCAACAATAATGATGAGAGGATAACGCTTTAGCCATTTACAACTTTTGTAATTACCCATCTGATTTGGCATCTAGAGAATGATGCCTTAGAAGAATATCATATTGGCACCATTGCACTTAGTTAAGTCATTCCCACCATGCTAGTTCAAGTAGGGGTTCAAGAATGGCCCATACTCGTTGCCTACCTTCACTTCATCATATGTTTATAGGCTTCTCCTGAATGTAAGCACATACTTTGTATACCCCAGAACTAGATGAATACGGTGTATAAGTCACAAACGATTGGAGCCCACCACAGTGGAAGGCCTACGAAGAGATGTTGAAAGCATCTCTCACTTATCAACTTAATATTCATTTTGTTAAGGGAGTAGTGTTGGGCTACATCAATTTCATTTTAGGTCTTAGGATGATTATGAACCGTTTTATTTGATCCAACATGAGCCTTTTGTTGGACCTTGGGTCTAAGGTAGGTAGTTGTTGATTTTAGTTACGCGTTTATCTAATTAAACCATCATTTCCTATTGGGCGTTGGACCCAACTATTCCAATTAGCTTGCAAATAAACAAAAAGGAATACTTGAAATAAAGAGAAGGGCTTATGCCCTTTTACAACACATTTGAAGGACTTATGCCCTTTTACAACACATTTGAACTAATCAAATTACATTCAAAGCTTAACTACTTAACCGAAACATTCATAATGTAAAGCGGCCAATCACATAGCTCAATTATCGAGGCATTTGGTTCATAATCACCCTTTTCTTAATCAATCACATTATCTAAGAAAACAACTTAAACAATTGGTTTTCGGATTCATAGAATTGATTTAAATGGAACTAAATGAAATGAAAATCCAATTCTCATTAAAGAAACAAAACCATTTTGTTCTCATCATAATTTGGGCCGAAAATGCAATGACCAAAACTATTAGGCCACAGTTTAAGAACATAAACTTTTGGGGTTACTTTGTAAAAACACTAGACAACTTCATGTAATTACAATTAGAACCCAATAATTTAAACAATTACAAAAACTTCATTAAAGGAGCAAAACAATTTGTCCTTTAGTGATTTTCGGCCTTTACGTAGAAGCGTAAACTTTTGGGTCAAAATACAAATACACAAAAGTATCAAAACTTTATGTAATTGCATAAAAACCCCAAAAGTACCTTACTTTATAGGGTAGCCGGTTATGATGTGAGTGGTGATTGTGTGTGTGAGTTGATTTGTGTGTTGAAATAAAAGTGATTGGTGAGGTATGGTTGAAAAAGAGAGGTATGGCTTTGAATAAAAATATATCAATCAAGTACACCAACCATGACTAACAAAAAGTCAAATAAACAACCAAACTCATTTTGAATCAAAATAACAAACTTTTTGTTTTTGGTATAAACAACAAGAACAAAGCAAGAACTTTGAAGAACATCCATGAAAACCCACAAGAGCTCCATGAATGTTTTCACTCGATAAAACTCAAATTTTCACTACTCAAGAGAGGGTTAACATCCTAGGGTACTTAGGGGGTTCCAAAAGTCACTTTAAAACACTTTTAACAAGACAAACATGAACCCAAAAATTCACCCTTTGGATTTGGCCGATTTTTGCCATAAACATGGAACCAAATTTTAGCTTCAATATTCATGCTTAAATGAACTACATATACAACATTTGAGATGCTAAATTTTCAAGCAAAATTTATATTCAAAAAGCAAGAACAAAGCTTGTAACATTTACAACATTTAAATCACAAACCATGAAAAACACAAAACCCAAAAGGATTCACCATACACTAGACCTAGGCTTTGATACCACTTGAAGGAAAAATTTTGTTCTAGCTAAGAACATGCGAGAACATTTGAACACATATGCAAACTAATAACACTTTAAAGTAGGCATGCATTAAAAAATAATTCTAAAAACCCATGACTTTCAAAGCCTAGTAAATGGTGAACCACAAGACTCTTAGCAACATTAAAGAAAAGAAAGGATTTTGAGTTTCATTTCCCTTGAAGCTCATCCTTGTTTACACAAGGGATTCACCCAAGTGTAGAGTCTTCGAGTCACCTCCTAGCTCCTTAAATCTCCCTTGTGATTTTCTTCCCTTTTTGATGCTCTTCTTGCTCCTTGAGGATGTGAGGAAATGAACTCCAAAAGTACCAAAGGTTTGGTACCGGTCTCCACACCAAAGATGTAGTGTGAGAAGATGGATGACTTGGAGAGATTTTTTATGATAATAAAAGTCTCCCTAAGTGGCCTGCCTCTATAGAGAAAAAGAGAGAAAAAGTTTCTCTTCTTTGCCTCAAGAAAACCCTAATGAGGGAATGGCTATAAAGTTGCTATAAAGTTTCTCTTCTTTGGTACCTCACTCTCCCTAATGTGGCTGGTTTTAGCTTTGTTCTTGGGCTATTTTTCCATTTAGTTTTAGTTGTCACACAACATAAACTCGATGGGCCTTATGGATCAAAAATCCTTTTGGGCCCCGAAACCCAAAACTAACTTAAAAGCCCAATACAAACCTTTCGTGTAATTAATTAACGAATCAATTAATCTTGACCATTCTCAATTAAACCATTTAATTTCTTACCCATCTCTTTTCTATCTTCACATTTATCCTTACTCGGTGTACGATCCATTAGGTTCCATTTAGCGAGGCAGTGGGCAATTGTTACTCTTAACGATTGGTTGTGAATTGAAACAACATTTCAATTCTCCCTTTGATGAAGATTAGTGTTTGCTAATCTTCAGGGCTTCCACAAACCATGAGTGACACCTAGCAGTATGTCATGGCTACCCAAGCTAAGTAGAAATGGTTAGAGAACCTATCCAGTTACAATTACAATGCAATACAGTCATTCTCTAATACAACACTCTTAATCACATTGTTTGAGTAATAGTTTATTTCATGTCTACTATCCAATGTGATACTTCTCTATATGATTCAATTGAATATGATTTAGAACAAACTTCCTAGGTCATATTCGTATGCTTTGGCCAAAGACTCCCAAATCATATCTTAGAGTATTCTCCCTCCACCATAGAAGGTTAGAGATCCCTTGTTTTGCATTCATATGCCTACATGACTAGATAGCTTGACCCCAACAATGTCGTGGACACTCTCAATGGAATGCCTTTGACATGATCAAAGATCAAGGACCTAACCATTAGACATCTATAACGCCTAAGGTCAAAGGAGTACTTTGCATATTGCAACTTACAAGTTCTTACATGACATGTATGTTCGAGCTCTCTTTTGATCGTTGTTTAGTGTACTCGATTACCTTTTCGAGCACCTATGTGCTTGTCTTAGTGTCCAACACTAAATGACTTGAGACTAGTCATACTCACGCTTGAGTCAACATAACGCATACTAACCTTAGCAGGTTGTCAATGCCCAATTGGCAATCCTACGGCTAGGAACATTTTAGGAATGAACATAAGAGAAAGGTCTTGTTAATCTAACTTACTTAGATCACTTCTATCTTAGATTAAGGGCGTGCAATCAACATTCATTCCTCCAGCATATTCATCATCCATTCCTCTACATTCAAGAGATTAGGCAGTGCGGAATCAGAAACAAAGTTGAGGATCGAAATACTCACAGGGGGTTACTGAGAAGCTTAAGTGCTACTTGGATCTGTTCACTCACACTCTCTCCCATTAAAATTATTACATACTATAACCAAACTCCTAATACATACATTCTACCTTTTGGGAATCCAAGCAGCACAGAGAAGAACAGTCATCAAGGCCATCCATATGCTTATATTTGGGCTCATGTGTTCATCATCAGGAGACATGCACAACAAAAGGAAAATTATGAGCATGCAAAGATATATTCATACATGGGTGCACGAATACATAAAGACACTGAGACAATTATTCACGCAAATTCATATAACCTATTCATATAAATCATGGTTGGGAATTTGTACCTTCCATTCTACCTTAAGATCTGTGATTTGGGTTGTTTCCTGCTGTGGATCCGAGAGTCCTGCACACGATATTCACATGCATGAGGTACATCTCATCTTTCTTCCATTTCATCTAAACAGAAGCACAAAAATCGCAGAAGGAGAGAGCATTTTTACCTTGCATGGAGGACAAAGATTACAGTGATAGCTGTACTGAGATGGGATGGATCTGGTGGTTGAGCGAGGTGAGTTTGTTTCAAGTTTGGGGGTTGCAGGTTGTACTTCGAATATGAGCTATAGTTATGGAGGCACGGGTAGAGAGCAGTGGGCTTGAGGTTAAAGAAATGCAAGAAATGAGAGATGTCTCTCTTTTTCTAGATAGAGGGAGAGGTTTTGGTTCCTACAAAAATAAAAAGAAAACAACAACATTCAGAAATGAGTGCAAGGGGGATGAAGAGGGAGTAGGATTCTCTCCCATCCTATTTTCATCCCTTTCCCTCTCCTCCTATTATATATTGCTTTTTATCTTATTGTCTCTATAAAAAATCAATATAAGATATTAACGTAATTTAACTGTAACCGTTCAAATAGGAGAGGAGGGAACGGGAGAGAGATTAGGAGGGGAGATAATCCTTCTTCGATGAAGAGAGCCATTCGGTTCTGGGCTTGAGGCTTAGTGAAAGGAATCCAATGTTGGTTCACTAGCAGCTAGGGTTATTGGTGTGCATGTGTGGCATGCGTGTGAGTCCCATGTGTGCAGCCGAGTGGGCTGCTTTGTGTTTGCCTGCATATTTTCTCGCGGTCCACTGCAACTTTTCAAGGCCTCCATTACCTGTTGCATATCAGGTTCTATCTTTCTTTCTTTTTCATTTTTCTTTTATTTTATTTTTTCATTTTTCTTTTTTCTTTTTCATATTTCGATTAATTGTTTAGCTAGTTTTTAGTTTTGTTCCGAATTTACTTTCATGCTGTCTTTTATTTTTTGATACCTTGAGGACAACGTGTGAAATAAGTTTGGGGGTGGGAAAGTAAAATTTAGAATTTTAATCATAGATTATTTTAAACATTAGAACAAATGGACATGGTGAATGTTAATTCATGAATTAACATTGCTTAGACATTAATTCATGAATTATACTTTGAAATTTGCACATCACACCAACATGGTTTGTGGGGAGTGAGATTGAAATACTTACTTTTTGTTTTAAGTGCATTTTAATTTTTTTTTTTATATAAAATAAAGTTAGTATGTGTTACAAATAAAGTAATAATTGTTCCACCCGAGGCTTTGCTTAGTAACCGGGTCAGTCCTGCCTAATCAGTAGTGATTCTCGCGTCAGACGGTAGAGTATTGGCATGAGGCAGGGTGGTTAGCTGGTTTCGTAGCCTTATCAGCTCGAGTTAATAAGTCATTAGGGGTGTTTTACACTTAGTGCCCTAAAGCCATTGTGGTTTGGGAGTCATTGACCTAAAGCTTGTTACATGGGTTGGATAGAAAGCTTAAGGGAACTGGCATTGCACAAGCACCGCTATTACTGAAAAAGAAATTTAAAAAAAAAAAAACTGATGTGAAAATTAAGTTGACACACAAATTAAACCCTATTGATGGCAATTGTAGTATTAAGCAAGTAGGGATCGTTCTAGACTGGGGATTAACTAGGGATGCTAATCAACACAAATAAGACTTAAAAGCACTAAACTAGACTCTATAGACTCAAAACTGACTTAAAACACTCAAAACAGCAACAAACAATCAAAAAGACTCAATTCTAGACCGAACAAGTGATTTGGACGAAAATATGACTTAACTTGACTCAAAAGACTAAAAGAAAACAGGTTTTGACTCAACTAACAAGATTTAATGAATGGGGGATTGTTTTTGACGAATTTTAAAACTTAAAAACAGAAACTTAAGAAACAAACTTAAGAAGACACAAAATTGATGAAATAAAATGGTGAAAGGCTAGTTAGAGGGTCCTTCTCCACACATGACATATGCATACGAATCGATTTCCAATTATTCTTTCGACAAACCATGAATGACAATGCCCCGAATTAATTGTATTGAACTTAATTAATTCTCAGATTTCCCTAGATTGATTGAATTGAATGGATAACGCATCACAACCAATTTATTCTTTATCAAGTTCCCTAACTATGGAATACGCATGATAGAAATACTTAACAAAGATCATTAAGTTCAATGGAAACCATATGCATTGATGAGGTATTCATAACTATGAAAAGCATGTTACTCTTGCCTAGGATTTACTTAACACAATCGTGACTAGTGACTTTTACTACTCATGAATATAAGTTCATAACGATTAGGTGAAATTCCCTTATACTCTAGCATCAAATTCATGCATGCAAACTAAGTATGCATCCCTAATTAACACACAAGAACAAGTTCTTAATAAAACAGATAAGTAAACCACATCCACGATTCATGAAACAATAACTGGATGAAATCAATTCATATAAAACATATAATCATGGCTTCAAATTAACCTCAAACTATAAAGAAATTAGTTCCTCATGTTCGCAATTAAACAAAGATAACTTAAATTAAACATTGAAAGTAAAAGATGGAAAACACCTAAGAACGCTCCAGCACTCCCAAAGACTTGAGCATAGGCACGGCACAAAGGTTCCTCTTCTTTCTCCTTCCTTGCAAGCTGCGGCACTAGAGGGGTGAATGTGTTTGAGGGATGTATGAATGTAGAATTATATGGTAGAGGGTGGTGAATGATTTATGCGGCAAGGATGTGTATTTATAGGCTGAAATACATGTCACAATTCTTAAGGATTTGGATAGGTTTCTGAAATTAACGTGGGATAAGGGTTGTGTAACCAAAACCCAAGTGGAATGGGTTAAAACAATCAGAAACAAAAGGGAAGAAGGATAGCAAGGGTGCGGCATCAATTCCTACAAGGAGAGGGATACATTTGGCCTAATTCAAGAAGGAAAAGGATTGAGGTTTCAGGTTCTAGAGCTTCTAGAAGAGGGGGAGGCGCCAGATTTTTAGGTACTTCTAGAAAAGATGTTTTAGCACCAATTTAGGGGTTCTAGAAAGATAAGGGTGAGGCATAAATGTAGGGAAAGGATAGATCTTCTAGAAATCAGATATTTTGGTCCTCTTGCAACTAGATTTAAGGCACAAACTGATTTAGATAAGATAAGATAGGATAAAGCTAGTTTAGGCAAGGATAAAATAAGATAAGGTTGGATAAGGTTTTGGATAATATCTCCTTCTTTTGAGCTGATTCCTTATCTTCTTTGACTTGGATTTATTTCCTTCATCTTTTCAGCACATTCCTAGCATCTTGAACTTCAAATTCGTCCATCCATCTTGCTTCATTCATAAGCTATCCATTTGATGCCCAAAACTGCCTCAAAATGCTCCAAATTGCACTTTCTTGCCAACTTTGTCATATGGATCTACAAACATACGAAAATAGCTTTAAATCACTATAATAAACACAAACAATCTATGAAAACGCAAGAAAACAAGCTAACTAAGTTGCATAAATATGCTCCTATCAAAAACAAGAAAAAGGAAGAAAGGAAAAAAACAAGTGAAGTTAGTATATGTGAAGATTTGTTTGTGAATTCCTTTTCTAATTGATTCTAAATGGCTTAGACTCTGTGGTGGGATTAGTTGGAACTTTTGAAAAGATGTTATGATTTTTAACATTTTCTATGTATTACAACTTGAAAGTGAAAATTTTGTTTTAGCTAAGTTTCATTTAAGTTTTTAGTTTGTTAGCTTTTAATTTTGTTTTTTAGATTTGTTTTGCTTCAGGACAAGCAAAAAGTTAAGTTTGGGGGTAGTTAATTTCTTGATAGGATTTTTACCATCTGCAAAAGTAGGAATAAAAACACTTAAAAATACTTGCAAGATTACAAGGTTATTGTAGGATAGCAACTCAAGTAAGGTCGTTTTCCACAGGGATTGAATGAATAATTTGTATTTAAACTAATCCTTAGCTAATTATTTAGAACAAAGTTTCAAAAAGGTTGATTTTGGAATTTAAAATAATAAAAAAGAATTTAAATAAAAAAATTTAAATAATTAACAAAGTAAAGAAATCAAAATAAAGAGGTTTTGGAAAACAATTTAAATACTAGGGTTCTACCATCACTATTAACAATCCTATGCAATTTTACCAATTACTTATGAATCTCTGCATACATATTTTGAAGGTTAGGTTTTCCTAATACATATTTTCCTCGTGATGTTCAAGCGAAAGCGTATATCTAACATGCAACCCGTCTGTGATGTTCAGATCAAATATAAACATACAAGACTCATTAAACTTTGTGAAAACCCTTTAAAAACCATGCAACCCTTAAAAGCATGATGTTCGCCTTAAATGACCTTACAATTACTAATCACAAGAAGCCTTCTTCAATTTCAGGGTGATGTTCCAACAGAAATTATATCAAATTACTTGTCTAAAAACCCTAATGGTCGCGAATCACTAAGACGATTAGATAGTTTAACCACGGTGATTAATAATTCAAAGCAAGCATGCATCAATTCATAAGCAAATTAATAAATTCACATATTCATTTTAAGACTCAAGGCTTCGCCCTAACAAAAGCACTAGTTATGAACAATCATAATAAAAACTAAAGAAAATATATTAACTAAAAAAATGATTGAAATCACCTTGTAGGTAAAAAGTCTGAAGTTCTCCAAAATAATGCGTGTGTTCTCTTTTCCTCCTCCTCCTCAAACCCTAATGGCTAAATATCTTTATTTATATGACTACAAAATAAAACCCTAAAAGGTCTTAGAAAAAAAACTAGGAAACATAATAACAAAATGACAACTAGAAAGTACATTCCTATTCTGACTAGGAAATATGCCCAACACAGAAATAGCCACATTTTTTAACATTCAAGGCTCCAAAACAGGCCCAAAATGACTCAAACTAAAGATTAGAACCTCCTCTTCAAGTTCCAAGAAGTGCCCAAGTCCAAAATCCATCACCTTCTAGCCCAAGTCGTAAATAAACTTTGTAGCTCAATCTGCCAGCACTGCACGTTGGACATAAATTAATTCGCCACGATCAGATGCTTCGGGATAAATTATGAAATTTTGATACAACCTTCTTGACAGATTCATGAACCCACTCCAATTAGAATTACGAAAAAATTTCACCGTTTGATTACTTTATGCTCCAAACAAGTTAGCATATCCTACATTAAAAATACATAACAAAGCATCAAAATCTCACCAAAAATTAGAACCAAAATATACCAAGAATAAGGAATAATATATAGTATAAAATCGACTCATCATGTCCTCCAATTGGAATTACTCCAAAATTCTTCCATTTGAGAGAAAGTCGGAAATCCTATATTGAATATACAATTTAAAGTATCAAAATTCTTACAAAATAATAACCAAAATAAACTAAGATTAGGGTAATATATATAATATAAAATTGACTCATCAATAAATGAGTTCTTGTTCTTCTACAAGTCCATATCGATGCAGCAAAGTGGCGCCGGTGACAAAAACGAAGGCAGTGACACTCGTGGGGATGTCGCTGTTGATCATGAAGATGAAGATGAGGACCTTGCGAAGGCATTCATTGTGTTTGATTTGAACGGCGATGGCCTCATCTCTAGCGAGGAGTTTGAGATCGTACTGAAGAGATTAGGGGTTTTGGAGGAGAATAGCAGCCGTGACTGTAGAACTATGATTCACGTGTACGACACCTACTTGGACGGCCTCCTTGATATTCTGGAATTCAAAACCATGATGTTCCAAAATACTATTTCTTAACTTATCCACATTTACATTTTTTGAGATTTAAGTGAAAGTATTTGCAGCCCCTGCCCAAGCAGTTCTCTCTCTCTATATATATATATAATGATAAATGGTTTTTGTTTTTTTTTTTTTTTAATTCTAAGTGATATTTACTACTCTATTTTAAGTTAAATTTGAAGAGGTAGATCTAATTCAATCCGAAATGTAGTAGGTTGAAGAGGGGTACAAAGTTTTTCTTGTTAAACTTTCTCGAACAAGGTAAGAGGTTACTAAGTCAGCTTAAATCCTTAGTTGAACTCCGCAGTTAAAGAGGTTATGGAGTTAACTCAAATGCTCAAGGATGTGCAGTAGCTCACAAATACACATGTTAATGTCAATCTGATTGCTTTTGGTCTCATAAAAGTTTCAAATTAGAAAATTTTTTGCTTATGCCTCCTCATCCTTCTTCCTCTACCAATTGGTGCTACTATATATATTTTGGTTGTTGTATGGGATCCATCATCTTGTAATTTCAACCATCCAAGCGATATAATCTACATTATTGTATCAAAATAACAAACATTATAATCTGCACGTCACCGCTAAGTACTCATACGTTTTTTTTTTCTTTTTTCCTGAACAAAGATATTATCTACAATAAGGGAGTAGGACAATGGACCAAGCCTCACAATGAGTTAGCAATAATGTGATTCCGGTTCACCTTTGATGAGAAATGAAACTAAGACCTCTCACTTACAAGTGAGAGGTTGCATTTGCGCATCTTTGTTTGTGCGGTCTATGTGCTGATTATGCTCCCTTATGAACAAAAATGGATCCTCAGAGAAGGATGAGAATCTATGTCAGATATGATTCTCTTTCAAAACCTTTGACATGCGATCTCTTTACCGCTTGTTACACGGATTGTCAATTTTATGAGACAATCTTCTTGCTATTAGGGGGAGATAAAAGTGTCACCGTTCTAGAATAACGATGTGAATTATTGTGGACGACTCCTACAATGTCTCATTTGGGTTTCCATACCGTACAGTCTGATTCTGAATCGCGACGAACCCTAGATCTTTAGAGCATTACTCAAAACTTGCCGGATGCTTTTACCAATCTAGCGAAAGTGACGAGATCACTTATACTAGATGCTAATATACCTATAAAGATCGATATGCCATACGAATGTCGAACCCTTATCCCAGAAGGAAGGAACGCCATGAGCGCGTTGAGCAGATTGCCCCACCTCGCTAATGTGCCGAAGACCGTGGTAGCTAGCCAATCATCTGCTCTCACCAGATGTGTGGTAGACCCATTGTTTCAAAGGATTCACACCCTCGAAAGAGGAAACCTTGACACAGGCTAGTGAAACTAGCATGAATCCGACCATCGCCTACTAATCTTATCTGATATATGAGGATATTCTAGATTACTCAAGTGTCATGGAATAGATGAACCCACATCTCGAAAATCGAGAGATTTCGATCCATTATGCTAGCTTGGGTGATATTTGGAGTAAGGAATAAGATGATTCAATAGCCTATTAGCATCTCCAGTAGCTACTGAAACCATGCATAGCGATGACATTAAACCCCATTTCGTTGATGAATGTCAACATCAAACAGATTGTTCAAACTGGAAACAAGCAATTCAGGTCGAATTTGATTCACTTGCAAAACACAAGGTATTTAGGCATGCAGTTCCTATACCTTCACATGTGAAGCCTGTTAAGTACAAGTCAATTTTCTTAAGAAAACGTAATGAGAAGAATCGCACCGTCGTGCTTCGGACCCGGGGTCGGTGGAAAAATATAACCCCATGTTTGGCTATCACCTGTCTTGCCAAACAACTCATTTGTAAAATAAAAGGTGAAGGGTGAGCAATTACATTGTCGCTCAGTGAGTAAAATATGTAATATGCATTCAAGCATGTTGTTTTACCCACACTATAAAATATGATAATTATATCAAATCATTGTACACATAGTGTCATATCACATCGTCCCTTCATATGTTCATTATCCTTCATCAAATGTAACTCACCACGTGACCCCTAATAGCCATTTGCCCTAATGTCCCTATGTGTAGTTTACATTTATCCCTCGGATTAATGCAACACTAAAGTTCTCATGCTCCATGAACATCTTAAACAATTCGTTGAACATATGTATAATAACTCCGAAAGCATTTGAACAAATCCAACATGCTTGATGTGATATAAAGATATTTGAAAATAGATAAATCGCATGATATCTCATGGTTTTCGTTTATTAAAAAAAAAAGATAATTTGCAACACATTAGATAAACCACTCACCTCGATAATCTGAGCTTTGGCCTCAATCTTATATAAAAGCATCAGACTTTAGCTTGCATGCACATTAGCTAATTCCTTTGCACGATAATAAACGGGAGCATTTGCTCCTATTTATACTACAAATAAGGTAGCTAACACTAGCCTCTAATTAGACCCAAGGGACGACAAAAAGTGGTAAATTTGCTCATGGAGGACTTAAGCTATTAATTCGACAGCTCCTACTATATAACCATGAGTCATACATACACATGTTGACTGCATGTTAATTCAAGGCCACCTTCAACTTAGTGCATTTAAACCCAAGCTAATTATGTAAAGAAAGCTCCACGGAAGTAGCTTGGTGGCAATTAGTTGTCCTACTCACATTTAAGGTATTGTACAAGCATATGAAAGTTACAACCCTATATATGTACACATATATACAACTTAAACAAAATTACGGGATCTCACACACACTATGTGATACAAGCTTGCATTATTGCTCAAGCGTTTTCTCAACACCCTGGAATTAACTATGAAAAAACGTTTTGCTACCTTGTCAGTTTGGTAGTTTTTGAAAAATTGGACATGCAGCTCATGGACATGGAAACATCATATCTTTATGGGGATCTTGACATAGAAATCTATATGAAACTTTCAGAAGGACTTCCATTGACTAACCAAATAGCTCTAGAGCATAGAACACCCTCTCGATTAGATTGAGGCATTTCACTCCACGAATTGAAACAATCCAAACGGATATGGTATAACCGCCTGAGTGAGTATTTGACTAGTTAGGATATGTGAACAATGAACTATGCCCTTGCGTGTTTATTAAGAAGTCACATTCTGGTTTTGCGATTGTTACTACTTATATTGATGACATGAATCTCATCGGGACGCAGAATAGCTCGAGAGAATAACTGCGCATTTGAAGTCTTTTGAGATGAACAATCCAGGGAAAACATGATACTGTCTTGGTCTGGAGATCGAGCATTGATCGAGCATTGTTTGAATGTTATTCTTGTTCATCAGTCAAACTACACCCATAAGGTGTTGGAGTTTTAGGCCTCCATTGTCCCCACATTAGGGAAGAGATGCCTCATTCAAGTCCTTATAATATTTTTGGCTCCTTTATTAGTAATTACGACTTGGGCCATTTGGGGATGATAAGTGAGGCTTGGGCTTGTAATTGTGGATTAGGCTTGTGTAATTTATACCTAATATTAATCAATCAAGACAATGGTCTTGAAGTACCAAGCACCATATAATTCATCCAATAGATCATCAATGAGGGGTATGGGGTATTTGTCCTTGATGATCAAGGCATTTAGCTCCTTGTAATCGATACACATCCTCTAACTTCCTTCCTTCACCTTAACTAGGAGCACAGGGAATGAGATAGGACTGTGACTTTGTCTAATGAACCTTGCAGCCAATAACTCCTGAACTGCCTTATCAATTTCATTTTTTTTGTAATGGACCATAGTGATATGGTCAAATATTTGGTGGTTTAGCTCCTTGGACTAGAGGAATGTGATGATCATGGTCTCTGTGAGGAGGCAGTTTAGTAGGTACTTGGAAAATGTTTTCAAATTGCGCCAATACTCCCTGGAGTTCATGTAACTATTCCACATTCAATTCACAAGATTCCATTTTCCTCCCCTCTATAGAGTAAATGAATAGCCCCAAGTTAAAGCTTCCTAGCTTTTTGTCAATATACTGTACAGAGGTCTGTTGAATTAACTGTGATGGAGTCACAGTGTAGGACAATTTGTACCTATGTTGATCCTTGGTGAACTCCATTGTAAGCAACTGAAAATCCCAAAGGATCGGACTCACAGTTGATAGCCATTGCACACCTAGGACAGCATCACACCCTTCAATGGTAATGAAAAAAGATCAACAGTGCAGTTATACCTTCCCCAAAAGAGTGGAGTAGCTTTGCAGCAACCAAAACTTCGAACGTTTCCTCTATCAGCTATCATTACCTTAAAGTTTCTGGGAGGAGACTGTGTGCCCCCACTGTTTCAATAGTTTAGAGTCCATGAAATTGTGAGTGCTACCTGAATCTAACAGGATCCTAACACTGTGCCCATTAATTAGCCTTTCAACCTTCATAGTTTGAGCTATTTGGCCATCCCCAGTGCCATAAAATACACAGGATTTGAGTTCCATGTGTTGACGCTCACTCTGGTCTTCAAAGAGATTCAATCCGACCATATCAGAATCCAATACATCCATAATTAAAAGTTGTTTTAATCCACATTTATTCCCCTTAACCCATTTATCATTGCAAAACCAACACTCTCCTTGCTCTCTTTTCTCCTAGATCTCTTCGGGAGATAACTTCTTAATGGGATAGGTACTAGGGCGAGGGGAAGGGTAAGGAAGAATAGTGGTGACGGTGGTTGGTGGTTTTAATGTAGTAGCGTCTTTCAGAGTAGGGGTTTTGAGCTCAGTGAACTTGGCATTTAGCTGCATAGCAATGGAAATTGCATCATGGACACTAACAGGCTTCAATAACTTCACATCAAACTTCAATTCCTTCTTCAATTCCCTAATGAAGCAACTTTTAAGCAGAATTAGGCCAACTTTGGGCGATCTAGTCGCTAAACGCCTAAATTCTAAGATATATACACGAAGGCTACCTGTATGGCGAAGTTTGAAGAATGCTTACTTCAACACTATCTTCAAACTCCAAGGGGCCAAACTCCATACACAGAGCCTTAGTGAACTCCAACCAAGTAGGGGTAGTATTCAAGCAATCCAACCAACGAAACCAGTGGAAAACTTCTCATTCGAGATGGAAAGAAGCAGTGAGGAAGCGTTGGGCATTTGGAATGTTGTAAAATGAGAAGAACTGATCCGCCTTGTAGATCCATGTAAGGGGGTCATCGCCTTCAACGAATCTCTGAAAGTCGAGGCGTTGAGGCCACAGTAGTCATGACGGAGGTCCCCCCCACCCAAGTTAGGGCTTCGAGGATGGGGCAATTGGTCCACTTCATGTGGAAGTGGACAATCGACGATTGGAGGAGCGGATGAGCCTTTGCTCGCACGCTGACATCTCATCTCATGACGAAACTGTTCAAAGTAGAGAGGTAAACGAACATCGAGGTGAGAGTTAATTTTGGTGTCGAATGCAATGTTAATGACGGAGGCGATGAGGGAAGGAAGATCAGCAAGGGAAGTTTCAAAGGAGGTGACATGAGCGTCCATGGTAGTGAAGCGGGTAGTGTTTGTGTAACGGGGCATGTATAGCATGGAAAAGAAACGATCTAATGGGTGATACCAATGATAAAACCTAGACCTACAAATGTACTAATGGCGATGGACTTGTAGAGAGAGAAGGAAGAGAGAGAGAAGAAAGAATATTCTATTGCTTTTTTTCCAGAATATTGTTACAACTAATTTGGATTGGCATATAACCTAGCGCCAGTATATTTCACTCCAATGCATAAATGCCAATTGGACAATTAACTAACTAATTAAATGGACTCCCTTAAAGACTTAGGCTATTATAATCGAGCCCAAATACAAAAGACTCTTACAATTTAGCCCAAAATTCCTTACAATTTAGTCTCATATTACTACCAACAGTTTATTCTCTACGATTGAACAATCATCAACACAGTTCATAACACACATTGTCCAAACACTGTATATAATCTGTCATGCACGCATCACACACCTTATATTTCTCAACCCTAACCCTAACACCACTGCCATTACCGCTGTCGTCCAATTTCTCCTCTTGTGCATTCACATTCCTCAAATCTCAACCAGACTCTGGTCAAACTCTCCGACCTCAAACTCCTCCGGCATCGTGTCATTCTCGTCCACTATCCCTATCGTTTCCACCTTAGCGGCGATGACGGCAGAGGAGGAGAAGGAGCTGATAGAGGATTCGGAGCATGCGTTCCGGAGTCTGCGATGGGAGAGATGGAAACTATGCGGCAAAGGAAACAATAGAAATTTTTTGAAGGGAAAACAGAGGATGGGTGTTAATGGAAATTAAATAATTTAATTAATTAAAAATTAAATGGAAAATTAAATAATCGCTGGGTGGACTTTGTGACTTGTGAATTAGTAGTGAAGAGGTCCATTGGACGTAAGTCAACGTTGTATTTTATAAATTTGAATTATTTAATATTTTTCTATTTATGGAAACTTGGGTAATATCTGGTTGGTTGCAGTTGTGAATCTATTTAGTGTACAACTCACTCCAAGAGCAACATACTCAGTAAATTTGGCATTCATATCGTGTGTAACACCCGTTAAAGTAAACAGATAATATGACTGGACTCTAATCGACCCATTAATATTATCAGGTAATATGACCCGATCTGTCACATCCCGGCCTAGGTTCCACCACATCCCGGGTCCGCTCCACCACTGTAGCATGATATTATCCACTTTGGGCCCCGACCACGACCTCACCGTTTTGTTTTTGAGAACTCACAAGCAACTTCCCAGTGGGTCACCCATCTTGGGAGTGCTCTGGCCTCCTTCTCGCTTAACTTCGGAGTTCCTACGGAACCCGAAGCCAGTGAGCTCCCAAAAGGCCTCGTGCTAGGTAGGGATGAGAATATACATTTAAGGATCACTCCCCTGGGTGATGTGGGATGTTACATTTTTGGTCATGATTTTTATGTTTTTATATGAAATAAAGTGTCATGATTTATTCAATAATAGAGAAAAGAAAAGGAGGTCTCCACCAATAAAAGAGGAAGGGAGGAAAAAAAGAGTAAAAAATCACAGCAAAGTGATCCAGTAGTAAGAGTGCTTGGCAAAAAAATAGAAAGTGAGGGTGCGGATTGTGATTCTTTAACAAACAAAAAAAAAATGTGGGAGGTCTTGTGTTCGATATTTCGAGCTGATGAGTTTGCTTGAGTATGGTCACGGAGAAGGTAAAATTCCTTATAATCTTTTCGAGTCCAAAAATATAGATAACTGTAACTTGTCACCGATTGTCTTTTTCTTTTCTTTTCTTTTTTTATGCAAAGAAAAAAGAGTAAAAAGTTAGACAAAGTTCATAGTTACACATGGAGTCTAAGTCAACCGGGTAGAAAGATTACAAGTTGACCGCGGAGTGACCAAGTAAGGGGTGGTTTGGGAGTGAGATGCTTAAAAAAAAGCACCCATGAAAAAAAATTGTGAGGATTTTAGGTGTTTGGTAAACTGAAAAAAAATGGCTTATTTTGGAAGCTGCTGTGAGAATAAGCTGAAATCAAAGGAAAAAGCTGAAGCTTCTATTTGCAGCTTTGGAAAACTGGCTTTTTTTCAAAGCACACGGAGCTACAGTGCTCCTTTAATGAAAAGACCCACTATCAAACTGCTTTTTTTTTTTTCCAAAAGCACTTTTACAAAAAAATTTACCAAACACTCTGCTGATTTATTTCACAGCCGCTTATTCTCACAACAGGTTTTGTTCAAAGCACAGCAATACCAAACCAGCCCTAAGTAGCTTTACTCGAGCGAGTAAGACACCAAATAGTTGGGTTCCACTTTCGAACGAATTGGAACTTATGGAAGCATATATTACAGTACCTCCCACTCCCAGTTGTGATTGTTCCCTTTTACTCTCACAGCTTTCTATTAATAAAAAAAAACCCTTTTCAGTTCTTCATCCTTCTGGAGAGTGGAGAGTGGAGAGTGGAGAGTGGAGAGTTTCTTCTTCTTCTTCCTACAAACTCCTCAAATTTTTGAGTGGGGAGAAAGAAAGAGTTAAATTATGTTATGAACTTATGAGTTTAACTGTATTTTTAGAATTCTAATTGAGTTTGGTGTTTAAAATATCGGTAATGGTATAAATATCGATGTGTAAATTTGTAAAATATCGGTTGCTTTTGATGAAATTAATGAAAATTTAAAATAAAACTTCAGAATTATCAATCATTGGTTTGAATGAAATATATGAATTTCTCTAATATTTATCAGAAATTTGACAATATCTGTTGATTTTAGCCTAAACATTTTCCTGATATGAGGTGGAGTTTAGACTTCACCCTCATTTTCATATGTTCTCTGACTTTTTTGATTACTTCCAAGGAATATCGAACATTGAAGAATTTTAAACACTGGTTTTTAGTTTAACTGTATTTTTTAGAATTTTTTTATTGGTGTCTTATTTCCCGGTTAGTTTTTTTTTTTTTTTTTTTTTTTTTTCGAGAATTTTGAGTTTCGTTAAGTATATAGTTTTCTCCAATAGGTTTTTAGAGAGCTTCAAATTTGAATTTTGGGAAGTTTGAAGTTTGAATTTTGAGTTGTTATGGACATGGTCTGGTTGGAATCTGAATTCCTGGTGTGTTTTTTTCAATGCTTGCTGTTGTTGAATTCAAATAATATGTTTTGTCTTTTGAGTTGATTAAAGTGGTGAAACTTTATGTACTTGAATCGGGTTGTTTCGTTCGCGTAGCCAGAATTTTTAAATAATGGGTCATAATATCAACCAATGACCCATGTTGGCTCCTCCACTGATTTCATTGGTTAGAATCAATGTCAAAGTGAAATCCAAGCTTGGTTTGTTTGTAAATTTCAGTAGTTGGAAAAATAAAAAGGCAATTTGCACAACTAATTTACCTGTCTGCTAAGAAAACTGGTGTCAAATATCATCTACTTACAACACGCATCGTTCAAAGTTTCGCTTTTGATTACGTTTTAACTGACATTTTCTTGCTATTTGCAGACCCCAACAATCGAAAGGCGAAACAGAAGAGCTCGGTTCCTTAACGATGCAGTTATATCACCATCCTTACTCATGGGACAGCCAAAGAGTGAGGCTTGCTTTGGAGGAAAAAGGCATTGATTACACATCCTTCCATGTCAATCCTGTGGCAGGCAAGAACATGTATGCTTCATTCTTCAGGATGAATCGGAGCGCAAAACTTCTGGTTTTCCAGAACGGGCACCGTATTATTTACAACACCATCGAGATCATTCGGTATGTTACACAAACTTCACCAACACTCTACGATAATATTGTATAAGTTACGCAATCGATTTCAGAATTCACTTTAGATTTGTATCATAAGAGCGCCCTCTACATTTTTCTCTTTCAATCTTCAAGCAATGCGTTATTGTTTATCCAGGTATGTGGAAAGAATTTGGCTTGTCTCATCAGGGGAAGAGAACATCGCTTCAAGTGGCGGAGAAGTGGCCGCGTGGATGCACAGAATAAAACAATGGAACCCGAAGTTCTTTACGCTTTCTCACATCCCAAAGAGGCACCGCGATTATAGCTTGAATGGCGGAAGCTGCTGATCTAGCACCGGCCTACCGCACCAAGTTAGACCAAGTGTATGAGACAGAAGACAAGTTGAAAGACCCCGCCGTTTTGAAACAGAACAAGGAACAGTTAATAAGGCTGCTTGATCAAGTCGAAACAAAGCTGAATGAATCGGCTTATCTAACCGGCGAAGAGTTTAGCATGGCGGACGTGATGCTTGTTCCGGTGCTAGCATGGCTAGAGCTCTTAAACTTATGGTGCAGCAGAGGCAGAGTTATAAGAAGGTGATTGGGAAGCACTTCAGTGGGTGGAGGAAGCACAAAACATTGATTAGAACTTAGTGTTTTGTTCACATCAGAACCATCCTAAGGAGATTTTGATGCTGTAAAAATTACCCAGCTGCATTACAAAAAGTAAATTCTATTGCATGTATCCACTTTTTTATACATTTTATTTTATCTATTTTTGTTTTTAACGGAGGAGATTTATTAAAAAGGTATGTGGGTAAATTTTCGGATTGAAAATACTCAAAATTACATACATGTAAATATTGGTGTTATCAAGCTTTGTAAGGGAAGGGATCCTATTTTTTGAAAAAAAAAAAAAAAGAGGATTAATTGTGGGATTCACTCCACGTTAAATTTCAACTTCCTGAGCTGTCTATTTTGTTAGTCTCGATTCATAAACCATCTTTACAAAAATTCAATTTAACCCGAAACTGTTTGCCTATTTAACTATCACAATGAAATTTCAATGCTTCTTAGAGAGCAAAGTGTTTATCAATTTCTTTGAGCTCAATTAGATGCCTCAAATATTTTCTCAATTGGCTAATATTTTGTAAGGATGATACGCTTCAAATCGTTAAGTTTAATGTGATGTGAGCCCAACAACTAATCTCTATTTTATAAAAGAATGGATTCCATCCCTTAAAAGGCTTCACGTTATGTTATATATCGAGTGTTGTAAATCCTCAGCTAGTTTGACACCATTATTCGAATATGGCATAACAACCTTTTAAAATGGGCCACTCCAAATTTCAACCAAAACACAAGTTTTATACGCCCGTAACGGGCGATCGGAGTAGAGCAATAATTTGATATCAAACTTCCCTTAAAGTAACTTTGTCACACCGCATCGCCCAGTGGCACAACTCTGATATAAAACTACTAAAGATTCATTAGGGTGTGAGTATTCCAAGACCATCACACGTCGTTAAATGTTTTAACTTACGTGACATGCAAATACCGCCACCTTGGTGTTCAAGTTGCACGGAACTTCATCAACAGCCAGTAACACAAAAAACTAACCAGATAACTAATTCAAAATTTAAAACTAAAATTGAACATCATGGAGAACATTAATTAAGTCATTTCATTTCTCTTAAAACATGAATCACTACGAGAATGTTAAATAAAAATTGCTTACCTCTTCGAGGTGTGAGTCGACAGATGAATATTCGCAAGATCACTTCACCATACAGGAGCAATATTTTCATGAACTTCAACTCCAAGACTTGAATATCGAATAAATATTTAGATTAAATAAACCCGAAAAACAGAGGAAAAAGAATTGGGGAACACATTGAGGTATAAAGCAAATAAGCTAAGCAGCCTCACCCTATGAAAGAATGTTGATTAATTGTGTTGTGGATGCTGATTGACATTGGCATAATATGAACTCCTATGCTCATTTACTACATTTCCTACACCTATGACGCCGTTTGTTCCACCACCAGAGTGGTTTCCGTTGCACCCCAACCCATTTCTGTCGCCGGAAGATGGCGGTCCAAATTTTGTATTATTATTATTCCAGTACTTCTGCTGCTTAAAGTATCTCCTTCCCAAATCATTTGAGAATCCTCTCGGCCGCTTAGATGTATATTGGTTGTTTGCACATGGAATGCTAAACTCTGCCTGATTGGCACCTGTTGTGCCAGGAATGCTTTCATTAGAGAGAGATGTTGCAGGAACGCACCTGTCATGTTTTCCTTCTGCAGGTTGACTAACTGCCACATGATTGACGGTATGAGAAGGTGAAGGGCCCTTCTTCTGACGGGGAAACGAGGGCAATGGTGGAAAAGGATGAAAAGGTATCCCAGGAGCAACAGTCCAAGTCTCTACAGTTTCAGCATGTAGTGTCCCATATTGCTGCATGGCAGACACGGGAATTCCGTATGAGACGGGTAAGCGAGAAACAAATTTCTCCTGTGGATGCCCTACCGCTGGGGCAGCACACTTCAAAGGACAAAGTGATGACGAAGCCATAGATGAAATCGCAGGGGCATCAAACCCAGGAGGAATATCGTCAAGGTTCATCTCTGTTCCATCATTTTGCTGACAGTTACCATGCACACTGCTGGAACAAGTTCCATCTTCTCCACTCACCCTCTCCAGATGCAATGCCATTTCACCTATCCCCAGAGATGGACTAGGTGCTAACTGTCTACTCAATCCAGACTCACTCTTCTGTTCTCTGTTCTGAAGTAAACTTGAATCTGGGTCTGCAGGTTGATCCCATCGGCTTTTACGCTTGCGAACTTTTGTCTCACTGGTAGGGCAACCACCCATACAAGGTGCGGAAGAGACCTCCTGGACACCTGTACTCACAGAAGTTGTTGAGACCATTGATTGTTTGGCACTATCTATAGCTTCAGTAGACCTTCCACTTTGATCACGCCAATTATCATGTGATGCAGAAAATCTATTGCAGTTTGAACCTCTGTTAAATTCCATCTTGCTATCAATCCTGTCTACATAGCCATGTCTTCTGAAAGGTCTGGGAATCCACTTGTCTCGAAAATTCCGTGCTATTTGGTGGACCTGTAGAATCCTCAACTGATTCAGACTCAGAGGTTATATCCATTCGTCAATGTAAGCATCAACATGTGACAGAGAAGATCAAATGAAGCCCGCCTAACCAAATATTTTGATAAAGAGGATAACAAACCAGATGATCAAGTAATCTAAGATTTTTCTAAACTAGACCTGTCTGTCTTCGTGTTCTGTCAGTGACAGCATTGACTCCATAAAGCTGCAGAGAAACACAATTATCAGAAATAAGCAACATTACTAAGAGATAATATTTACTTGAATTAAGTTTGAGCACTGATATCAATTTGCAGGAAAAAAACTGGACAGCTGGAAGCATTCAACTGAGCTGAGTCTTGGGACCAAATATATCACAAAGTTAAATGTTCCCAAAAATAGCACAGCAAAGAAACAAGATATAATCGACAGTAAACCTGCCCTGTACAAAGCAGATCCATCATTAAAAGTGATTTATGTAAAAATTAGGTTAAAGATTCCCCAAACATGTAGTAACAATATCAGAAGTGCGTCCATACATAAACAACAAAACAACTGGAAAACCTTTTCCAAATGATGCCATCAGTTAAATCCAAAACCAACTTCCAGTGTCAAACATGCCAACCCAACAAAGGAGAAAAAAAGAGCAAAGTGATTATACCAAATCAATAAACAAATTTAACGATGAAACAAATAATTACCTCTCCATTCCAGCACAGGGAGGACCTCCAGTAATATGATCCGATGTAAGTATCTGCTTCATAGCTAAATACTCTAGGACCTGCGAAAATAATATTAGTCAGCAGTCTGCTGAATACCAAAATATTGATAAAGAATTGTTCTCTTTATCACATTTTTTCTTGAATCCCTGAAGGCACTCACAAAGGAGGGAGGGGGAGAGAGAGAGAGAGAGAGAGAGAGAGAGAGAGAGCTAATACTTAAAACATGGGCAATTTTGCAGCTGGAGTAAAAAAAAAAAAAAACAATACTATATAACTAAAACAGTTTTCAGTGCAAACACCTTCAGAAGCTTCCGGAGGATTGGTATCTTTTTGAAGTCTTCTCTGTATTTTTTCATTACGTTGTGTAGCATTCTCAAACCTAAGAAAAAATAATATTCATCAATTTGAAGCAAATGGGGGCACAGTAAATTAATTCATTTGATACCGACAAAAGGGGAACCCATGCGACAAAAGAGAGGGTACACACCGTTTTTATTTATTACATCAATCAAAACCATCCGTGACTTTGTTTTCAAAAGTGCATCAAGGATCATAGAAAGATCTCGATTGCTGCAAAAGAGAAGAATGACTTTAATGGAGAACTGTTAACTAAACACTTCACCTCAATTACAATAAATGAAGCTTGAAAAGTGGCTAATACTACAACATAGGCAACAATATGAAGTAAAAAATTTCAATATACCTCTGAATTACTTCCCCACTGCCACTATCACCTGATACTGCAGTAAGGATCAGAAGCTTCAAGTAGCCTTTAGTGGAATCCTGTAAGAAAATACCATGCATATATAAACTACCAATATAAGAGACAAAGGAGAAAAAGCTGTCAAGGGTAAATGCTTCACAAAGGCATATGCTTAAAAATGACATTGAAAAGAAATTGGGATGCAGTGTGCTCAATAGCAGAGAAACCACCACACATGATTTGACTAATAAAGCCAAACAATGAAAGGTGTATTATGATAATATACAGGCACATAAATGCTCCAATAAATGCAGAATAGCATAAAATATGACGAGGAATCCACAAAATGAAGCATATTAGCTTCCATAGCTACTACTTACTTTCCGTTTATTTATCCCTCCTTCGCCATCCAACAGCTCGTTAAGCTTCTCCTCAACTGCAACCATTTGCATCAAGCCTCAATCAATCAATGTATCCCTTACTTCTAACTTTAAAGAAAACAAGATGAAAAGAATCCCCAACCTGAGCCTTCTGTTAATCGTTGAGGCTTGATAGATAGCACGTGAGATTTGGTAGCTGTCACTTGAATTTTGTTACCATTTGGGGTAATCTTCACTTTGCTTTTCTTCACAAAACTTGATGATTTGGAAGTTTTCACATTAGAACGCACTTTGGAAGGAAACTGTCCAGCTTCAATAGTACCAGACTTGGACTTCCTGTCACCGTCAGTTCCATCAGATAATGATTTGCTAAGCACTTTTGTCGTACTAGTCTCTAGTCTTTCAAAGGAGTTTGAGGATTTTTCTGTAGGCTCCCTTTCTCCAAAAATTTCCTGCTCAATAACAGGCATGGGTATACTAGCTACATCTTCTGTTTGTTGGGAAGCTTCAACTGGTTGGACAGAAGATGGTAATTTCTGTCTTGAGTGCTTCAATTCCAATGGAGCGTGTATGTGAGAAACAAGTGAATCAGATTGATTCACAGACTCCTCTCTTTGTGTGGTATACTCCAATTCCCCAATAGCAATTATTGAATCATCAATTACTTTATTTGCAGGCAACGTATTGTCAGACCTATCTTCAGATACAGCATCTTCTGGAATCATCACGGGCTCCATATATTCTTCATCTGAATCATCTTGAACAATGACTTCACTATCAAGAAGATCACCACCTATGTAACCCCGACATACAGATGAACCACAATGACATTTTTTGGCAGCAGCTCCGAAAACCCTTACATAGTTGTAGTCAAATGTAACCTCTTCACCCTGAAATATAGTTATATGGGTCAATATATACAGAACGGCAAACACACAGCATTGAAAAAGAAAAAATATAGCTAAAAATTACAGCTTCAGAAGCAAATGCAGGGAAATAGGCTGCTACACATAACCCAAAAATTCAATGCAATTTTTGTTTTCCTTTTGGATTATTTTAATTTTAGATCCTTTTTCACTTAAATTATATCTACTGAACACTAGTAATTGGACACTTGCTAAAAGGATAACTAAATGATTTGGCAAAAGGCTACCATAAAATATAATCTTTCCAGACAACTAGATTTAGACTAAGGAAAGAAATAAAATTGTCAATTGTGTAAGAGCAATTGGTGAGTCAACAAGGGTGCTGAAATAATAAATTCTCCAAGAAGTGACCAGTAAAAAGCTTTCACCCTAAAATTGCATACCACAGTGTAGATCTGGATTAATTTTCATGAATAGCATGCTTAAGAGTGGATATGATAAAGTAAAGTCCCTAAAATGTACAGCATATACACTACCCTGACCTAGGTCAACCTTCCATCTCCTACAGATTCCAAAACAGAAATGTCAGTAAATGCCGGTTCTATAGATGAATAAAATGCAACTTATAAGCAGCTGCCCTTAAGTATTGTTCAAATTAAATAGTATATAGTAAATAAACCGAAAACTCAAAACTGATTTTTCCATCTCATAAAGGGTTGTAAGCCCTGTGAGTTACAGTTATGACTTATGGTGCAATTCAAGCATTCAAAACATTAAAGGGATGAAAGTAATTCTGGAAGGTATAAGCATACCTTCTTTATATCTCTCAATGCAAATAGTCCTATACAAATCTCTCCATTCACCATCCACTGTTGACAATAGAAATAAAAAAAAAGTTCAGATTAGGAAGAAACGAGTAAAAGTAGATTACCCACGAGCAGCTTCCCAAGGATTACAATTAAGCAACCAGCACGTAAAATGAGGTCATATAATACATTACAAAAGAAGGAAAACAAAAAAATGAAAGCCCAATTTCAGACATAACTGGCCAAGGTAATAGGATAACAGAAATGGTTACTTCCAAATCTCATGTCCAAACCCCTGCCCCTAAACTTCAATCTTTACCATAGCTTGTACAGACACAAAATGAATGTAATTGCAGAAAAGCGACTTCACCTTTTCTGTGCGACAATTAGGATCACAACTATGGTTAATGAAACGCCCCAAATTTCCCTTTGCACATGCATCTATTACCTGAAATAAAAAAACACTCATGAATAGAAAAATAAAATGCAACATTTTAGCAAGTTAAACTTCCACGCTAACTGCAAGTTTGCTGATAAAAGATCAGAAGGAAAAGGTAGATGTGAGCATAAATCAGGAAAGATATAAACCTCACTGCCATTCAATGTCATGAAGTAGAAATGTCTGTGACCCTTCACAGCATACTCTTTTTGTCGTGCCTCATAAGCATTTGTATCAAGCACCTGCTTATTAAAAGATCTTAGATACATATAATCATACATAACACAAGCATGCCAATACGCACAATCAAACACCGAAACCAACAATTAGAGCAGAAGAGCAAAGTTGAAAACACCGTGTAATGTTTTAATGCTTTAGCAATAATCAAATTTTACTTCTTTTTTGTTTGCATAACAATTACATAAGCCCTCGCATGAATCCGCCAATCCACTCATAGATCTGGACTAGAATTTGTTCTTATAGAACGCTTCAAGATCAGCGCTCTCTGCTGAACTGAAGGAAGAAATAAGCTTTCTGCCTTATTCTATCATGTTGTTTTCGAGTTATCTCATAAATTGGTGAGTTTTCTTATCCTCTAAAATCCTGCACAAACAATGCATCAGTATACCACAGAAGATTAATGGAAACAAAAACCTTGAGAGAGATTCAAGTGAGAGGCATAAACCAAAGCTGGGTAAAAACTAAAAACACAAACTTAGTTTTGATTACTGACCAAAATAGCTAAAATGTTAAATACCTATACTAGATTCACAACTGCATTAGCTAACCAAAGTTGAAAAGAGACTAAAGTTTGTCGGTTTACCTCTCCAACATATTCAATAAGAAAATGCCCTTTAAATATATCCTCAAGCAACCTGAGCCCGAAACCCTTCTTTCCACTTCGAAACTTCTCTAGTTTGGCATATCGGCGTTTTTGGAACTGTAAACAAATACATTAACTAAAACATTTCATTTATACAACAACACAAAATTTTCTATAATAAAAATAAAAAGTACCTGCTGATTTGAACAAAGGTCTCTACATGGACAGGCTCCTCGAACACATTCAATATTAAGCATTCGATTCAGGCAATCATCTCCGCAACCCAACTGGCCATCTGAAGGTGGTTTGCAATGACAAACCATTATCTGAAAAATAATGAAACATAAACAAATTAGGAAAACTATGTACGCTGGTTTGAAAAGTCACAACACCATATTTTTACAGTAAAGGTTACTGATGAAGGCAGATTTATAACTAAGAGCCTTTGTAGACATTCATGCTTTTTTCAGATAACAGATGATAGGCTTTCAATATATAGGGTATGGTCAGCGGAATTCAAATATAATTTGGGGGCAGTGAGCCCCATGTCAGTTCCATATGATAGTTTCTATTCAACCAAGGCTTTGACCAGCAATGTATATGATACTTATCCAAGTGTGAGCCATTTCCCATATGAAATAAGTCCACTCGTTTAGTACTGTCACCAGGGAATTCAGAGGGTTACTCTTTTCCCCTCAAATATACTCAGACTGATTGCATGACAACAGACATAAAATACTAAATAATCAGGTTACGTAAAAACTTAAAAGTCATGTATAAACCTCGTCAATATTCTGAGTTTTACGGCCACGGTGAAGGAACTGATTAGTTTTTATGCTTGCAACATTCTGTTGAGAAACTGCAAGGAATTGAAAGCAAGATAAGTGTCAGAACTTTAATCCTCAGTATATGTAAATTTTGAATGTGTGTGAGCATGAACATGTGTGTGTGTGAGAGAGAGAGAGAGAGAGAGAGAGAGAGAGAGTATAAAAAGCTGAACCCAATCTTATTCTATGACAAATAGATTGCACATACCTGTTGGACGCCAACATTCCAATTCTTTGTACTTTGATCGGGTGCCGGATGCATCTTCATCACCTGAGGCATCTGATATATCCAACTCTGCGTTAATCTCAGAATTCGATTTCTCTTGAGGGATTGAACAATCAGCAAAGGCTTCATCCTTGTTATCTTTACAGGTCCTTCAAGTTGAAATCAAACATTAATAAAATAAGGATAATATTAGATTTGAAGTCCACGGAATAATCTTAACAGCAGTAATATTTGCCATGCCATGCATACCCCATATAATATATTAGAGACTATAACTATACTAGGAACAAACCACACATTTCTCTACATAAATTATAAGTTAACAAAATTTAACTACGTCAGTAAGGACAGAAAATAAATCAATAAGCATTGCAATCAACAAAAATGATCCTAATGGGTCAAATACCCCTTTATTTATAAGTAGAGCCAATGCCACTTAGCCTAATATATTAAACCATTGTTATAAATACAACATCAATAGGCTAAATTCTAATGATCCTGCACAAACATTGGAAAACAATAACGAAATATATATCCTTAAACGGCTTCTACATGATTAAATGAAAAATGAATGGCTTACCATGTGCACTTTTGTTCATCTATAACATCTGCAAGTTCAGCTGGTATATGCCTCCATTTATGACAATCATCACAGAGCACCCAAGCATTACGTGGTGGTAAATAATGCTTATCTAAGTCAACAGGCACCATGTCCAAGTTAGGAACACCTATGCATTCAGCATCATTAACAGAGTCAGTTTTCCTATTGTTGTCCGCTAAGTGATCTCCTACACCATACATGCATGTAAAATCAGCTCAAGCGTGTATATATTTAACAAAAAAACAAAAATAAAAAAGTGGTATGATGAAGAGGATGACACAGTAATATATAGAAGACATAAACATTTTGTTAACATTAACAAACAAGTACCTGATTCTGGGAGACTTTCCACTTTGCATGAAACCTGATCCCCATCAGCCTTTATCATGACTTTCTTCTTGTTAGCAGACTGTTTCTGGTTTTCCGTCAGTCTATGAGCATTACCCTTCTTACTTGCTGAGTCACAGCCTCTGGACCTGACCTTGGGATGCTTCAGTCCCTTAGATTTTGAGGATTGTGATTTTGGTAATCCTAAGCCCACATCAAGATTATCTGCACCCAGTTCCACTCTAAGAACATCTCTAGAAATTCCATGGTCAGTTTCTCCTGACAAGCGCAGTGCTTCCAAAGATGATTCCTTATCATTTGATGAGTTGCTTGAAGCATTTGCACAGGTGTATGAAGTGAGTATCTCACTAGGGAAAAAATCCTGACTTTGCCCGCACGCATCTGGTTCTGATTGCATTTCTTTATTCATGCTTGCTGAATACAGTTTATCACCTTCCCAAACACAATTTTTCGCATGAGGGACTTTATGCTTCTTATTTCCTTTCTTAAAGTCTCCAGAAGCAGCAAAAACCTTGTCAGAAGTTAAAACATTACCATGAGAATCTTCTTGCAGTCTTGCCTCAACATCTGCATCTGGAACCATATTGATAATTTCTGAATCAGGTGAAGTTCCAGGATCTGTAAAGCTAGTCCCAACTGATCCTCCTGAAGATACAGCAACTGAATGAGATGGAACCCCACGAAAATTATCAATAACATCTTCAGCTGAATTCTCTGTGAGAACAACACTCTCCAAGTCCTTATTAGCCAGATCAACATCCATAACAGGAGCATCCAGATAAGTTCTATCCTCCCCAACAGTCGCATTTCTCCAATTACCCTCATTGCCATTCCCTTTTTTAACAGAATTTGTTGATGCTGAGGTATCAACAACCTCAGATACTGTGATGTAGAGAGAACTTTTACACACTTCTTTCCCCACTTTAACCTTCAAGCGAACACGATTAGTTGAAGCACTGCTTGTACCCCTAGACCCTTGTGAATTTCCACCAGCACCACTCTGATTCCGTTGTCCACTTCTTTGTCCACTCCTTCGTTTCTGTGATCCTTGATTCTTACCTTGACTGACCTCAAGCCTGTTACTCTCTTCAAAAGATTGTGTTACACTCCCTAATAATCCCCATACAGAAGAACGAGCTGGTTTGGAAAGGCAGCTTCTCTTCCTTCCAGCAGCCTTGAAGACAGTTTCAAGGCTTCCAAGTGGCTGCAACTCTTTAGATGTGCTTCTGCCTTTCCTTGGGGCCCTTTTTGTCTGAGTCTTGCGACTTCGGCCACTCCTTCGAGAAGACAATGCTACAATGTCAGGATATTTGGGTTTAGATACACAACCAACTTTGACATTATCATTTCCTTCATGGTATTTCTCTCCAGAACGGTCAAATGAAATGCTAGAATCAACATTACCAGGGGAATCATTCTTATCTGGCACATCCACACTCTCAGAAGAGCCATTGTTGACAGTATCAAAAGATTGAAACAATTTCAGAGAAACAGACTTCTTATGAATACCGTAGGGGGATAGTCCACAAGAACATTCCTTCAGATTGGAGACCTTTTCCTCCATTAGTGATATCTGGGTGCCAATTTCAAACATCATGTTGGCTGTAGCATCACTTTTCTGTTCCAAAAATTCTGTTACCCTTTCAGAAGACGCAAAATCAAAAACCTTATCGTTCCTCAGACCATTCTCTTGAGTGCAAACACTCGGTGAATCTGACACATGTGAACCTTCAAAGGCCCCCTGACAACCCTCTGGAGGCAATATTTCATTAATATTGCTTTTCATAACAACCACCATATCTGTAGAGAGCCCACTGACACTGTTCTCGGCAATCCCTAAGGTTTGACATGACTGCATAGAAACAGAGTTCTCAATAATGCAGTTGGAAGCTATTTCGGAGGGACCTTCCTTAGAATAGTGGACATCAACTTTTACAGGAGATATTTGCGTGAGAATTACAGCCTCTACATCTGTCATAACATCACTGTTTTTTTCCAGAATCTCTATAGACCTTTCTACCAAGAAACCGTCAATAATTTTATCACTAATCTGATCATTCT
Organism: Malus sylvestris; assembly: GCF_916048215.2. NCBI lineage: Eukaryota > Viridiplantae > Streptophyta > Magnoliopsida > Rosales > Rosaceae > Malus > Malus sylvestris. The sequence continues at coordinate 16,101,334 of NC_062267.1, forward strand.
GTTGGGCACAACTACTCAGTAAATCAGGCATATGTAAATCTTCCAAGGCCCTCTCAAAACCTTGCGAAGGAAATATTTGAGTGCATGTATCAACATTACTTTTCATCTCAACAACCTCTGTAGTTCTTTCAGTAGAGAGGCTGCTCAGACCACTAACACCACTATCATCCATCTGCTCATTCTTACAGTCACAATTAGGCACTAAATCACATGCAAATGATACTTCTGAATGCATTTCAACATCTCGTGCAGGTGATGTCCTGTTGCACAAATCATCTTCTATCCCACTGGAAACAACACTCTCCTTATACGCAGCTTCCAAAGAGGGACCAGCTAAGATGTTGAAACCCTTCTCTTCTTTATGGGGACTACTGCAAGCCTCCATTTCTGCTGGTTCTGAGGGAATTTCAACACCCTGCAAAGGAGATACTGGTTCACAGATATCATTCTTTATCTCAAGATAAATGTCACCTTTCTCTTCCGTAACTTCCATAACCTCTTTAGAATAGAGAGAACTAAAACTCTTATCATCTCTCTGCTCATCCTGTTGGACACCATCTCCTGATGAACCAGTCTGACATATGACTTCCAAAGGGATTTCACAGTCCCCAACTAAAGCAGCAGATCCATCCTCAAGTTGAGGCCCACCTTCCTTCAAGCACGTCCGGTCACTTTCGCTATTGGAACCATCAACATTACTCTGACTCTCAGTTGAGCAACACCTATTGAGCCTCCATTCTCCGCTCAACGTACTTCGCAATTCCAAATCATCCGCATTCTCACACTCACCCACCAAACCATCTCTATCAACCTTGCACGACTCTATAACCTCACCAGAGCTCACACAACCAACACTGTCATTCCTAGACAATCCCGGAGCCCCATCTGGTACACTGGCATGTTGAACAGCAGAATCAAGTAAAGGCTCTAAGCAGGATGGCTGCTCAGGAACAGATTGCACCAAGATCTCTGAGCCCATCTGCTGCTCGGTGACATGCTCACACAAAAGACCCTCAACTAAAATCGAATTTCCACAAGCCATCCTATGTTAAACAAATTTACCCATTAACTAAAACACTATATAAACGACATATGATCAACAAAAAAAACAAAAATTTAACCCCACAAAAAATTACCCCCTACCCAATACAATGCACCTGAAAATCAAACCCTAACTTTGCCTCCCATTCCCAATTAAAAAATTACATCCGCCAAAGAAGTCTGGGTCTGGGCACAGAGAGAAAACCCTAAAACCGCATTCCCTTGACTTCCTCTGCACAATCAAAAACCCAAATCTCAATCGCAAAGTAATGCACACACTCAATACAAATGCTTAAACAAATCCACATATATACAAACAAACATAAAAATCAGCACACATTAATCCAAAAAAAAAATAAAAATTATAGAACAGTAAAATAAAAGCAAAAGGATAAACACTAACCTCTGTAGGAAGAAGAGACTGATACACGGAAGAGGCCTATTTTCTTCAATTACTGCAAAAATTGGTTTTTATAATATTTTCTGAAATTTTTGTATCTTCGTTTTCGTGTGCGAGAGATATAGAAAGAGGAAGAGGAGAGATAGAGGGGGGAGGAAGGGCGGTTGGTGGTGGAGTTATGGAAGAAGAAAACGGTTTATAGGGGGAAAAGGAAAACTGGAGAAGGAGGCTCCGACCGGAAGGACGGCCTTTTATCAATTTTGAAGGACGATTTTGCCCCCCAGTACGACTTCATCCTGTTCGGCTTGTGGCGTCGGGGGTTATAGGATTTTCAGTAGGATCACTGTTCCTGTGAAAGGGTGCTTTCGCCCATTCATGGAAACCGAAAACTATTTCTCAATTACGAAAACTCTCTTTTTTTTATTCCTCCAAGGGTTTTCTTTTTTCCTTGGAAAAGAATCTTGGGATTGGAAATGGTGGTTTATGTAAATTGATGTATGTATTTAGGTTTAAATGTATAGTTACTTTGAACGATGGTTGAGGAAGTTATAAGAATATTGTGTTTGTCAATTTGTGTTACAAGGTTAAAAGAATTTTAAAATCAGTTGTTTATAGGGCGATTGTTAATCATTAGCACAGAAACGGTCTTTAATTGTTTATGTGTGGAGATTTCACAAGCATTAATCGTTAATTTGAATGACCGTTGAGGATGTTATAAGAATATTCTTTGCTTTCGTATGATTTTAGGTTAGTGTAATCCTAAAATCAATTGTTTATAGGCAATCATTAATAATCAATGCATGAAGGATCTCTAGCCATTTATGTGCTTAGATTTCACATAATTAACCGTCAATTTAAATGGCAGTTGAAGTCGTTATAAGTGTTACATTTCGTCGCAAAATTTATTGTATTTTATTCCAAACAATGTGAAATCAAGAAAGTGCCCCTGGCAGGCTATGTAGAAATCTTATGCGGACATATGAGCCCTTTTGACTTTTGTCCATTTTCAAGTCGTTTTTAGACAGTATGTGTCCTTATGAACACATTAGCGCGAATGACACATAAATCAGACGTGTAACGAACGCTTTATCCACAACTTGTATCAAGACAGCAATGCGTTGTCAGTATTGCTGGCTGCTAATTGTGGTACTGTTAGTTTACTTGTTGGACTTGTTTAACAAGCAAGAAAGTTGGCCCATTTATTTTTCTATTTTCTAATTAAGCTTAATGCCTAATTCATTTATTGTTTGGGCTTAACCCAAACTCAAACACACACAGGGAAATGACTTATTCTTTTAGAGTAGTCTTGTAGTGCTCGCCCCTATATGCAAGCAGAACAAAATTTAGAGTTACAAAGACGATTTTACGAAATAAAAATGCAAAGGCAATTTCGTAAGTTCACAATTTGTTTGGAGATATTTTATGTTATGTCTTTTCTTGAGTTAGAGTGTGTGCTACTAGGGCCCACACCTCCACTCTGTGTCCCCCATCTCTTTCCCTCACACTGCTCAGCTCTTCCTCTATCTCATTTCACTCTTTTTCTCTCACTTTTTCCTTATTCTCCTCCATTCTCCCTCATTTCTTTGCCATTCAACCTACCCTAAGATTACACCAACGCCACCACCGCCTTTCATCGGCTACCAACCACCAAAACATCATCACCTTCACCATCACTATTCCTCGAACTTAAACCTGAGTTTTGTTTCACAAAAATCCTCGCCTAAACACAGGCTTGAGGAAATCCGGTGAGATTCCGAGTTTATTTGGCCATTTTTCGGCCTCTCCAGCCACTTCTTTGACTTGGGTAAGTGAAAATCAAACTTTCATTCATTTATCTTCATTTTGATACAAATTTGGAGTAAATTGGTTAAGATTTGAAGCTAAACGAAGTGATTGAGTTTCCTGGCCATTTCTGCAAATTTCGATGAATCTACGACCCTGAACCACGTCGACCTGACCCAACGACCAGGTACCAACTTGACGACCCAACCTGTTTTCGAGTTTAGGTCACAATATTCCTAGGTATGTCTCCTAGGGTATTTCGACGCGTTGATTTTGATTCCGCACTCCTTTTCTTTAAATTTAGTTGTTTAAATAGTGTTTTGCTAGTGGTCCCTTGTATTTTTTGTGTGATTATTAATGGCCCCATCCCTCTTAGTTTGGACAGTTTTTTGAAGACGGAGTATCTGTGAGTGGGTCTTATCTTTTAAAAGTAGTATTATATTATGGTTTCTATACTTGTGCTTGTGTCTATTTACGTGTCATGCCATGTTAAAGTTAGAAAATAATAATTGGCTACACTTCGTTATCTTACTATTTTGCAAGTATAAATTGTGGCACGTATACACTTGTGATTTTATTTATACATTATTAAATGTATGCACGGTGTCACCTTTACTTGTACTGTTCATGCTAAGGACAAGCTTCACGTGTATGCTTACATGCACCTTTTACGTTCTCTTTGAATCCAAAGTAAATGTCAGCATGTCCCTAGTTTGCCTAAGGCAACTATAACCCGTATGATAGTGCAGGGCTCTAGCTTCATGTGATTGCAGTACTACAACGTAAATTATACACACAACTTGTTCATGTAGTTATTTTTGCATGACTTATGTGCTTACATGATCTGATGAGCATTGACTATTTGTTTTTACTGTTCTGCACCCATGTCCTTTTATTACTACATTTGTTGGGTGCTAAACATTATACATATGAATAGTAAATTATTTTATGAAACCATACATGTTTTATAATGGAGGTTTACAACTTCTACAAAAAACAATGGTTTTACAAAAGTTTGCTTTCCGGCCCATTCACATTTTTGTCTCGCCCCTCCAGGACTAGCAACGGTGTTCTTGTAGCGAACGAAGATTACTGATAATTACTTTTCATCACTTCCGACAACGTCAGAAGTCTTTTTCTTTAATTGTATAAATATCCATCCTACCATGGATGCAAATAATTGTTACTTTATGTTGCACATACTTATGCTTGGATATTGTAATTTGGGTTCTAACTTGCACACTGCGTACTCTTACTTTAGTTACTTTTTGTTTTTTTTTTATAACTAATAATGGAAAATAATAATAAGACACATCGTATCTTGATACATGCTACTTTTGTGATGTAAAACTCAACCCAGACCTCTTTTTCCATCACCTTGGTATCTTTGAAGCTATAGGGTATGACTAAATAGGTAAAGTGGGTGAGGATTTATATGGGTGATCGTCTCAGCGTGTACTTTTAAAATTTGTGTTAATGTTACTATTTCAGTCATTTTTATATTTTTTATCTAGAGCCTTTTAACCATCCCATTTTTTATATTAGTTACATACCTAATTGAGTGAGGATCCTCGCTGGATCCTCATTGTGAGGATCTTGGGGATCCTCCAATCACATTCGTTCTTTGTACATCGTGCTGTCAATTTTTGTCAAATACTGTTTATATTCAATTTTAAATAAAAAAAATTTGTAATGAGTTCTGACCGTACGATGTAAGATGAGTGTATGTGATTGAAGGATCCTCAGAATACTCATAAAGAAACCGACAAGGATCCTCCTGGTACCTATTTATTCGTGACACTACATATGTACACCTTTTGGTTAAGCCATGTATGCTTTCACTTCCTACACACAAAAGAGTAATTAAGGACTAAGATCGCCATGACACCATGTCCTACACATTGGTATCGTAATCTTGATAACGAACCACGTGTCATCGTCCAAGTCATTCTAGTATACCTCTTTGACATTAGTTTGCCACCTCAGAAGCTTGGTATACTTGGTGGAAGTGGCATGTATATTATTTCCATGAATTCAACACCTAGTCATCACGTGTCAATTACTTATATGTGGATTGACACCTCCTGCTTGCCAATCAGATGAACCAATATTCCATATATATATATATATATATTATTATTATTATTATTATATTTTTACTTAGCCATTAAGATTTGTAGCCACCATGTATTCCTATAAATAGGAGATCAATTCCATTTGTTTTTCCGAGCAGGAGAATAAATTTTTTTACTTAGCCATTAAGATTTGTTGTCACCATGTATTCCTATAAATAGGAGATCAACTCCATTTGTTTTTCCGAGCAGGAGTCAGCATGCTTTGGAGATATATATATATATATATATATATATATATATATATATATATATATACCTGGTATTTGTGTCGTGTTTCTTGTGTTTGTGTCGTTTTCGTATCACATACCCTATAGCTTAACGGGTTGTGTCGTGTAACACACGTTAAAGTAACGGGTAATATGACCCGATCCAAAATCGGACCGTTAATGTTATCAGATAATATGATCCGACCCATTACCCGTTAAGAAAAATATATTTTAAATCAAGAAATAATGAAAATAAAGAACATAATTTGACCCAGAAAAATATAAAACATAATACTAAATTAGTATATACATACTAAATTTCGAAGTTGACCCCTTCACCAAAGTTGTAAAGCCTGTCATTATGAAGGATTGTATATTTATTTGTTGGACATTTTTTTACACTTTTACAATAATTATTATTAATTGTTATTAATTTTGCACTCAAATAAAAAACACTATTCGTGAGATTTGGAGGGTTTAAAAATTTAAACAACTATGTAACCATTGTCTAAGCGTAGAGGATGCAATTATGAATGTTTATATATGCTCACATTTTTCAGACCCATACATTAATGAATAAATAAAATATTTATTTTGAACACCCTTAAAAGTACTATTCATGAGGTTTTGTATGGTTTTAAAATTCAAATGATAATGTACGCATCCTCAAAGCGTAGAAGATGCAATTACGAGCGTTTGCATATTTTTTCACATTTTTTGCACTTGTAAATTAATTGTTATAATTTTTTAATGTGTTTTGTATTTTTAAATTACTTGATATTTTTATTTTTAATGTGTTTTATAATTTTTTAATCTCACTTTTTGCATATAGTAAACTATAAAAATAAATAAATAAATAAAACTTAAATTTTTAAAATTTATATCAATAATAATTCAATAATAACTAATAAACAATAGATACATATCCACTATATCTATTGTATTTTATTGTAAGTTTTTTAGTAGTTTAAAAAATTAAAATCATCAAAATATTTTTTTCTTATCGTGTCGAAACAGATTACCCGCGTGTAATTCTCGTGTAAACCTGTTAAGGACCCGTTGTTAATAGGTTCTTATCGTGTGACCCAATAACGACCCGATTAGTTATCGTGTTGACCCTAAACCCGTTATTTTTGTATCGTTTATGTGTCGTGTTAACGGGTCGGGTAAGGAATTGCCAGGTGTGTGTATATATATATATAGGTTTATTTGGAGAGAGATTAGAAAAGAAATAGGGTGGAAGAAATTGTGAACACGGAAAATTCCTGAAACGAAAGAGACAAGAACAACGCGCACAAACAAATATTATGTATTTGATGATTTTGGGTTACAATCTCTCTCTATTTTGATCCTCTGATTCGATCTCCGTAAGGTGAGTATTTGTGGATGTGTGATTGATCCAAAGGGCCGTTGGGCTTGATCTAAGGATGAACGTTCTTCAAGGGGCGTGGACTTGATCTTGAAGGTGGATTTGAGCGGATCTTAAAAAGGGCTTTTGGGCTTGATCCTTGAAGAACAATGATGAACGGATCTCCAAGGGCTTTTGGGCTTGATCTCGAAGAACAGTGATGAACGGATCTTCAAGGGCTTTTGGGCTTGATCTTGAAGAACGGTTGGATGTGTGGATTTGTCGACGTTGTTGATCCAAAGGGCCGTTGGGGCTTGATCTTGGACGAACGGATGATGAACGATGGTGCTTTCTTCAAGGGCCGTCGGGGGCTTGATCTTGAATTGGTGGATGGTTGATCCAAGGGCCGTTGAGGCTTAATCTTGGAAGAACGATGAACGAAGAACGAAGAACACTTTCTTCAAGGGCCGTCGGGGCTTGATCTTGAATTGGTGGATGATTGTTGATCCAAAGGGCCGTTGGGGGCTTGATCTTGGAAGAACGATGATGAACGATGGTGCTTGAGAGCTTCGGGGTTTCAGAGCTTCAGAGCTTCAAGGTGTAATATGAATTGGTCCCCTTAAATGAATGAATTAGCCTTCTATTTATAGAATTTTCCAAGGCCTAATTTTGAATATAATATTCCAGATGAAATAAGTCGTTTTTGCTAGGTGTTGACACGTGTCCTGTTTGATGACTTTTCCAACTTATTTCAATTTTTTTGTTTAGACACACGCTACGTGTAAAATTTATGTAATACATGAGCGTTGAAACTTTGATTTATCGGTCAACATTTATTTACCGAAATTTCGATGTCTACAAATGCCCCCACTTCAAGGCGTGTCGTATACATGTGCTTGTCACGTGTAGGAGATGAGTTTTGAATTCCTTTACTGTAGATGTCGATCCAAGGGCCATCGAGGCTTGATCTTGAATTGGGCTGGAGATTTCTTCAAGGGCCGTTGAGGCTTGATCTTGAATTGGTCTTGAGATTTCTTTAAGGGCCGTCGAACCTTGATCTTGAAGGTTGAAATTGGACCACAAAGAGTTTCATGTGGTAGATGATCCTTGGCTTTGGTAGTGGATGAATCGGCACGTATTTTGTTGCACTTGTTGACTTTCCACAGCTTCGATCTTGAACTGGATTGGAGGACTTTCTGGATTCCTCCAATTGTTGACTTTCCACAGCTTATTCTTGAACTGGGTTGGAGGATTTTCTGGTTTCCTCCAATTGTTGACTTTCCACAGCTTATTCTTGAACTGGATTTGATTCAAGGGTGGTAGACACTTGATCTTGAATCGGACTTGTGATTTCCTCAAGGGCCGTCGAGGCTTGATCTTGAATTGGCTGAAAGCTTCTTCAAGGGCCGTTAAGGCTTGATTCTTGAAGGTTGACTCGAACACATGGCAAACAGGCACGAAGTGGAGGTGACGACTTGTTGCTTTGTTCAATCTTTCTAATTCACACCTGAGCAGTTTGGTCAACGGTATGATCTTCAAGATTGATGGGCTATTCTTCCAGTTGGTGACTTGATCTTTAAGGATTTGATTCAAGGGTGGTGAATCGGCACGTGCAGCCCACAACGCCTAGCAAGTCGACCCAAGAATTTGAGGGTCAAAACGAGTCCTCCACCTAGAGTGATTGCAAACCTGATGATTTGAGATACTTTTGATTTTGAAGAAGTAGCGGATGACTCAGCACGTGCTTGTTGCACTTGTCTCCTTATGCTTCAAGGTATCATTTTCATTTCCTTTAACTGTTCCTCAGGCAGATGCGGCATCTTCTCGAGTTCTTCATCTCAGACTCCTTCTGCTGAGTTGACTGTGCATGCTGCATTCTTCTCTGCTTGTTTCTTCAGGCAGATGTGGCAGCTTCTCGAGTTCCTCAGTTCGGACTCCTTCTGCTGAGTTGACTGTGCAGACCGCATTCTTCTCTGCTTGTTTCTTCTGCACGTTGTCTCCACATGCTGCAAGGTATAATTTTCACTTGCCTTATCCGTTCTTCAGGCAGATGTGGCAGCTTCTTTGGAAGTACAGCAGCAGTGGGAGACGAGTACTCGAGAGCAGTGCTAAGTAGGCAATCAGGGAAGGGTTCCAAGCAGTCGGTTCCTTACCCGAGTTTGAGTGGAGGTTCCGGCATATTGTTTTCTTTATCCTTGTCTTTGTAGGTAAGAACAAGGACAAAGGAAAGGACAGGGAGAACGCATGATATGAGATACTCTTGCTTTCTACCCTGGTGACATGAGATACTTTTGCTTTGGAGTCATTGGCTTGCAGAGGTACCCCAAGGAATAAGGAACACTGAGTGACCCGAGAGGCTTCGTTGGGAAGGCATTCTCAGAGATGAAGAAAGGTTCTATTTGTCTGCCTTGCTATGAAGGGTGAAGGTGGACAGTTATAGGAATTTCTTTAGTACCTGTAGAGGTACTATTCTTTTACTCGTATCGGCAACCAATGCGTGATTGATCAGTATGGCTTCACGTGTTTTCTTCTTTATCAGAAATCTTCGACAAATTGTTCGTAATTTTCGTCAAGCTGAGTGTGCATGTGATAGGTGTTGGCGAGGCTGAAAAAGACTGGCGCCTCTTCGATATCTGGGATCGGCGCTTTAACAAATTGCCCGTGATTCCCGCAAAGCTGAGTTTGCGCGTGACGGGTGCTGACGAGGCTGAAAAAGACTGGCGCCTCTTCGATATCTGGGATCGGCGCTTTAACAAATTGCCCGTGATTCCCGCAAAGTTGAGTTTACGCGTGACGGGTGCTGACGAGGTTGAAAAAGACTGGCGCCTCTTCGATATCTGGGATCGGCGCTTTAACAAATTGCCCGTGATTTCCGTAAAGCTGAGTTTGCGTGTGACGGGTGCTGACGAGGCTGAAAAAGACTGGCGCCTCTTCGATATCTGGGATCGGCGCTTTAACAAATTGCCCTTGATTTCCGCAAAGCTGAGTTTGCGTGTGACGGGTGCTAACGCGTCTGGAAAAGCAAGATGCTTCTCCGATTTTTGAGCTTGCCTCTTCGATTTTTGAATCGGCATTTTTGAACTCTGAGCTCACCTATTCGATCTCTGAAATCCCGTCGAGTGCCGATTTTTTTATAGAGGCACGCAGTTCGTTTCAAAACACACTTGAATTTTTGCTTGTAGAAACTCCCTTCTTGCACTTCTAAGGTCTTGACTTGTCCGACCTCTTCTTTCTTCAACACCTTTGAAAATGTCTGGACCCTCCGACCGTCGTTTCGATTTGAACCTTAGTGAAGAGGCCGTCCCGCTTTCTCCAGACAACATATGGCGCCCATCATTCATATCCCCTACTGGTCCTCTTACCGTTGGGGATTCGGTGATGAAGAATGATATGACCGCTGCGGTGGTGGCCCGGAACCTTGTCACTCCCAAAGATAACAGACTACTTTCCAGGCGGTCTGATGAGTTAGCTGTTAAGGAGTCCCTGGCTCTTAGTGTGCAGTGTGCGGGTTCTGTGTCCAACATGGCCCAACGCCTATTTGCTCGAACCCGTCAAGTTGAATCGTTGGCGGCTGAAGTGATGAGTCTCAAACAGGAGATTAGAGGGCTCAAGCATGAGAATAAACAGTTGCACAAGCTCGCACACAACTATGCCACAAACATGAAGAGGAAGATTGACCAGATGCAGGAATCTGATGGTCAGATTTTACTTGATCATCAGAGGTTCGTGGGTTTGTTCCAGCAGCATTTGCCTTCGTCTTCTGGGGCTGTACTGCGTAATGAAGCCTCAAATGATCAACCTTCGGTGCCTCCTCCTTCTGTGGCCCCGCCGACCGCTGAGGCTCCGCCTGAGCAACCTTTGTGAAGGCTCTCTCTCTCTCTCTCGTTTGTTTATTTTGATTTATGTACATGTACATATTTGTAATTTATTGGAAACATTAATAAATGAGCTTTATTTCACTTAGTGTCTATATGTTTTTTTTTTTTTTTTTTTTTTTTTTTATACGAAAATCTCTTTGAATAAACTTTTCAATGTATCAACATCCTTTGAGAAGTAAACAAAGATGATCGATCACTAACAAAACTTTACGAATTAACCTTCCCTTCCACCATTCCATTTCAACAGGATGCTCTTTGACTTGCGAACATCAACCAAAACAAAAACAAAATTCTTGGTTTGTTTTTTTTTTTTTTGAAACTTTCTTCTCCTTGTTCTCATCAAACTTTATCTCTTCTTGCCTACAATCTTTACTGCAAAATGGTGTGTTACCCGTGGTGATTATTCCATCTTAAACATACAGCTAAAGCTGTATGTCCTTTTTTTCTCTCCCCAAATATGCTGCTTGCAGTGTCAGGCGAATATGGGCATTAAAGCTTTTCCCCGCTTTAACAAAAGATTTTTTTTTTCTTTTACAGCTGCATGTGGGTATCATCATTCACGACGAACATGGGCGTTAAAGCTTTTCCCAGCTTTAACAAAACACGGCAAACATGGGCGTTAAAGCTTTTCCCAGCTTTAACAAAAGCTTTTTCTTTTGCTGCTGCATGTGTGTATAAGTAAGCCTTCCTGTAAGGCTTTTAGACAGGTATTCGATCCTTACTCCATTCCCATCAGCTTGAAGGTTTTTTTTTTTTTTTTTTTTTTTAACCTATGAAGTGTAATTCTGTCTATTTGCACCAACACTTGCTGCTTCATATTTGTGTAGGTTCGCTTGCTTCTCTGGACACCATAACCGTGCAACAATTTCACAGCTAGTTGCGCAGCCACCATCCTTGCCACACTGCCTTTGTCATCCTTGCTGGTTGCCGCACTGCCTCACGTCCTCGTTGAGCACAGCCGCCGAGTACGCTATTGCCGCACCGCACACTATCGCACTGCCTGTCATCCTTGCCCTTATCATTGAGCACAGCCGCCGAGCAGATCGTCAGGCAGCTGGACAACAGTTACAGTTGCAGTTACATACAAATATACGGGTCAACTGCTGCATCCCCAGAAACACTGACGATATTCAATTCCCAATCCCAGATAAAGCTAGCTAGTCAGTTAAGCTTATATCTAGCTTAATTAGCAAGTTACAACAAAATTACAAGCCGCCAAAGATCCAAAGCTCCAGTGAGACTCGACTGCCGCTGTAACGTTGCCGTCTGTGTCTCCTGGGGGATCAAATATCAATCATGGATGATCGATCAGGTCTTCAAACAAATAAAAGGGATCCGAGTGATATGCCGCGACTGAGCTTGAGCTGCGGACTACTCGTGTGATCAGAAAACCCACGCGCTTCCGATCAGTTTCTGAACTGAACTTACAAATTTGGAGCTCCTCGATATTTGCAGGCGTGAGTCTGCAGCTGCTCATCGTCTCTGCTTTGTAGCTGGAGCGGGTTGGCTAGCAACTGAGCACTTTGCTGTCCTCGTCTTTCCCCTAACACCTGGATCTCTGTATGCATATATATATATGGCAGGTGATTCGCTTGTCACGTCGTCTGCATGCATATATATATATATTTTATTTGCTTGTTTGTCTTGTCATCCGCATGCATATATATATTTTATTTGCTTTGGTGGCGTCTTCTGCATGCATATATATATATATATATTTGCTTTGGTGGCATCTTCTGTAGGCATATATATATTTTATTTGCTTTGGTGGCATCTTCTGCAGGCATATATATATTTTATTTGCTTTGGTGGCGTCTCCTGCATGCATATATATATATATATATTTGCTTTGGTGGCGTCTTCTGCATGCATATATATATATATATATATATTTGCTTTGGTGGCGTCTTCTGCATGCATATATATATATATATATGTGTGTTTGTCCCATCACTCTGCACGCATATATACATACATTTGTTTCTTTTTCCCGCCATCTTCATTGATGGATTTCTTTGTCGTAATGCCAGGGACCTTTAATTACGAAGCTTTCAGAGACGTGGTATTTGGAGTGAGCAGGGCGTGAGCATACTTGTGATTTCTGCTACCTAGGGTTTGTGCAAGAGACTGCAACGGGGTTTTGCTGTGTAGTGCCTTTTGATCATAACTTTCCTTGGTGGTGACGTCGATGTGCCTCTTGCTGCCGCTTGGAAGGACCGTCCTGTAGCTACCCCATTTGCCGCGCTATTGCTGATTTATTTTGTTTTTTTCGAGGTCATGGTATTTTTTAAGTGCTTTAAGGGCGGCACCCTTACCATTCTTGCGCAGGCAGGTGACTCGCAAGACAAGGGAACGACGTTGAAGCTTTACGAGCCGCTGACTGGTCTTAAAGCGCTTGCTCTTCCCGCGAAAGATAACTTCATGCATATTAAGTCGTGGTCTTCCGAAGTATCTTGGGATGTGGTAGATTCTGTCCAGACAGATACGAAGAAGAAGGCGCGCATCTCGAAGATTCTTATCTTGAATCCGTCGCACCATGCTGGTGACAATCATTCGGCCTCATTTAAGCTTCTTGGTGATCACATCCGCATCGGAGCTATGGCTTGGAATGGTACCCTGTCTACTGCTGGAGAGGCCGTTTTTGATGAGTTTTTGGGAGTGGCTCGAAGATGTCTTAAGCCGATCTAAGGATGTGCTTACTAAGGTGGGCCTTTACCACGCTGTGTACGCATCTTTATTTAGTTATGATTGCCATCCTCCCGTTATTCGTGCGTTCTTAGAGCGTTGGTGTTCAGCGACCAACACACTTCACACAGCACAAGGGGAGATGTCAATTTCACTTTGGGATCTTCACAGGATAGGAGGCTTGCCGATCCAAGGTAAGTTTTACGACGAGGTCGTTCCCAGCGCGGATGAGCTTTCTCTTTGCAATAGCCGAGGATTGCCCGCAAGTTGCCGCTATTTGTTTTGGGCGTATCACAGGCTTTTCCAGGATGCTCAAGGTAAATCAGGAGTGAGGATTTCCTCATGGATCCGATTCTGGTATTGGGAGGCCATGAGGTATAAGAAGCCTTTGAAGAAAGTTGGTCGTAACAAGACCACTAGGCCAAAGGGAGACTCAGATGCGTCTGGTGTTATTGGCTCAACCAGGCGTCGCTCTTCTGACGAGTTGAGAGCATTTGAGGATCTTGGCATAGCATCAGAGCATGTGGAGGAGTCTTACCTGGCTGCTTTCTTAGCTTGTTGGCTTTGTAAGTTTGTTTTCCCAGCAGGCGATGTCAACTTAGTTCGTCCTGGAGTTTTCAAAGTTGCTAGCAAGATGGCTGCGGGTGAGTCTTTTAGCCTTGCTATCCCGGTCCTAGCCAACATTTACAATGGCTTGAGCATTTTTTCAGACTCGGCAAGCACTGAAGATCGTGTTGCGGTGCTTCCTTACCACTATGTGTATGGTTGGTTGGGTGAATATTTTGGCACTCATTTTTCTTTGTCAACTCTAGATAAATCAAGGCCTTCTTCATCGACCGGAACCAAGCTAGGGCCGTCGATGACGAAGTATTCTGGTGTGCTCTCCGCGAAGGGCCTTGATGATTTGCGAGCGCAGGCGCTATTTAAAAGTTGTGAAGATTTGAGGATGGACCCCTTAGCTAGAGTTGGCTCGGTGCGGCGAGGCATCGTAGATAACTCGCATCTCCGCTTCTCAGACCTGTCTTATCTTATAAGCCTTCGCTCGGGGTTTGTTTCTTTGCGGCAAGAAGACCGATGCATCGTTCAGCCATATAGTCCCCACCGTTTCAGCAGGCAATTTGGTTTTGTCCAAAACGTGCCAGGCAAGTTGAAGGAAAAGAACCCATCGGCATCCCTGCAAGCCGTGTACATGCATTGAAAGTCTTGTACCCGTTCATGCACAAATGCCGTTATCACGCTGCCGGCCAAGGATGAGTTCGAGAGTAATCCAGTGACCCGTGTTTACGCACGTTGGTGGTCAAAGACACATTATACGAACTTGGGGATGACAAGTGGTACCAATTCTTCTCTCTTAGGCGATGGTATGTCGAGAGAGGGTTGCCCTGTGGTTTCTATGCGACTGGCACCCCTTGATTGCGCAAGTGCGGCTCCTTTACAAGATAGACCTGTAACTTTAGCTCATCAACGCCCACACTCGTCTCCTCGACATCCGGATGCTTCTGAAGAGGCGGGAGATGAAGTTGACTCGCACGAAGACGGATTTATTCTACAGCAGCGTCAACAAGTTTCAAACAAGCGACCACTTGAGGATGCTCGGGTCGACAGCGATGTCAATTTTCGCCATAGGAAGAAGGAAGTGTTTAGACCTCCTCAATTTGATGACCGCGCGCCATTTGAGAGAGATGTATGTGCTTCCCTTTTTTTTTTATTCCTTCTACTTTCATTGTTTTGGCTTTTGTTTCTAACACTTTCCTTTGTCTCCTTTAGGTTGGGCCTTCTTGTCATCTTGATTTGGCAACTGCAGATATCTATTCCTACACGGAGATGCCATTTGTAGGTAACCTACCTACAGACAGGGATATCGGGGATCCGCCTGGTACAGAGCTCGTTCCGAATCCACCGAACTTCCCGAGTTTGCCATGTGTAGGTGGAGGTACGCCAGAACCTGTCATGCGCCCAACACCTTTGCCAGCCAGCTCTGAGATCTCTTTGAGAGGGCCGAACCTTAGCGGTACTGAGCGACTTATCCATCGCATCAGTCTTGGTGCGGCAATGGAGATCAAGGGTCATATCGAGGAGAGGATTTCTAAGTGTCCGCTAGAAGACCTTATGTTGCTCAATGAGGATTTGTCGAGGTTTGTTTCCGCGATCGACAACCTTAACGTTGATTCCTCATCCTTGAAGATTAAGATTGCCGAACTTATGGCCGCCTCGAATGAGTATTCTTCCTTGCGTGCTATTTCCTTGGAGAAGTTGAGTCCAGATGTTAGAGCTTATCAGCTAGCAGCGATAAACTCATCACTGGCTCAAGTCCGGTCTTTTCAGCAAGCTATTTCAGGAGATTATCAAGTCACGGAGGTTGCTTTAACTTCTATCCAGGAGCGTCTAGATGCATTGACGCGAGAGCGGGAACGTGATGCGAGAATTACTTGACACACAAATTAAACCCTCTTTTTGACAATTGTAGCAAAGTATGTAAGTAGGGATCGTTCTAAACCGGGGATTAGGAGGGCTTGCTAAAACCTCTAAACTGACTCAAAAACAAAAAGAAACAAAGTTAAAAATATAAACAAAAGATTTTAAAACAAGAAAGTAAAAGGGGGATTTGAGTTTGGTGAAGTTGAAAGTAAAAACGAATAAACTAAAAACTTAAATAGATTTTAAACAATTTTGGGTTGAATGGATAATGGAAGGCTAGCTAAGGGTTTCATCTCCACACATGTTATACTTGCATACAAAACGATTTCCAATTGCATTTCAATAAACCATGAATTCTCAACGCCCCAAGTTAATTAGGTCCGCTTAAATTAACCTTCAGATTTTCCTAACGTTATTAAATTGGATGATTGCATACGACAGCCCAAAACATTCCCCACAAGTCCCCTACATGATTGCATAATAGAGATACAAGCAAGAATCATTAAATTCTATGAAAACCATAAGCATTAACGAAGCACTTGATACTATGATTGCATGAAACTTATGCCAAGAATTTACTTAACGCGATTGAGATCATCAACCTTTACTACTTGTGAATATAATTCCATAACGATTAGGTGAAATTTCCTTATATCCTAGCATTCAATTTATGCATGATAATTAAGCGTGCACTCTCAACCAACACACACAAATCAATGTAATTCACATAGATAAGTAAATTGAATTCACAACTTATGAAACGCAATTAGAAGTAATCAAATCATAACGCAAGCATAAACATGTATTTCGAATCCCCCCCTAGCCAAGGGGGGTTTAGTTCCTCATTATTACAAAACAAAGATAAACAAATTTAAACATTGAAAAACAAAGGGAAGAAAGCACCTAAACGTTCCAACGATCCATGTTGGATAGCAAGTGCGTCCAAGGACTTTTCTCCCACTCCTTGCCGCAACAACAAGGTTGGAATGATGTTGAAGGGTTGGTTATTTGGAGGAATGGATGGGAAGGGGTTTAGATATGTAGGAGAGGCAAGGAAAGGCTTGGAGAATGGTTAATTTCTGGATGATTTGAATGAGGTTGCTACCATGGTATTTATAGGAAGAGGATGGAAATGTTTAATGCAAAAATCTGGTGGAATGAAGTAGGTAAGGCATGGCAAGGTGGAGAATTGTTGGTGAGGGTAGGTTTTGAGTCATCCACTCACATGTCATGGTGAGTTAAGCATTGCATCATCCACTCAAATGTCATGGTGAGTTAAGCATTACATCATCCACTCAAATGTCATAGTGAGATAGGCATTGCATCATCACTAAAAAATCTGGTGGAAGTAAAACAAAGGGAAGGCCACGGCATTGATGAATTTTATGGGGTATGCATGGTTTTGAGTGAAGTTTTGGCCAATCCTTCTAGAAATTGATCCCTTCTTGCAACTTGTATTTGTTTCACCAGATTTTTAGCATGTTCCTAGCCTCTTTTGTCTTCAAATTCGTCCATCCATCTTGCTCATATCATATGTAATCCATTCCAAGCTCAAAACTGCTCCAAAATGCACCAAAATGCACTTTCTTGCTACCTTAGCCCTTTGGACCTACAAACACACGAAAATGGCTTAAAGTACTAAAATAACTAAGAACTAATAACGTAAATGCAAGAAAACTAGTTAACTAAGTCGCATAAATATGCGTCTATCAAATTCCCCCACACTTAGCTATTGCTAGTCCTCGAGCAAAATAAAACAAATAAAACATAAAAAAAAAATAAAACGAAACCAAACAAACAAAAACAACCTAAACCTTCCAACGTTTGCCTTAGGGATTTCCAATGCACATGACATGTTAAAGATTATCATTCCCACAGAATTGAGTCAATTTAACACTTAAGCACATACTTAATCATAGTCACTACTTACTAATTCACAATTAACCAATTAAAACAATGTTTTGAATGTAGTAACATGCCGTAGAGAATTCCCTCAATCCTTACAAGATATGCACTCTATTTTCACTCAGATTTTCTAACTACACACCCTATACTAGTTATATGTGAGAGAATTGATGTAGATATAAAAACGAATGCTCACATATATGTATAACAAAGAACACAATTTCTAGAGTTAATAAGCATGTTGAGATATGATCTCATGAATGGAATGCTACTACTTAGATGCGAGAACCAGTGACCATATGCTCATACCAAGTTCAATCTCCACAAATTGAAACACATAACACTCAAGATAGAAGTCAAGGGTTGTAACGGGGCTTGGGGTATTGGCTAACAAAGAAAGGATAAGGAAAACAAACGTTCTTAAAGTGATAGTAAGCAAAGTAATGAAATTGAGACTTAGAATTTACTTAGATTGCAGAAATTAGCTTTAAAATACAAGGGGAAGATTTAAACAACTCATTAGGGTCGAATTCATTGTTTTGGACCCCTTCTTCATCAAACAACACTTTAGAACTCTTTTTCACTTCTTTTCAACTCTTTTCGCATTCTTTTCACATTTTTCTTTTCTTTTTTTCTTTCTTTTTACCCGTGCCTATGGCACATAATTCCTTATGAAAAACACTTCCCCCACACTTGTTTTCTGCCACAAAGGAATTCAATTTGAATCATGCTTTACTACGCTTTAAGAACAAGGTTAATGGATGGTCCTAATCTAAGCTAGGTGAGGGTAATGTGGGTTACAAAGAAAAGGCTCACAAAGCTCAACGGGATTAAAACGTACAAAACATAATGACATAGGGGATTCACGGCTTTTTGGTTATGGTGGTGGTCACTACACAACTTTATCTTGAATATGTGTTATGCAAATCAATGACATGCTTTGAATGAAATGGGTATGAGTTCTAGCATTTGGAACTAAATGATGAAACGCCTTCTAAGTAGTAACCAAGCAAAGAATAATGAGATCATGCAACGACTTAGAAAACAATAAATCACAGATTATTAACTCTCCAAATAAACGTTTAGGCTCAAGTCTCACAAGGTTGTAGCGTTAGTTTGAGTTCTTTCCTTCAAGCATGTTACAAAAACTGATTTTTCCTTTAAGATTGCATGTAAATTCATAAGTTATAACCACAACCAAGCATAAACAAAGAGTAAATCAAACTTTCATCCATGTTAATCACTCTCTTTAACAGCCATGAAATTACAAACCAAATCCTCATCATTGTGTTGGAAGGTACCCTAAGACACAAACAAACACACAAAAACAACTCTTTTTGGGTTTTGCAAAGCAATTTTTCAAATTTTTATGTGATTTTCAGAGTTATAAGTCAGCACACACTAAAACTCACCAAAACAGCCTAAAAACACCTAAAAATAGCAAGAAACAACATAGGGAAGTATGAGTGAGAAAACCCTACGAATTTGCATCAAAACACTTTGGTTACCCCCCCACACTTAAACCAAACATTGTCCTCAATGTTTCAAAGCATAACTAACACAAAAACACATAAACAAACAAACAAACACTAACAAACTAAATATGGCAGAAACTAATTAAACAACAAAAAGAAGGGTTTAGGAACGCAAATCTGGAATTGGAGTGCTCTCTAGGCCTTCCTTTGTCGAATGCATGGGTTGCCTCCCACGAAGCACTTTCTTTAACGTCTTCCAGCCGGACGGTACCTCCGTTTAAGCTTGACTAGGTGCCACGGCATGGAGGGGTACATCCTCCATGACATGCTCCGTGAAATACTCATGCATTGGGTCTATGTATGGCAGTGGATAATGATGGTCCCAGATTGTGGCATTGAGCTTCCCAAGGTCAAAGTAAAAACTCCCATAATCATGGATTCGATTTGGTACCTGCACCACAGAAGGCAATAACCTATTAGTGGAAATGGGAATTGGAATTAGAGGAGGAGGCTTACCAATGCATGTAGATGAAGACTCAAAAGGGGCAGCAAAGGTGGTGCTCTCGGCCAGATTTGGTATTTTGGGTGTAATGACATGTTTTGTATGCTCCACTCCAATACCCTCTTCGATGATGCATCTAGGGACATCCTTCTTGATTGGTGCGCATGAATGTTCCTTCCCCACATGTTTAATCACATCTATTGCAAAACAAGAACGAACATCATGAGGATTCTTAACATATTCAGGAACTTTGAATTTAATCAATTCATCACCAAACTCCATTGTTAACTCTCCCTTAGCCACATCAATCTTGGTTTGGGCTGTCTTCATGAAGGGCCGCCCTAATAGTATCGGCAATGGGGTAGAATAGGGTGAATCCTCCATGTCAAGCACGTAAAAATCCGCTGGAAAAATCAAATTGCCCACCTGCACCAACACATCTTCCAAAACACCCTTTGGATATGCATTAGAACGATCGGCTAATTGAATAATTACACCATCGTTTTTAAGCTCACCTAAGTTCATAGATGCATAAATAGAGTATGGCATAACATTAATCGAAGCCCCTAAGTCTAACATGCATTGTTCAAACTTAGTCTTGCCAATAACGCACGGAATTGTAAAACTACCCGGATCTTTGCATTTAGGGGGTAATTTCCTTTGTAACATGGCAGAAATATTCTCACTTACTTGGACCACCCCTTTGTTCGAAATCCTTCTCCTTGATGTACAAAGTTCTTTTAAAAACTGAGCATACCTCGGGACTTGCTTAATTGCATCAAAGAGCGGAATATTGACTTGAACTTTCCGAAAGGTCTCTAGAATGTCCTTCTCGGCTTCTTCCTTCTTTAATTGCCTAAACCTGCCAGGAAAGGGCACATTTAGTGGAATGGAACTAGAAAAAGTCGAATTTGGACTTACCTTGGTGGTTTGGGACGGCTTAGGAGGGCTAGATGGTGGTGGCAAGGATTGTTCATCCTTGGCCATGAGTTTTGGTCCCTGTGCTTCCTCTTGTAGCAACTTTTCATCCTCATCGTGACTTGATTTGGATGATTTTGGTTTGGCTCCAACCTGTGTACCACTTCTTAACATGATTGCATTGACAGTTTCAAAGCCTCCTTTTGGATTCGCAATGGTTGAACTAGGAAGCTTGCCTTGTTCTCTAAACTGCCCAACAAACTCGGCAATTTGCCCTACTTGTTTCTCCAACTTGTCCACCTTTTTGTCCCTATTTTGCATTCCCTGCGCCATAGAAGGTAGTAAATTAAAAATTTGATCATTATCAATAGACGATCCTGATTTTTGGGCAGGTTGTGCTTGGGGTTGAGTTGGTGCAAACGGCTTTTGATAGAAACCCGGGGGTTGTTGCCTAAATCCGCTTTGTTTTTGGCCTTGTTGGGGTTCTCGCCATTTGAAATTTGGATGATCACGCCAACCGGGATTGTAAGTATTGGAAAAGGGGTCATTCCTTGGTTGGTATTGGTTGTCAAATCCCACGGCATTGAGGGTCTCCCACCCTCCATTTTCTATCAACTGTGGGCACTTGTCCGTAAGGTGGCCTTGCATGGAACACACGCCACAAGCTGCCACGTTTTGCACTTTTGGACCTTCCACTACCTGAGAAAGCAAAGTAGTAAGGTTAGCCATTTGATTTTGAAGTTCGGTTATGGCACTTACCTCATTGACTTGATGTGGTCGTGGGTTACTCCTTTGTCCAACGCCTTCGTATTGTTGAGCATTCAACGCACGGTTGGAAATTAAAGTCTTTGCTGCCGTGGGGGTCTTGTCCACCAAGGCTCCTCCCGCCGAGGCATCTAGCATTTGACGTTCGATAGGTAGTAGCCCCTCGTAGAAGTATTGCAAAAGAAGTTCCTCCTTCATCTGATGCTGTGGACAAGAAGCAACAAGAGATTTAAAACGTTCATAATAAGTAGGAAAAGATTCACCTTCCTCTTGTTGAATTCCACTTATCCTTTTCCGTAGGAGGATGACTCGAGAAGTTGGGAAAAACTTCTCCAAGAAGGCCCGTTTCATGCTTTCCCATGATGTGACGGTTCCGGGCGCCAATTCGTACAACCAATCATTCGCCTTTTCCAAGAGAGAAAAAGGGAAGGCTTTCATCTTCAAAATACTCCCATCGACATTGACGGGGGTCATGCTCGAACACACCACCTCGAATTCTTTCAAGTGTTTGTTAGGATCTTCCATGGACAACCCATGGTACTTCGGAATGTGGTGTAACAAGCTTGACTTCAATTTAAATTCTTCTGTCTTTCCTCGGGCTGCTGCGGGGTATTGGATGCATAGAGGTGCGGCATTGTCCAATCCCGAAGCTGAAAGTTCTTTGATTGTTCGATTGTCCACCTCCATGTCTTTTTCTGCCTCCTCCTTTTCTTCAAATTCGGATTCAGAACTAGAACTAGGTGGATTAGGTTCTGGTACTTTCCTTTTCCTTCTCAAAGTTCGTTCAAAATTGCCGTCAAACTCCGATATATGTGCACGAACCGGTTGAGAACTACGAGTCATAAACTAGTACCTGAAATAAACAAAATCAAATAAAATTAAAACTAAAATTAAAACACAAAAAAAAAAAAAAAAAACAATAAAATAAAAAAAAAAAATAAAAAATAAAAAGAAACAATGGGGATTTAGCAAAGTTGCTAATCCCCGGCAACGGCGCCAAAATTTGATGCGAGAATTACTTGACACACAAATTAAACCCTCTTTTTGACAATTGTAGCAAAGTATGTAAGTAGGGATCGTTCTAAACCGGGGATTAGGAGGGCTTGCTAAAACCTCTAAACTGACTCAAAAACAAAAAGAAACAAAGTTAAAAATGTAAACAAAAGATTTTAAAACAAGAAAGTAAAAGGGAGATTTGAGTTTGGTGAAGTTGAAAGTAAAAACGAATAAACTAAAAACTTAAATAGATTTTAAACAGTTTTGGGTTGAATGGATAATGGAAGGCTAGCTAAGGGTTTCATCTCCACACATGTTATACTTGCATACAAAACGATTTCCAATTGCATTTCAATAAACCATGAATTCTCAACGCCCCAAGTTAATTAGGTCCGCTTAAATTAACCTTCAGATTTTCCTAACGTTATTGAATTGGATGATTGCATACGACAACCCAAAACATTCCCCACAAGTCCCCTACATGATTGCATAATAGAGATACAAGCAAGAATCATTAAATTCTATGAAAACCATAAGCATTAACGAAGCACTTGTTACTATGATTGCATGAAACTTATGCCAAGAATTTACTTAACGCGATTGAGATCATCAACCTTTACTACTTGTGAATATAATTCCATAACGATTAGGTGAAATTTCCTTATATCCTAGCATTCAATTTATGCATGATAATTAAGCATGCACTCTCAACCAACACACACAAATCAATGTAATTCACATAGATAAGTAAATTGAATTCACAACTTATGAAACGCAATTAGAAGTAATCAAATCATAACGCAAGCATAAACATGTATTTCGAATCCCCCCCTAGCCAAGGGGGGTTTAATTCCTCATTATTACAAAACAAAGATAAACAAATTTAAACATTGAAAAACAAAGGGAAGAAAGCACCTAAACGTTCCAACGATCCATGTTGGATAGCAAGTGCGTCCAAGGACTTTTCTCCCACTCCTTGCCGCAACAACAAGGTTGGAATGATGTTGAAGGGTTGGTTATTTGGAGGAATGGATGGGAAGGGGTTTAGATATGTAGGAGAGGCAAGGAAAGGCTTGGAGAATGGTTAATTTCTGGATGATTTGAATGAGGTTGCTGCCATGGTATTTATAGGAAGAGGATGGACATGTTTAATGCAAAAATCTGGTGGAATGAAGTAGGTAAGGCATGGCAAGGTGGAGAATTGTTGGTGAGGGTAGGTTTTGAGTCATCCACTCACATGTCATGGTGAGTTAAGCATTGCATCATCCACTCAAATGTCATGGTGAGTTAAGCATTACATCATCCACTCAAATGTCATAGTGAGATAGGCATTGCATCATCACTAAAAAATCTGGTGGAAGTAAAACAAAGGGAAGGCCACGGCATTGATGAATTTTATGGGGTATGCATGGTTTTGAGTGAAGTTTTGGCCAATCCTTCTAGAAATTTATCCCTTCTTGCAACTTGTATTTGTTTCACCAGATTTTTAGCATGTTCCTAGCCTCTTTTGTCTTCAAATTCGTCCATCCATCTTGCTCATATCATATGTAATCCATTCCAAGCTCAAAACTGCTCCAAAATGCACCAAAATGCACTTTCTTGCTACCTTAGCCCTTTAGACCTACAAACACACGAAAATGGCTTAAAGTACTAAAATAACTAAGAACTAATAACGTAAATGCAAGAAAACTAGTTAACTAAGTGACATAAATATGCGTCTATCAGAACGGTTGGTAATCGAAGCATTGCAACTCGAAAGTGTTCTTGCGGAGCAGGGAACTGCACTTTCTCAATACCAAGAGGAGATTTCGCGCCTAGAACGAGAGGAAGGCATGACTATGGAGTTACCCATCTTGTTCCCCGCCGAGGTAGAGACTCTGAAGACTTTGGAAGGCTCGCTTGAAGATCGCCTTCGTAGTTTTAGGGACATAGTTTTCAAGTAGTATCTTCTTGTAATAAGGCCTTGGAGCCAACTCCTTCTTTCAAAGAAATAAAGCATTTATGTTCTTGAATTTGCTCTTCGATCTTCAGAGTGTTATTTATTATTATTATTATTATTTCTTTTTAGATGATGTGACTGTACTTGAAGTTTTGACACCTCGAGTTGCATACGTACCCTTCGTTGAGGAGGGATCAAGTCATAACGTAGTTCAAAATACATCTTTTTTTTTTTGGTGCCGTACGCAGTTTATGCTCTTGCGGGCCAGGAGCTTTAGTTCATGCAGTTTAGGCTCGTGCGAATAAAGAGCGGGAATTTGTTGACTTTCAGGGGTAGTAGCGCTTCAAGAATCTGCCGTTGATAGGGCCGATCTTCAAGCCGTCTTCCGCCATGATTAAGCAGGCGCCATTGGTGTAGACTTCTTGTACTACGTATGGTCCATCCCATTTTGACGTGAACTTGCTCTTTGTCTTGTGAGTTGTGATGATGGACCTACGCAATGAAAGGACGAGATCTCCCATTTGAAAAGACTGAGGGAGAACTTTTTTGTTGAAGGCTTTAGAAAGTCGCGCTTGATAACACTCCAAGTGTTGCTGGGCTTCGAGTCTTTTCTCATCCAGCGCTTCCAGCTCTTGAAGACACAACTTTGCATTCTCTTCGTCAGTCAAGCCTTCTTGTATAGCCATCCTTAGCGAGGGGATTTGACTTTCGAGCGGTAGAACAGCTTCCACGCCATATACAAGAGAATAAGGTGTGGCTTGGGTAGGCGTTCTATATGTTGTCCTGTATGCCCACAGTGCTTCGCCTATTCTTTCATGCCAGTCTTTCTTTGTTCTGCCGATTACCTTCTTCAGGAGGTTGCACAATGTCTTGTTGAATGCTTCTGCAAGACCGTTGGCCGGAGTATGATACATGGAGGATTTGTGCTGCTTGAACTTGTATTTCTCGCAGAGCTCGTCCATGAGTCGGTTTGAGAACTGCTTTCCGTTGTCGGTGACAATGTAGCGAGGCACCCCATATCGGTGGATGATATGTCCCTTGATAAAACGGACGACAGTTTCCTTCTTGACTTCCTTCAGGGGTATGGCCTCAGCCCACTTAGAGAAGTAATCTGTTGCAGCCAGGATGTAAGCCTCTCCTGTAGATGACTTTGGCGCAATTGGTCATACGACATCCATTCCCCATGCATCGAACGGCCATGAAGTAGCTGTGGGGTGTAATGGTTCAGGCGGTTGATGTATGAAGTTGGCGTGAAATTGGCAGGCTTGGCACCTTTTGGCGTATTCTAGGCAGTCCTTTACCATGCTTGGCCAGTAATAACCCATTCTTTTGAGCTGGAAATGAAGCTTTGGTCCGGACTGGTGTGCTCCACATATTCCTGAGTGTGCTTCTTCCATGGCTTGATTGGCTTCTTCCTCGCCTAGGCATCTCAGAAGTACCCCTTCAAAAGATCGCCGGTAGAGTGTCCCTTTGTAATAGAGGAAGCGATGTGCTCGTCGACGTACTTCAGAGCGGTGTTTTGGATCATCTGGAAGCATTCCATGCTCCAAGTAGTTGGTTAGAGGCTGTCTCCATTCTTCAACGTTGACCGGAAGTATTGAAATAACGTTTGTATCACTTAGTACTATTTCAGTGACAAGCGGGATTACCCATCTTTGGCAGACTGGCACGTTTGTAGCTTCGTCTTCTCCTAATGTCATGCTCGAGGCTAGGTTGGCGAGAGCGTCTGCCATTTGATTCTCTTTTCTTGGCACGTGTTCTAGTGTTACGGCCTCAAACCTTTGTAGCAACTGCGTTGCCAGCCGGAAGTATGGGACGAGGTCATCTTTCCTCACCTCATATTCAGTCAGGAGTTGATTGATTATGAGCTTGGAGTCGCCGTATATCTCAAGGGCTGCGATTTCCATGTTGATTGCCATTTGGAGCCCGAGGATCAGTGCTTGGTACTCAGCGACGTTGTTGGAGCATAATTCGCTTAGTTGGAATGAATAAGGTAGTATTTGCCTTTGTGGCGACATGAATACTACTCCTGCCCCTGCTCCGTCTGCTCGTGCAGATCCGTCGAAGAACATCGTCCATGTCGGGAATATGTCGATGCAGAACACCTATTCGTCAGGCAAGTCGTCTGAGATTTTCCAATCGGCTGGGATTGGATAGTCGGCAAGGAAGTCTGCTAGCGCTTGTCCTTTGACGACTTTAGCTGGGACGTAGATGATCTCGTATTGATTGAGAAGTAATACCCATTTAGCTAGTCGCCCTGTTAAAACTGGCTTAGACATGACGTATTTGACCGGGTCAGCTTTAGCAACCAAGTGGATGGTGTAAGCATGCATGTAATGTTTGAGCTTCTGGATGGCAAACATCAAGGCCAGGCACATTTTTTCTATTGGGGAGTAGTTCAATTCAGCGTCGGTAAGCGTTCGGCTGAGGTAGTAGAGCGCTCATTCTTTCTGGGACTCGTTTTCCTGTGCCAAGAGTGCTCCAACTGAACTTTCCTGAGCAGCAATGTACAATATGAGCGGTTTCCCTGGTACAGATGCCCCCAGGACAGGTGGACTTGATAAATACTTCTTTATGCTTTCAAAAGCATTGTTGCATGCTTTGTCCCATACGAACGGGACATCTTTCTTCATGAGTCGACTGAACGGTTGACAACGTCCTGCGAGGTTGGAGATGAAGCGTCTGATGAAGGCTAGCCGTCCTTGTAGACTTTTCAACTCGTGCAGGTTTCTTGGCTCGGGCATGCTTTGAATGGCCTTGATCTTTGATTGGTCCACTTCAATGCCACGATGCTTGACAATGAAGCCAAGGAACTTTCCAGATGTGACGCCAAATGCACATTTTAACGGGTTCATCTTGAGGTTGTATTTTCGCAACCTTTCGAACACTACTCGCAAATCCTTCAAGTGATTTGATCTTTTCTTTGTCTTGACCACCACATCGTCTACATAGCATTCTACGTTCTTGTGTAGCATGTCATTGAAGATCTTCTGCATTGCGCGTTGATATGTAGCTCCAGCATTCTTCAGACCAAAGGGCATCACCTTGTAGCAGTAAATACCTTTTGGAGTACGGAAGGCTGTTAGTTCCTCATCTTCAAGAGCCATACGAATTTGATTGTATCCAGAAGAGCTGTCCATGAATGATAGTGCCTCATGGCCAGTGGTTGCATCCACCATGATTTCGATGATTGGCAAGGGGAAGTCATCATTTGGGCAAGCATTATTGAGATCTCGGAAGTCTACGCAAACACGTATTTGTCCAGATTTCTTAAGGACTATGACGATGTTGGAGATCCACTTGGGGTATTGCACCTCTCGAATGAAGCCTGCTTCGATCAACTTATCAATCTCGGCCTCGATTTGTGGGATGAGCTCGGATCGATAGCGTCTTTGAGTTTGCTTTATTGGTCGCGTTCCAGGCTTGACTGCAAGATGATGCACAACAATGATAGGGTCAAGGCCGGGCATTTCCTTGTAGGTCCAAGCAAAGACGTCCTTGTACTCTAATAACAGCTGGTAATACTTCTCTATCTCGTCTGTACTTAGTAATGCACTCACGAAGATAGGCTTCGGTTCCTCACTTGTGCCTAAGTTGAGTTCTTTGAGATCGTCAACTGTGGCTTGCCCCCCATCTTCGAGTTGTGACGGTGCTGCAATGACATCTTCCTCGAGGATTTCGTCTTCTTCACCTTCTTGGATTGTGATGTGGAAGACGTCTTGGGCTTCTTCTTCGGAGTTAACTTCTCGAGCTTGTTGGCATGAAGATTGTCCAGTGTGAATGATGGTGCGCCTTTTCACCTTCAGTGATCCAACTGTATTAACTTCCAAAATCGCTTGGCGCGTCATTCTTGAAGGAATGGAACTTCGAATGTCATCATTTTCTGTCAAGCGATCGATCCTTTCTACTTCCGGTGTCTTTTTTCTCCTTTTGGAATGCTCTTTGGCTTCTCCAAGTCTTTCCATAACTGACTGTCGTGGAGGAAAGCTAGTCGTATTGCTTTGCTTCTTAGGTTTCGATAACCTTTTGAAAACAGAGCCTCGAGATACTGACGTGTTAAGCCTTTTGAAGACGGAAGTTTTGTTTTGACCGCCAATGAGTTTAGGTGCCGAAACTCTGGGCTTTGAACAATTCATTC
The DNA here is from genome assembly GCF_916048215.2 of Malus sylvestris. NCBI lineage: Eukaryota > Viridiplantae > Streptophyta > Magnoliopsida > Rosales > Rosaceae > Malus > Malus sylvestris. Next base: position 16,129,865 of record NC_062267.1, read on the forward strand.
TATCGAATACTGATGTCCGGGGGGCAGGTTGAGGTTCCTTTTGTTGGAAGTATGCCCACAAAGCCACTCATTTGATGTAATAGCTTTTGGAATACTTATTGTATTAAACTTTTATATGTTTAATGAAGGGCAAAGCTTATTGTTAATCACTATTTATTGTATCATGTGTTTAAGCAATAAGGGAATCCAAGGGATGTATTTGATCTAAGAGACAAGTGATCTAAGTGAGTTAGATTATCGAGACCATTATCTTATGTTCATTCCTAAAACGTTCCTAGCCATAGGATTGCCAATTGGGCATTGACAATCCGCTAAGGTTAGTATGTGTTATGTTGACTCAAACGTGAGTATGAACTAGTCTTAAGTCATTTGGTGTTGGACACTAAGACAAACACATAGGTGCTCGAAAAAGGTAATCGAGTACACTGAACGACGATCAAAAGAGAGTTTGAACATACATGTCATGTATGAACTCTAAAGTTACAATATGCAAAGTAGTCCTTTGACCTGAGGCATCATAGATGTCTAATGGTTAGGTCCTTGATCTTTGATCATGTCAAAGGCATTCCTTCGGATTGTCCACGGCATTGTTGGGGTCAAGCTATCTAGTCATGTAGGCATATGAATGCACAACAAGGGATCTCTAACCTTCCATGGTGGAGGGAGAATACTCTAAGATATGATTCTAAAGTCTTTGGCCAAAGCAAATGAATATGACTTAGGAAGTTTGTTCCAAATCATATTCAAATGAATCATATAGGAAAGTATCACATTGGATAGTAGACATGAAACAAACTATCACTTAAACAATGTGATTAAGAGTATTGTATTAGAGAATGACCGTATTGCATTGTAGTTGTAACTGGATAGGTTCTCCAACCAATTCTACTTAGCTTGGGTAACCATGATATGCTGCTAGGTGTCACTCATGGTTTGTGGAAGCCCTGAAGATTAGCAAACACTAATCTTAAGGGAGAATTGAAATGTGGTTTCAATTCACAATCGATCGTTAAGAGTAACATCGCCCACTGCCTCGCTAATTGGAACCTAATGGATCGCACACCACATAAGGATGTTAGTGAAGAAATTATATGAAATGGATAAGCAATTAAATGGTTTAATTGAAGAATGGTCAAAGTTAATTAATTAGTTAATTAATTATACGAAAGGTTCGTATTGGGCTTTTAAGTTAGTTTGGGCTTCGGGGTCCAAAATTGTTTTGGTCCACTAGGCCCATTATGTTTAAGTTGTATGACAACTTAAACAAATATGGGCATTTAGCCCAATAACAAAAGGAGGCCTGCCATAGCAAGGGTAGTGGGAAATTTTGCTTAATTGCAAGTTTGCCACTAACCTAAGAGATGAAGTATAAAGTCATCTTTATAGCTTTGTTTCTTATTAGGGTTTTTCTAATAGAAATTGGGTGAAACATTTTCTCTCATTTTCTACATAGAGGCCGGCCACTTAGAGGATTTTTACTAGCATCTAAAATCTCTCTAAGTCATCCATATCATCTTCACAATATACATCTTTGGTGAAGAGACTTAGAGACATCAAGCTTTTGATGTTTTTGGAGAACAAATCCTTTTTCCTCAAATCATCAAAGGAGCACTAAAAGGGAGGAAAACACAAGGAAGATTCAAAGAGATTGGAGGTGACTTGAAGGCCCTCCACTTGGGTGAATCCCTTGTGTAATCAAGGATGAGCTTCAAGGGTAAAGAATCACTAAATCTTTACTTCTCTTTAATGTTGTTAAAGAGTTCATTTTGGTTCACCATATACTAGGCTTTGAAAGTCATGGGTTTTATGAATTGTTTTTGGGTGCATGCCTACTTTAAAGTGTTGATAGCTTGCATGTGTATTCAAATGTTCATACTTGTTCTTAGCTAGGACAAAATTTTTCCTTCAAGTGGTATCAGAGCCTAGGCCTAGCGTATGGTGAATCCTTTTGGGTTTTGTGATGTTCATATTTTGTGATTTAAATGTTGTAAATGTTACAAGCTTTGTTCTTGCTTTTGAATATATAAATTTTGCTAGAAAATTTAGCATCTCAAATGTTGTAGATGTATTTCATTTAAGCATGAATATTGGAACTAAAATTTGGTGCCATGAGTTTTGGGAAATTCGGCCAAATCCTTAGGGTGACTTTTTGGGTTCATGTTTGTCTTGTTGAAATGGTTTTAAGGTGACTTTTGGAACCCCTAAGTACCCTAGGATATTAGCCCTCTTTTGAGAGGTGAAAAATTGAGTTTTGGTGAATGAAAACATCCATGGAGCTATTATGAGTTTTCATGGTGTTCTTCAAATGTTCTTGAAGTTCTTGCCAAGAACAAAAAGGTTTGAAGTTTTGATTCAAAAGTTTTATGTTTCTTCATAAAGTTTTGGTTTAATTTTGATGGGTGATGGATATTGGTGAGAAGTGATTAAAAGGATTTAATGTTTGTCAAAACTCATAAATGTTTTACAAAACATTTTCTTACAAATCATCAATTTCACCTCACCCACCAAAATCCACTTGCATATTGCACATGCATGCACTAAAACCCTTTCACACTTGTTCACACCCTCCATGGCCGGCCACCCCAACAAGTGGGGTACTTTTGGGGCCTTTTGTGCAATTACATAAAGTTGTGAAAATTTTGTGTTTTTGCATTTTGGCCCAAAAGTTTACGTTTTTACGTTAAAGCCCTAAAACGCTAAAGGACAAATTGTTTTTATCCTTTAATGATGTTTTTACATTAATGAAATTTTGGGTTCTAGTTGAAATTACATGAAGTTGTGGACTTTTGTGTTTTTTTAAAGTGACCCCAAAAGTTTTTGTATTTGCATTATGGCCCAAATGTTGTGGTCATAGTTTCCTTTTGGCCCAAATAAAATGAGAACAAAAATTGTTTTGTCTCTTTAATGAGAATTGGATTTTCATTCTATTTAGTTCCATTTAAATCAATTCTATGGATCCAAAAAAACCAATTGTTTAAAGTTGCTTTCTTAGTTAATGTGATTGATTAAGAAAAGGGTGATTATGAACCAAAGGCCACGATAATTGAGCTATGTGATTGGCCGCTTCACATTATGAATGTTTGGGTTTGGTAGTGTAGATTTGAATGTAATTTGATTAATTCTATTTGTTGTAAATGGACATAAGTCCATCATTTGATTTATGTTGTAAAAGGGCATAAGCCCTTATTATTATTTCATGTATTCCTTTTTTGTTCATATGTATGCAAAATGGAATAGTTGGGTCAAACGCCCAATAGGAAATAACGGTTTAATTGGATTAAACGCGTAACTAAAATCAACAACTATCTACCTTAAACCCAAGGTCCAACACAAGGCTCGTGTTGGATCAAATCAAACGGTTCATAATCATCCTAAAACCTAATATGACCATATAGTCCATATGAGGATGCAATGCATTCGTTAGTAGTTCCATATAGTCTCGCTTGTTTCAACGAAACAGTGGGAGTATTATATGCTACTAATTCATATTAACTTGGACCAATGGTTGTGATAGGCCCAAGTTCTTTTAATGTGATTAAAATGTTTTGATGTAGCCCAAAACTACTCCCTCAAATCAAATGTTATGTTGATAAGCGAGAGATGTTTTGAACATCTCTTCGTAGGCATTCCACCGTGGTGGGTTCCAAGCGTTTGTGACTCATGCACCGGCTTCACCCTATCATGGGGAAGTACAAAGCATGTGTTTACATCCAGGAGGAATCCATATACATATGATGAGGTGAGTGTAGGCAACGAGGATAGCCGACATCGTATCATCGTGAGGCTATTCTTGAACCCCTATACAAACTAAGCATGGTGGGAATAACTTAACTAAGTGCAATGAAGCCGACATCGTATTATCGTGAGGCAACATTCTCTAGAGGCCAAACGGATGGGTAATTACAAAAGTTGTAAATGAATAATGCGTTATTCTCTCATCATTATTTTTGCTAGCCAACATCGTATCATCATGAGGTGGGCTTGGTAATGATGAGTCTCCCATAACCCGCTAAGAGTTCAATATAACTCTCGAATTCTATTGAGGGATGTGGAATTTGCCAAAAATAGTGGGTGGTACTATTTGATTCAAAGACCCAATCAAATAGTTTTAAACAAACAATCTAATACGATTTCTGTTATGTTATGTAGTGAACGACATGCCTAAAATTATACCCACCATTATACTTGACAAAAGGGGCCTTAAGGGCCAACGTTTCCTTGCTTGGTATCGCCACATTGAGAATGTCTCAAAGGTGAAAGACATATTGTATGTGCTTAAGCAATCCCCTCCTCATGTACCTCCTACGAAATTAGCTTCAAAGGAGGAGTGTCAAAACTATGTTAGACACTGTGAGGATGACTTACAAGCCAAATGCTTAATCCTCACTTCACTTAGTAAGGAGCTTATGAAGCTACATAAGCACATGGACACTTCTTGTGCCATGGTTGAAAGTTTGCATAAGATGCATGACATTGAGACTAGTAATGTACGATTCTCAAATGTTTGTAGTATAATGAATGCCAAAATGGTAATGGGGACATCGGTCCATAAACATGGACAAAAGATGGAAAAGATATTTAAAGATCTTAAAAGTTTAGGAACTTCCATCGATGGGAAAATGGCCCAAGATTTTTTCCTTGCATCTCTCTCGGATGATTTCACTAAGTTTATTGTAAACTATAAAGTTAATAGATTCGATCATTCTTTGAAAGAGATGATTGACATGTGCTGTAAATTTGAAAAAGGTTTCAAAAGGGACAGTGGGAGTGAGAATGCAATGATAAGGAAAAGGTTGCATAAGAAGAAGGCAAAGAAATCCAAAGGAACATGCTTTCATTGTGGAAAGGATGAACGTTGGAAGAAGAAATATAGGGTGCGCATTGCGAGCCTTATGACACGAACTTTTGAAGAGACTATTTCTGTCATAGAGAGTTCTTTTACAGTGAGCTCCAGTTCCTGGATATTTGATTCAGGCGCTAGTCAACATATCTGTAATACGATGCAGAGACTAGTGGGGAGCAAGCCACTGAGCAATGGGGAGATGGTTGTGCGAGTTGGGAACGGCACTAAAATCTCTGCAAAAGTAACAGGCACCTACATGCTTAACCTACCCTCTGGGGAAGTCCTGGAACTTAAAAATTGTTTATATTTTCCTTCATGTATAAAGAATTTGATTTCCATCTCTAAGCTTTTACGAGATGGGCACTCAGTATTGTTTGACAAAATGAGTTGCACTTTATACTTGAACGGTCATATTATCTCTCATGGTAATATGATAGAGGGACTTTTTCACCTAGAGACGAATAGTGGGATGCACTGTATTGCAAGCAGGAATACCTCAAAACCCAAAAGGGCTAGAGAAGAAGTTAACCAAGAAAAGATGTGGCATCTTAAACTTGGACATGTGAACCTTGAAAAGATTCACAAGATGTCGAAAGACGGATACATCCACCCATTAGGTAATGACCGGATGGGTACTTGTGAATGTTGCTTGAAAGGGAAGATGACCAAATCTCCATTTACTGGAAAAGGAGAGCGTGCCACTGAAATTCTAGGGTTAATCCACACTGACGTATGTGGACCTATGTCTACCACGTCGAGAGGAGGCTTCTCCTACTATATCACATTCACCGACGATCACTCTCGGTTTGGCTATGTGTATCTTATGAAGTACAAGTCAGAATCCTTTGAAAGGTTCAAAGAATTCAAGAATGAAGTTGAGAAGCAAACTGGGAAACAAATAAAGATCCTAAGATCGGATCGAGGGGGTGAATATCTGAGTAACGAGTTCCTAGATTATCTCAAAGAGTGTGGAATAATATCACAGTGGACTCCACCAGGAACTCCACAACTTAATGGAGTTTCTGAAAGGAGAAATCGAACCTTGATGAACATGGTTCGTTCTATGATGAGTTCTGCTGATCTACCAATAACATTCTGGGGATACGCTCTATATACAGCAGCTTACTTGCTTAATAGAGTACCTTCCAAATCAGTTTCACAAACGCCCTATGAGATATGGCATGGAAGAAAGCCAAGTCTTAAACACATTAAGATTTGGGGTTGTGAAGCATATGTCAAGAAGCTTGAAGCTACTAAGCTTGAAGCAAGATCAGTAAGATGCTATTTTGTGGGATATCCTAAAGAAACTATGGGATATGAGTTCTACCATCCTGACGACCAGAAAGTCTTTGTCGCCAGAACTGCTAAGTTTCTAGAGGACGAATTCGTTCTCAAAGGAACTATAAGCAAACTGATGGAAATTAATGAGATTAATAATGAACCACAAACAAGCATTGGACATATTGACAACCCTGTTCCTGTACCCCTAGTTCCACGTAGATCTGAACGGGTTAGTAAGCCACCTAAAAGGTATGGCTTAGACAATGACTTTGATGAATTGTACCTTCTAGGTGACAATGAAACAAAGGAGGACCCTAGAGACTACACTGAAGCAATGTCCGACATTGATTCAAAGAGATGGCAAGAGGCCATGAAATCCGAGATGGATTCCATGTTTCAAAATCAGGTCTGGACTCTTGTAGACTGATAGACGCATATTTATGCGACTTAGTTAACTAGTTTTCTTGCATTTACGTTATTAGTTCTTAGTTATTTTAGTACTTTAAGCCATTTTCGTGTGTTTGTAGGTCCAAAGGGTTAAGGTAGCAAGAAAGTGCATTTTGGTGCATTTTGGAGCAGTTTTGAGCTTGGAATGGATTACTTATGATATGAGCAAGATGGATGGACGAATTTGAAGAAAAAAAGAGGCTAGGAACATGCTAAAAATCTGGTGAAACAAATACAAGTTGCAAGAAGGGATAAATTTCTAGAAGGATTGGCCAAAACTTCACTCAAAACCATGCATACCCCATAAAATTCATCAATGCCGTGGCCTTCCCTTTGTTTTACTTCCACCAGATTTTTTTAGTGATGATGCAATGCCTATCTCACTATGACATTTGAGTGGATGATGTAATGCTTAACTCACCATGACATTTGAGTGGATGATGCAATGCTTAACTCACCATGACATGTGAGTGGATGACTCAAAACCTACCCTCACCAACAATTCTCCACCTTGCCATGCCTTACCTACTTCATTCCACCAGATTTTTGCATTAAACATGTCCATCCTCTTCCTATAAATACCATGGCAGCAACCTCATTCAAATCATCCAGAAATTAACCATTCTCCAAGACTTTCCTTGCCTCTCCTACATATCTAAACCCCTTCCCATCCATTCCTCCAAATAACCAACCGTTCAACATCATTCCAACCTTGTTGTTGCGGCAAGGAGTAGGAGAAAAGTCCTTGGACGCACTTGTTATCCAACATGGATCGTTGGAACGTTTAGGTGCTTTCTTCCCTTTGTTTTTCAATGTTTAAATTTGTTTATCTTTGTTTTGTAATAATGAGGAACTAAACCCCCCTTGGCTAGGGGGGGATTCGAAATACATGTTTATGCTTGCGTTATGATTTGATTACTTCTAATTGCGTTTCATAAGTTGTGAATTCAATTTACTTATCTATGTGAATTACATTGATTTGTGTGTGTTGGTTGAGAGTGCACGCTTAATTATCATGCATAAATTGAATGCTAGGATATAAGGAAATTTCACCTAATCGTTATGGAATTATATTCACAAGTAGTAAAGGTTGATGATCTCAATCACGTTAAGTAAATTCTTGGCATAAGTTTCATGCAATCATAGTAACAAGTGCTTCGTTAATGCTTATGGTTTTCATATAATTTAATGATTCTTGCTTGTATCTCTATTATGCAATCATGTAGGGGACTTGTGGGGAATGTTTTGGGTTGTCGTATGCAATCATCCAATTCAATAACGTTAGGAAAATCTGAAGGTTAATTTAAGCGGACCTAATTAACTTGGGGCGTTGAGAATTCATGGTTTATTGAAATGCAATTGGAAATCGTTTTGTATGCAAGTATAACATGTGTGGAGATGAAACCCTTAGCTAGCCTTCCATTATCCATTCAACCCAAAATTGTTTAAAATCTATTTAAGTTTTTAGTTTATTCGTTTTTACTTTCAACTTCACCAAACTCAAATCCCCCTTTTACTTTCTTGTTTTAAAATCTTTTGTTTACATTTTTAACTTTGTTTCTTTTTGTTTTTTAGTCAGTTTAGAGGTTTTAGCAAGCCCTCCTAATTCCCGGTTTAGAACGATCCCTACTTACATACTTTGCTACAATTGTCAAAAGAGGGTTTAATTTGTGTGCTTATATTATTCGCATCAAATTTTGGCGCCGTTGCCGGGGATTAGCAACTTTGCTAAATCCCCATTGTTTCTTTTTATTTCTTTTTTATGTGTTTTAATTTTAGTTTTAATTTTATTTGATTTTGTTTATTTCAGGTACTAGTTTATGACTCGTAGTTCTCAACCAGTTCGTGCACATATATCGGAGTTTGACGACAATTTTGAACGAACTTTGAGAAGGAAAAGGAAAGTACCAGAACCTAATCCACCTAGTTCTAGTTCTGAATCCGAATTTGAAGAAAAGGAGGAGGCAGAAAAAGACATGGAGGTGGACAATCGAACAATCAAAGAACTTTCAGCTTCGGGATTGGACAATGCCGCACCTCTATGCATCCAATACCCCGCAGCAGCCCGAGGAAAGACAGAAGAATTTGAATTGAAGTCAAGCTTGTTACACCACATTCCGAAGTACCATGGGTTGTCCATGGAAGATCCTAACAAACACTTGAAAGAATTCGAGGTGGTGTGTTCGAGCATGACCCCTGTCAATGTTGATGGGAGTATTTTGAAGATGAAAGCCTTCCCTTTCTCTCTCTTGGAAAAGGCGAAGGATTGGTTGTACGAATTGGCGCCCGGAACCGTCACATCATGGGAAAGCATGAAACGGGCCTTCTTGGAGAAGTTTTTCCCAACTTCTCGAGTCGTCCTCCTACGGAAAAGGATAAGTGGAATTCAACAAGAGGAAGGTGAATCTTTTCCTACTTATTATGAACGTTTTAAATCTCTTGTTGCTTCTTGTCCACAGCATCAGATGAAGGAGGAACTTCTTTTGCAATACTTCTACGAGGGGCTACTACCTATCGAACGTCAAATGCTAGATGCCTCGGCGGGAGGAGCCTTGGTGGACAAGACCCCCACGGCAGCAAAGACTTTAATTTCCAACCGTGCGTTGAATGCTCAACAATACGAAGGCGTTGGACAAAGGAGTAACCCACGACCACATCAAGTCAATAAGGTAAGTGCCATAACCGAACTTCAAAATCAAATGGCTAACCTTACTACTTTGCTTTCTCAGGTAGTGGAAGGTCCAAAAGTGCAAAACGTGGCAGCTTGTGGCGTGTGTTCCATGCAAAGCCACCTTATGGACAAGTGCCCACAGTTGATAGAAAATGGAGGGTGGGAGACCCTCAATGCCGTGGGATTTGACAACCAATACCAACCAAGGAATGACCCCTTTTCCAATACTTACAATCCCGGTTGGCGTGATCATCCAAATTTCAAATGGCGAGAACCCCAACAAGGCCAACAACAAAGCGGATTGAGGCAACAACCCCCGGGTTTCTATCAAAAGCCGTTTGCACCAACTCAACCCCAAGCACAACCTGCCCAAAAATCAGGTCGTCTATTGATAATGATCAAAATTTTAATTTACTAACTTCTATGGCGCAGGGAATGCAAAATAGGGACAAAAAGGTGGACGAGTTGGAGAAACAAGTAGGGCAAATTGCCGAGTTCATGGGGCAATTTCGAGAGCAAGGCAAGTTGCCTAGCTCAACCATTGCAAATCCAAAAGGAGGCTTTGAAACCGTCAATGCAATCATGTTGAGAAGTGGTACACAGGTTGGAGCCAAACCAAAATCATCCAAATCAAGTCACGATGAGGATGAAAAGTTGCTACAAGAGGAAGCACAGGGACCAAAACTCACGGCCAAGGATGAACAATCCTTGCCACCACCATCTAGCCCTCCTAAGCCGTCCCAAACCACCAAGGTAAGTCCAAATTCGACTTTTTCTAGTTCCATTCCACTAAATGTGCCCTTTCCTGGCAGGTTTAGGCAATCAAAGAAGGAAGAAACCGAGAAGGACATTCTAGAGACCTTTCGGAAAGTTCAAGTCAATATTCCGCTCCTTGATGCAATTAAGCAAGTCCCGAGGTATGCTCAGTTTTTAAAAGAACTTTGTACATCAAGGAGAAGGATTTCGAACAAAGAGGTGGTCCAAGTAAGTGAGAATGTTTCTGCCATGTTACAAAGGAAATTACCCCCTAAATGCAAAGATCCGGGTAGTTTTACAATTCCGTGCGTTATTGGCAAGACTAAGTTTGAACAATGCATGTTAGACTTAGGGGCTTCGATTAATGTTATGCCATACTCTATTTATACATCTATGAACTTAGGTGAGCTTAAAAACGATGGTGTGATTATTCAATTAGCCGATCGTTCTAATGCATATCCAAAGGGTGTTTTGGAAGATGTATTGGTGCAGGTGGGCAATTTGATTTTTCCAGCGGACTTTTACGTGCTTGACATGGAGGATTCACCCTATTCTACCCCATTGCCGATACTATTAGGGCGGCCTTTCATGAAGACAGCCCAAACCAAGATTGATGTGGCTAAGGGAGAGTTAACAATGGAGTTTAGTGATGAATTGATTAAATTCAAAGTTCCTGAATATGTTAAGAATCCTCATGATGTTCGTTCTTGTTTTGCAATAGATGTGATTAAACATGTGGGGAAGGAACATTCATGCGCACCAATCAAGAAGGATGTCCCTAGATGCATCATCGAAGAGGGTATTGGAGTGGAGCATACAAAACATGTCATTACACCCAAAATACCAAATCTGGCCGAGAGCACCACCTTTGTTGCCCCTTTTGAGTCTTCATCTACATGCATTGGTAAGCCTCCTCATCTAATTCCAATTCCCATTTCCACTAATAGGTTATTGCCTTCTGTGGTGCAGGTACCAAATCGAATCCATGATTATGGGAGTTTTTACTTTGACCTTGGGAAGCTCAATGCCACAATCTGGGACCATCATTATCCACTGCCATACATAGACCCAATGCATGAGTATTTCAAGGAGCATGTCATGGAGGATGTACCCCTCCATGCCGTGGCACCTAGTCAAGCTTAAACGGAGGTACCGTCCGGCTGGAAGATGTTAAAGAAAGCGCTTCGTGGGAGGCAACCCATGCATTCGACAAAGGAAGGCCTAGAGAGCACTCCAATTCCAGATTTGCGTTCCTAAACCCTTCTCTTTGTTGTTTAATTAGTTTCTGCCATATTTAGTTTGTTAGTGTTTGTTTGTTTGTTTATGTGTTTTTGTGTTAGTTATGCTTTGAAACATTGAGGACAATGTTTGGTTTAAGTGTGGGGGAGTAACCAAAGTGTTTTGATGCAAAGTCGTAGGGTTTTCTCACTCATACTTAAAGACTTGTTCCTTGCTTTTTTTTAAGTGTTTTTAAGTTGTTTTGATGTGTTTTAGTGTGTTTTGAAGTAAAAATCCGAAAATCACATAAAAATTTGAAAAATTTGTTTTAAAAACCCAAAAAGGGTTGTTTTTGTGTGTTTGTTTGCGTCTTAGGATACCTTCCAACACAATAATGAGGATTCGGTTTGTAATTGCATAACTATTGAAGTAAGTTACAAACATGGATGAAAGTTTGACATGCTCTTTGGTTTATGCTTAGTTGTAATTATAGTTCATGAATTCACATGTAGTCAAAAGAAAAATTAGTTTTTGTAACATGCTTGAAGGAAGAAACTCAAACTAACGCTACAACCCTGAGAGACTTGAGCTTTTAACGTTCTTTGGAGAGTTAATAATCTGTGCATTTGTTGTCTTCTAAAGTCGTTGCATGATCTCATTATTCTTTGATTGGTTACTACTTAGAAGGCGTTTTATCATGTAGTTCCAAATGCTAGAACTCATGCCCATTTCATTCAAAGCATGCTATTGATCTGCATAACACATATTCAAGATGAAGTTGTGTAGTGACCACCACCAAAGCCAAATTGTCGTGTATCCTATTTCATTATGTGTTTAAGTTTAACTCCATTGAACCTTGTTTAGCCTTTTCTTTGTTAACCCACATCATCCTCACCTAGCCTAGATTAGGACTATCCATACCCTCGTTCTTAAAGTATAGTAAGCATGATTCAAATTGAATTCCTTTTGATTAATGTGGGCAGAAAATAAGTGTGGGGGAAGTGTTTATCATGTGAGTTTGTGTGCCATAGGCACGAGAAAAAAAAAAAAAAAAAAAAAAAAAAAGAGTTCCAAAATATTGTTTGTTGAAATAAGGGTCCAAAACAATGAATTCGGCCCTAAGAAGTTGTTTAAATCTTCCCCTTGTGTTTTAAAGTTAATTTCTGCAATCTAAGTGAATTCTAAGTCTCAATTTTACTACTTTGCTTACTAATGCTTGAAGAACGTTTGTTTTCCCTATCCTTTCTTTGTTAACCATTCCCCAAGCCCCGTTACAACCCTTAACTTCTATCTTGAGTGTTATGTATTTCAATACGTGGAGTTTGGGATTGGTTTGAGCATATGGTGTCCCTGGTTCTCGCATCTAAGTAGTAGCGTTCCATTCATGAGATCATATCTATAAATGCTTAATCATTCCAGAAAAGTGCTTCTTTTATAACATGTGTGAGTGTTCGTTTCCATGTTTACATCAATCTTCTCACATATACTTAGTATAGGGAGTGTAGTTAGAAAATCTGTGTGAAAATAAGAGTGTATCCAGTAAGGAATTGAGTTGATTCTCTAAGGCATGTTACTACGTCCATAATGTTGTTTTAAACGATTAAATGTGAGCTAGTGAATGGTAACTATGATTAAGTATATGCTCAAGAGTAGGGATGACTAAAATCTGTGGGAATAATGATCTTTGGCATGTTATGTATCGTTGGAAATCCCTGTAGCAAATGTTGGAAAGTTAGGTTATGTTTTGTTTGTTTTATTTTGCTCGAGGACTAGCAAAAGCTAAGTGTGGGGGAATTTGATAGACGCATATTTATGCGACTTAGTTAACTAGTTTTCTTGCATTTACGTTATTAGTTCTTAGTTATTTTAGTACTTTAAGCCATTTTCGTGTGTTTGTAGGTCCAAAGGGTTAAGGTAGCAAGAAAGTGCATTTTGGTGCATTTTGGAGCAGTTTTGAGCTTGGAATGGATTACTTATGATATGAGCAAGATGGATGGACGAATTTGAAGAAAAAAAGAGGCTAGGAACATGCTAAAAATCTGGTGAAACAAATACAAGTTGCAAGAAGGGATAAATTTCTAGAAGGATTGGCCAAAACTTCACTCAAAACCATGCATACCCCATAAAATTCATCAATGCCGTGGCCTTCCCTTTGTTTTACTTCCACCAGATTTTTTTAGTGATGATGCAATGCCTATCTCACTATGACATTTGAGTGGATGATGTAATGCTTAACTCACCATGACATTTGAGTGGATGATGCAATGCTTAACTCACCATGACATGTGAGTGGATGACTCAAAACCTACCCTCACCAACAATTCTCCACCTTGCCATGCCTTACCTACTTCATTCCACCAGATTTTTGCATTAAACATGTCCATCCTCTTCCTATAAATACCATGGCAGCAACCTCATTCAAATCATCCAGAAATTAACCATTCTCCAAGACTTTCCTTGCCTCTCCTACATATCTAAACCCCTTCCCATCCATTCCTCCAAATAACCAACCCTTCAACATCATTCCAACCTTGTTGTTACGGCAAGGAGTAGGAGAAAAGTCCTTGGACGCACTTGTTATCCAACATGGATCGTTGGAACGTTTAGGTGCTTTCTTCCCTTTGTTTTTCAATGTTTAAATTTGTTTATCTTTGTTTTGTAATAATGAGGAACTAAACCCCCCTTGGCTAGGGGGGGATTCGAAATACATGTTTATGCTTGCGTTATGATTTGATTACTTCTAATTGCGTTTCATAAGTTGTGAATTCAATTTACTTATCTATGTGAATTACATTGATTTGTGTGTGTTGGTTGAGAGTGCACGCTTAATTATCATGCATAAATTGAATGCTAGGATATAAGGAAATTTCACCTAATCGTTATGGAATTATATTCACAAGTAGTAAAGGTTGATGATCTCAATCACATTAAGTAAATTCTTGGCATAAGTTTCATGCAATCATAGTAACAAGTGCTTCGTTAATGCTTATGGTTTTCATATAATTTAATGATTCTTGCTTGTATCTCTATTATGCAATCATGTAGGGGACTTGTGGGGAATGTTTTGGGTTGTCGTATGCAATCATCCAATTCAATAACGTTAGGAAAATCTGAAGGTTAATTTAAGCGGACCTAATTAACTTGGGGCGTTGAGAATTCATGGTTTATTGAAATGCAATTGGAAATCGTTTTGTATGCAAGTATAACATGTGTGGAGATGAAACCCTTAGCTAGCCTTCCATTATCCATTCAACCCAAAATTGTTTAAAATCTATTTAAGTATTTAGTTTATTCGTTTTTACTTTCAACTTCACCAAACTCAAATCCCCCTTTTACTTTCTTGTTTTAAAATCTTTTGTTTACATTTTTAACTTTGTTTCTTTTTGTTTTTTAGTCAGTTTAGAGGTTTTAGCAAGCCCTCCTAATCCCCGGTTTAGAACGATCCCTACTTACATACTTTGCTACAATTGTCAAAAGAGGGTTTAATTTGTGTGCTTATATTATTCGCATCATAGACCCTCCAGAAGGTATTGTACCTGTTGGAAACAAATGGGTCTTCAAGAGGAAGATAGGCATTGATGGGAACGTGGAGACTTATAAGGCTAGATTAGTAGCTAAGGGTTACAGGCAAAGAGAAGGGATTGACTATGAAGAAACTTTCTCTCCTGTAGCCATGATTAAGTCCATTCGGATTTTGCTTGCTATAGCTGCGTACCATGATTATGAGATCTGGCAAATGGACGTGAAGACGGCCTTTCTGAACGGCTACCTAGAGGAAGAGCTCTATATGACTCAACCCGAAGGTTTCGTGTCCAAGTCTGAAAAGACTAAGGTATACAAGCTTCAAAGATCCATTTATGGACTTAAGCAAGCCTCCAGGAGCTGGAACATTCGTTTCGACACTGAAATCAAAACGTTTGGTTTTACTCAAAACGAAGACGACAATTGTGTTTATCAAAAGGTCGTTGGGGATGCAGTTGTATTCCTAGTGTTATATGTAGATGACATATTACTATTCGGGAATGACACTGCAATACTTTCTTCTGTAAAAGTGTGGTTGTCCAAAACCTTCCACATGAAAGATTTAGGAGATGCATCTTATGTACTTGGGATAAAGCTCTATCGTGACAGATCCAGAAAATTAATTGGATTATCCCAATCTATGTACATTGATAAGGTGCTAAGTAGGTTCGAGATGGAACAATCTAAGAAAGGCTTTCTTCCTGTAAGACATGGAATTCACCTTTCTAAGTCCATGGAACCTAAGACTCCTGAAGAGATAGGGCATATGAGTAGGATTCCTTATGCTTCCGCCATAGGAAGTCTCATGTATGCCATGATATGCACAAGGCCTGATATCGCATATGCTGTGAGCATTACTAGTCGATATCAATCTAACCCAGGATTAGAACACTGGGCAGCTGTCAAGACGATCCTTAAGTACTTAAGAAGAACTAAGGACATGTTCCTCGTATATGGAGGAGCGGCAGAGTTGCGAGTGGAAGGCTATACAGACGCAGATTTCCAATCTGACGTCGATGATAGAAGTTCCAACTCCGGATATGTATTCACTCTGAATGGTGGGGCTGTCAGTTGGAAAAGCAAGAAGCAAAGTGTAATTGCTGATTCCACGACAGAGGCTGAATATGTCGCTACAGCTGAAGCCGGCAAAGAAGCGTTCTGGATGAAGAAGTTCATTACTGAACTTGGAGTGGTTCCAACCATTACATCACCAGTAACTTTGTACTGTGATAATAGTGGGGCGATAGCTCAAGCCAAGGA
Organism: Malus sylvestris; assembly: GCF_916048215.2. NCBI lineage: Eukaryota > Viridiplantae > Streptophyta > Magnoliopsida > Rosales > Rosaceae > Malus > Malus sylvestris. The sequence goes on from NC_062267.1 coordinate 16,145,863, forward strand.
ACCCAGGGCACATCAAAAGAACAAGCATTTTGACAGGCGCTTTAATATCATTAGAAGATATGCTGCCGAGGGGAAAGTCAACATCCTCAAAGTTGCCTCAGCCGATAACGTAGCAGATCCACTGACAAAGTAAATGTCTCAAATCCAGCTTGATCGTTATATGGATAAGATGGGTATTAGATACATGGGAAGATGGCTTTGAGTGCAAGTGGGAGATTGTTGGAAGTATGCCCACAAAGCCACTCATTTGATGTAATAGCTTTTGGAATACTTATTGTATTAAACTTTTATATGTTTAATGAAGGGCAAAGCTTATTGTTAATCACTATTTATTGTATCATGTGTTTAAGCAATAAGGGAATCCAAGGGATGTATTTGATCTAAGAGACAAGTGATCTAAGTGAGTTAGATTATCGAGACCATTCTCTTATGTTCATTCCTAAAACGTTCCTAGCCATAGGATTGCCAATTGGGCATTGACAATCCGCTAAGGTTAGTATGTGTTATGTTGACTCAAACGTGAGTATGAACTAGTCTCAAGTCATTTGGTGTTGGACACTAAGACAAACACATAGGTGCTCGAAAAAGGTAATCGAGTACACTGAACGACGATCAAAAGAGAGTTCGAACATACATGTCATGTATGAACTCTAAAGTTACAATATGCAAAGTAGTCCTTTGACCTGAGGCATCATAGATGTCTAATGGTTAGGTCCTTGATCTTTGATCATGTCAAAGGCATTCCTTCAGATTGTCCACGGCATTGTTGGGGTCAAGCTATCTAGTCATGTAGGCATATGAATGCACAACAAGGGATCTCTAACCTTCCATGGTGGAGGGAGAATACTCTAAGATATGATTCTAAAGTCTTTGGCCAAAGCAAATGAATATGACTTAGGAAGTTTGTTCCAAATCATATTCAAATGAATCATATAGGAAAGTATCACATTGGATAGTAGACATGAAACAAACTATCACTTAAACAATGTGATTAAGAGTATTGTATTAGAGAATGACCGTATTGCATTGTAGTTGTAACTGGATAGGTTCTCCAACCAATTCTACTTAGCTTGGGTAACCATGATATGCTGCTAGGTGTCACTCATGGTTTGTGGAAGCCCTGAAGATTAGCAAACACTAATCTTAAGGGAGAATTGAAATGTGGTTTCAATTCACAATCGATCGTTAAGAGTAACATCGCCCACTGCCTCGCTAATTGGAACCTAATGGATCGCACACCACATAAGGATGTTAGTGAAGAAATTATATGAAATGGATAAGCAATTAAATGGTTTAATTGAAGAATGGTCAAAGTTAATTAATTAGTTAATTAATTATACGAAAGGTTCGTATTGGGCTTTTAAGTTAGTTTGGGCTTCGGGGTCCAAAATTGTTTTGGTCCACTAGGCCCATTATGTTTAAGTTGTATGACAACTTAAACAAATATGGGCATTTAGCCCAATAACAAAAGAAGGCCTGCCATAGCAAGGGTAGTGGGAAATTTTGCTTAATTGCAAGTTTGCCACTAACCTAAGAGATGAAGTATAAAGTCATCTTTATAGCTTTGTTTCTTATTAGGGTTTTTCTAATAGAAATTGGGTGAAACATTTTCTCTCATTTTCTACATAGAGGCCGGCCACTTAGAGGATTTTTACTAGCATCTAAAATCTCTCTAAGTCATCCATATCATCTTCACAATATACATCTTTGGTGAAGAGACTTAGAGACATCAAGCTTTTGATGTTTTTGGAGAACAAATCCTTTTTCCTCAAATCATCAAAGGAGCACTAAAAGGGAGGAAAACACAAGGAAGATTCAAAGAGATTGGAGGTGACTTGAAGGCCCTCCACTTGGGTGAATCCCTTGTGTAATCAAGGATGAGCTTCAAGGGTAAAGAATCACTAAATCTTTACTTCTCTTTAATGTTGTTAAAGAGTTCATTTTGGTTCACCATATACTAGGCTTTGAAAGTCATGGGTTTTATGAATTGTTTTTGGGTGCATGCCTACTTTAAAGTGTTGATAGCTTGCATGTGTATTCAAATGTTCATACTTGTTCTTAGCTAGGAAAAAATTTTTCCTTCACCTCTTTATCCTGTATAATGCTTACGCTGATGTGTTGAGCGCTAGCATTTTTTGCCTTGCTGGAGATCTTCACCGGTGCATTTGGTGTGAAGCCAAGTCCAGCTTTGTTGTTGCTGACCCCGTAACCATGCTTCTCCAACTTCTTCTGAGTTTTATTGAGATCACATTCGTTGTCTTTGACGGTGTTCAAATCATCCTTTCCCAAATTTGCAGAGGAGGTGAAGTTGTACCCGGCTTTCGACATAAGTTTGTAGGCGTTTGGATCAAAACCTTCTTCGGTCCTTTTGGTTGGGAGAAAGCTTGGTTCTACCCCATTTGGCAGGCCTTTTATGAAGCCTTGTGATGGTTTTGTAACCTTAGTGTCGCCTAGCTGTGTCAGAGGAAAAACTGCATTCGTTTTGAGCAACTTTACATTATCTATGTGCCGCCGTGCATCGGCTTTGCTTGCTGCAGTTTCAAATGGGGATTGACCATTCTTTCTTCTCGACGTCGGGATGTATTGAAAGACGGGTATGCTTGGTCCATTTGAGGTCGTCCTACTTCCTCTGGTTGTTGCATGTTTAGAAAGCTCATCGTCGTTTTTGCTTGAAGATGGCATAGTTTATTCTTCTTGCTTCTTGGGCATAGCTTGCCACTCCTGCTTTTTAGGTGCTACTTTGCTCATGGATTTAATCTCTTTTGGAAGAGTTTCTGGCACCATGTCTTCATCCATGTAGAACTTGGCGTCTGCGAAATGTGATTCGGCTTCGGTGAATGGCTTGGTGTCGCCATAGATCACCTTCACTCGTTCTCGGTAAAATTTTAAACATTGGTGAAGGGTGGACGATACTACTCCATTCGCATGGATCCAAGGCCTTCCTAAGAGCAAACCGTAGGAAGTTCTTGCATCAATCACGTGGAATATTACGCTTGACTTGAGTTCATCAATGGTCATCTCCACTCGGATCATGCCCATCGCTCTTTGTCTTCCTTGGTTAAAACTTTGGATTAGTAGGCGGCTTAGGGATAGTTCATTCACCTTGATGCCGATTGCGGTTATTGTTGATTTTGGCATGATATTTATGGCTGACCCGCCGTCCACAAGCATGCGGCTGACTTTGTGCCCCCTTACGTACCCAGAGACGAAGAGAGGTCGGTTGTGAGGCTTGGATCCTAGCAACAAGTCTTCGTCGGCGAAGTGGATTGTGTCCTCGGCGGCACAGCATGTGGCACACTCGTGTGGCCGAGGCCTCAAGCCTTCGTTCTTGCTTTCTTTCACCTCGTGGTCGTCTGGACTCGCTAAAACTGTTATCAATGCCCTTCGTATCTTCTTTGGCAATTGTAGCGCTTCCTCGATGCTAAAGTGTATCAGCAGACCTTCTTCAGGTGTCAGAGTATTTTCTCCCTCAGCAGCGGCAATTTTGCCTTTTGAGGGTTCTTCAATTTCTACTTCGACCATGTGACATGCGGTGATAGTGCAATGTTGGAAGAAGTCATCCGGGAAGTACTCGTGCAAGGAGACGGGAATGCGTGGCTTGTGCTCCGCCGGTTCCCCAGCATATATTGGCTTAGCAGCTCTTATGTTCCTTTTAGGCTTCCTATTGCCGCGACGGCGGTGCTTTCTCCCCTGTTCCCCCTTTGGATTTATAGCTTGCGGTTTCGGTTTCCTCGTCCTCTTATAGGTCACCAATGTCCATCCTTTGTCATCGTCAGTAGGTGCGTCCTGGTTGCTTGCCCCCAGTGACGGTGGTGCAGAATGTGCAGTGTGGTTTGAGAATTGCTGAGCATGGTCAAACATTTCTTGAAGAAGCACGGGATCAAAGGATCCGAACACGACCGTAGTGGCGTGCGTCGCAGCTGTGTCTTCTAGGTCGAGCTCAATCCGTCCTTGTTGTGCCAACTTCGTGATGAGTTCTTTTAGGATGAAACACTTGCCCACATGATGACCCACGATACGATGGTACTTGCAGTACTTGGGATCATTGACGCGATTCATTTCTTCAGGGCGTTTGCATTCGGGTAACTCAATCACCTTCTTCTCCAGCAGGTCGTCCAGCATTGCGTCCATGTCGGAGTCCGGAAAAGGGTATACCTTCTGCTCCAATTCCCTCAAGGTGTTTTTGTACCTATCTTGGGTGTGGGAAGGCTCATTTTTTTTTATCTCCCTTGCTTTATTGAAAGAGATTTTGATGGGCGCGGACGAAGTCTTGATAGGGGCGGTATTGGTGGTAAAAGCTTCCTTGGCGGGCTTTTTCCCATGATTGTCTGCTCTTGAAGTAAACACCTTATCCCTTTTGAAATCGGTGATTGGCTCCTTCTTTCCATGGTGGGCGATGCTCAACTCCATGTCGTGGGCACGGGTGGCTAATTCTTCAAAAGTTCGTGGTTTGATACCTTGAAGGATGTATTGTAAACCCCATTGCATGCCCTGGATGCACATCTCGATTGAAGAAATCTCGGAGAGTCTGTCCTTACAGTCGAGGCTTAGATTACGCCATTGGTTAATGTAGTCCATGACTGGTTCTTCCTTCCATTGCTTAGTGCTCGTCAGCTCTAGCATGCTCACAGTGCGGCGGGTACTGTAGAAGCGGTTGAGGAATTCCCTTTCCAACTGTTCCCAACTGTTGATGGACTCGGGCTCTAGGTCCGTGTACCACTCAAAGGCGTTTCCTTTTAACGAGCGCACAAACTGCTTAGCGAGGTAATCTCCCTCCATCCCTGCATTGTTGCAGGTTTCGACGAAATGTGCAACATGTTGCTTCGGGTTTCCATTTCCGTCAAATTGCATAAACTTCGCCGGTTGATAGCCCCTCGGCATCCTTAAGGCGTCGATCTTCCTGGAGTAAGGCTTTGAGTACAACGTGGAGGCATGGGAGCTCCCTTCGTACTGTGCCTTGATGGTGTTGGTGATCATCTCCTGCAGCTGCTGGATAGAGAGAGATCCCATGAGCGCCGCTGCTTGGTCTGGTTTCGGCTTCCCATCGATTTTCTTCACCAGGGGTTCTTCGTCTCCGCCAGCTCCTCCCTTTAGTGGATCATCCTCTGGGTCGGGTTTCTCGCTATCCTGCGCCTCTAGTCGGTTGACTAACGCTGCGATCTGCAAGTCTTTTTCTTCCACAGTTCGAGTTAGTCTTCCGATTGCTTCATTCATTTGAGCAAGCTGTTCATCGATTGAAGTTGCTCCAGTGGTCATGACTTGCATGGCTGAACTGCTGCTTGAATCGTCATCGGAGAGTATGGATTCAGGGTATTCCCTTGGTCTTTCCCCCCTTGGTGCCCTTAGTGAGGCTAAGGCGATCACAGGCTCGTGCCTTGGGTACTCTCGTTCCTTTAGCAGAGTTGATGCAGAGGTGAAAGAGGTGGCAGGAGTAGCTTTTGCTTTGCTTCGAGTCGTGATGCCCAAAGTGACACCACTTGCGACGAGGGCGCCTTTGTTCTTTGCGCCGGTTATGGGAACAGCTTGAGCCTTCCTTGATGTCATTGATTTTGGAAGTGTGCTTATATTTCTTGAACAGAGGAAGAGATGAGAAGTAGAGACGGTCCCACTGGGCGTGCTAATTTGTGAACACGGAAAATTCCTGAAACGAAAGAGACAAGAACAACGCGCACAAACAAATATTATGTATTTGATGATTTTGGGTTACAATCTCTCTCTATTTTGATCCTCTGATTCAATCTCCGTAAGGTGAGTATTTGTGGATGTGTGATTGATCCAAAGGGCCGTTGGGCTTGATCTAAGGATGAACGTTCTTCAAGGGGCGTGGACTTGATCTTGAAGGTGGATTTGAGCGGATCTTAAAAGGGGCTTTTGGGCTTGATCCTTGAAGAACAATGATGAACGGATCTCCAAGGGTTTTTGGGCTTGATCTCGAAGAACAGTGATGAACGGATCTTCAAGGGCTTTTGGGCTTGATCTTGAAGAACGTTTGGATGTGTGGATTTGTCGACGTTGTTGATCCAAAGGGTCGTTAGGGCTTGATCTTGGACGAACGGATGATGAACGATGGTGCTTTCTTCAAGGGCCGTCGAGGGCTTGATCTTGAATTGGTGGATGGTTGATCCAAGGGCCGTTGAGGCTTGATCTTGGAAGAACGATGAACGAAGAACGAAGAACACTTTCTTCAAGGGCCGTCGGGGCTTGATCTTGAATTGGTGGATGATTGTTGATCCAAAGGGCCGTTGGGGGCTTGATCTTGGAAGAACGATGATGAACGATGGTGCTTGAGAGCTTCGGGGTTTCAGAGCTTCAGAGCTTCAAGGTGTAATATGAATTGGTCCCCTTAAATGAATGAATTAGCCTTCTATTTATAGAATTTTCCAAGGCCTAATTTTGAATATAATATTCCAGATGAAATAAGTCGTTTCTGCTAGGTGTTGACACGTGTCCTGTTTGATGACTTTTCCAACTTATTTCGATTTTTTTGTTTAGACACACGCTACGTGTAAAATTTATGTAATACATGAGCGTTGAAACTTTGATTTATCGGCCAACATTTATTTACCGAAATTTCGATGTCTACAGAAATACATGGTGATTTAGGTGTGATCAAGGCGCTTGTTCAAGTACGTGGAGTCTAGCTATTGCGGTAGTGATGTGGATCTTCATTTTAGCTTTGGAGTTCAAGTAGGGAAATACGGCAGACCTTGACGAAAATTGATTTTATTAAATTTCATGAAATAATATTCACGATTTGTTTGGTTGATTAATGTGGTTGGATATTTATTGGCTAATTGTTTCTATTGAGTGTTTACTTGTTATTGGTTATGGAATTATTGCTGAAATGCTATTTGTTAAGAATATATTGTGATACTTGTGAAAGACAAAATAACATTGTTTGTGCATCACTCATGTTGATGTTGTGAGGACCCGTCCCTAATTTCCCATGTAATTTTCTCCCCGAGTGTGTAAATTGACATTTATGCCCTTGTGGGCAAAGTGCCATGGATGTGGTTATTTAGCTTTAATTTGTTTTTCTCGTTATCATTAGTACTCGTTGTTATGATCGCGTGAGCATGAATTAGACCCGAATCAGATCAATAATGAAAAAGTTATGCACAATTAAAGTACATCATCAAAGGGTAGAGTTGTACACGTGTGTTAATTTATCAGTGTTGGAAACATTGTTTTTGATAAGGTGATGGATTTTTGTGTACGACTTATTGTACAAAATCTTAAAACCTTATTGTTTTTCTTCTTTAAAATTGACCCGTGTACCCATTCCCCTCACCAATCAGTTCATTTCCTCAATTCCCTCACCTAACCAGATTTTCTTTCTTTTCTACCAATCAGATCACTCTTTCTGCTCTCTGCCCAATTAGAAAGCTGTCTCCCTCTCTCTCACCTTCTCATTCTCTCACTCCTTCGCCCGTGACTTTCTCTTTTTTGCAACACACACACACCATCATCAAAATTTGCAGATTGAACCCAAAAACACCACCATCACACTCATCTTGAACCCACGAACCCAGTCGTACAAGCCGATTCAAAACTGATCGAGTTTTGACTCATCAACTTGGAAGCTCCGACTCAGTGGGTTTTACTCCGACCTGTTTCTGATAACTTAGATATTTCATACATTTATATCATCCATTCCTAGTCCCTTTGTTATATTTTTGAGTTAAACTTATTGCATTTTACCCTCTTTTGTGTTAGTGCGCAGCTAATTGTATTTCGGAGCTTAGTTGAGGACAGATAAGGCAAAATGGTGCTAAAAGTGGAGAATCGAACAATGATGCTGATGTAGACAAAGAATTAAAAGTGGAAACTGAATATGGTGATGAATATGGCTCTTTATAAGACCAATAACAGCAAAAAAACGTGGGAATTAAATGCCCAATTACTAGGATGTATTGGCAATCTGTAACAACTCTTTAACATTATAAAATCTAGCCTTTCAGCTATTTTCACATACACCTTTCATTCTAGGCGAATTTCACAACTCCAGTCACTAGTTTTCTCTCTTTTCATCCACACTCAAAACTCCACCCATTCTATACAGTCTAACATCACTGAAGACTCATCTCGACAAGCTATTTCAACATCAGAATTGCTTCAAGGGTTTCCTCTCTTTGATTTATTTTCACTCATGTTGTTTATTTCCAATTTCATCTCTGTGAACATGATGTGTAACTAAATTCATAGCAAGGGATTTTGATGTAGCCTTGTACAATTGATCCATGTTTTTATGTTAAAATATTCAATTCATCAATCTGTCTCTTGTTTCATTCACTGAATCTCTTGTTAAATTTGTTTGTTAATTTTAATGTTTGATGACCATTAGGATTTCTTACAGATCATTTGATCAAGATTATAGTAAACATCATGCTTAATCTTGGTAGACATATGAATGAATGAAGAGAATGCTGTACAAACATCTTGCCATGTATTTTGTTTAGCTCTTTAAAGTTTTCTTGCATGCTAAAGACTCTTAATTTGGAAACGAAGTTGAACATCCCAATTAGGTTGTAAATTAAGAGAATGTGATCAAAACTACACATCATATGGCTGATCATATATATGTAAAACGAACTCTGGAAACAAACAGGTTGGTAATTGAATAGGGTTTAACTTTATAAACATGGAGTTGGTTTTGTAATGGTGAACTCGAAATCCTTAGACCTATCCTCATTGTTTCTCAATCAACATATCATTCATTGTTACATTTTACTTGCATTTCTAGTTATTCTCATTAACAGAACAAAACCTACACTCAATTGGTTATTTTCATTGTTTAGTTAGGGTTCTTTCAAGGCTAGTAATTTATAGAGGTCTAATCAGTCTTTGTGGTTCAACACAATTTTGAGAACTTTCCATCAACTAGTGCTCAAATTAACCGTGAAGAAGAGGACGATCAATCTTTTAGATCAACGAGTGTAGGTGCTTATTCTAAGCATTCCAATTCTGAGCAAGAAGAAGAGATGGCAGACAATGACGATGACAATTGAGTTTTGGAGGACTATGCTCAACCAGTTATACCAAATTCACCTTCATGCATCTTGTTGCTTATTGAAGCTAGAAACTATGATCTCAAATCTTCACATTTTCATATGCTTCATTCTTTTTATGGCTTACCTAATGAAGATCTGTTAGCCCATATTAAAGAATTCTATAATGTTGTGAGTGGTTTACCTTTGTAGGGAGTGAATGAAGCAAATCTGAGCATGAGAGTTTTTCCCTACACATTGAAAGATAAAGCTAAGGGTTGGTTAATGACTTTAGCACCTGGTTCACTCACTACTTGGGATGCCGTAGCTAAGAAATTTTTGGAGAAATTTTTCTCTACTCAAAAGACAGCTACTTTGAGAGGACAAATCTTCAATTTTGTACAACATGATGGAGAACCTTTCAATGAATGTTGGGAGCATTTTAAAGTGCTTTTGCTACAATGTCCACATCATGGGTTACCTCTTTACTTGCAAATGCAAATTTTTTATGATGGATTAACCTAAACATGTCAATCAACTGTTGATAATGCAGCAAGTGAGGCTTTGAAGAAAAAATAATGCTCAAGAGTCATATAACATCTATGCGATGTTGGGATCTAATGCTCAACACAAAGATACAAGAGGTAAACGAGCTGGAGTGTTTGAAATGAGTTCTAATAATGATCTTGCATTGTAGGTGGTAAGTTTAGAAAAGAAGCTTGATTCTGTGCTCAATATGGTGCCTAAGATAGCTAAGGTGTGAGCCATTTGCAACATACCAGGTCATCCTACTTATCAATGTTCAGGTAGTGAGGCTTATCCCGAATTCGTCCAAAAGCAAGTGAATCTCATGAACTCTTACAATCAGAGGCCATGAAATGACCCATTCTCTAATACATACAACCCTGGTTGGAGAGATTATCCCAATCTCTCATGGAAAAATAACAATCAGTTTCAAAATTTCCAACTAAAGCATGCTACTACACTTGAAGATACGGTCAAATTGCTAGCCTAAAACACTGTTCAATTCCAGCAAACTACCAATCGTACTTTCCAACAACATTCAGTTGCTCTAACCAAAATGGAGACACAATTAGGTCAGATTGCTGATGCTTTGAGTCAAAGAGAGCCTAGGAAGTTTCTGAGCCAATCGGTGATACTTCAAAGGAACCAAGAGCAAGCCAAAGCAATCATTACACTTAAAAGTGGTAAGGTTATTAATAATGGAGTTGGCAATGAAGTTACTAATGAATTTGATCATGTGAATGCATGTGTGACTCAAGAAGAGAATGATAAACCAAATGATGAACCAATCAATGTCACTTCTTCATTTGAAGCACTGAATCTCCATAAGGCTGAAAAACCTTACACTCTTCCCATCCCATTTCCTAGAAGACTTGCCAAAACCAAGCAGGATAAGTCATTTAAAGAAATTTTTGATATTTTAAGTAAAGTGAATGTTAATTTACCTTTGCTTGATGTCATTAGGAATATGCTAGCATATGGGAAAATTTTCAAAGAGCTAAACAACTATAAGAGGAAGTATGGACCTAATGAGGAAGTGATGGTGTCTGAAAATGTGATTGTTGTGCTTCAAAGAAAGCTCCCACCAAAACTTAAGGATCTGAGCAGTTTTTCTATCAATATCACCATTGGAGACAAGCGAGTTGAAAAGGCTATGCTCGATTTGTGTGCTAGCATCAATTTAATGCCCTATTCAGTCTACCTTCAATTAGGTTTGGGGGATTTGAAGGCAACAACTATTTCATTGCAACTTGCTAATCGATCAGTGAAATATCCAAGAGGTATAGTGGAAGATATCTTAGTTCAAGTTGACAAACTAATTTTGCTTGCTGATTTTGTAGTTTTGGACATGGAAGAGGCTCCTATACATGATCATGAGTTACCAATTTTGCTTGGGACACATTTTATGGTCACTGCAAAGGCTATCATAGACGTGCAAAATGGTCTTCTCACCATGACTGTGATAGGAAAAACTGTGCAATTCAAAGTGTTTGAATCTCTTTCTCACCCTTCTAGTTCACTTGATTGTTGTTCGGTTGATGTGCTTAATTCGCTTGTTTTCAATAACATTTTGCAGACAAAATCTAATGATCCATTACAATTTATTTTGAGTCAATCTCAAGATGATTTTGATGAAGAATATGCACTCATAGAAGTGGTGGCTGCCTTGGAAGCATTAAAACCATATCCCTCCACTATTTCACCTCTTATATTGTCATTACAACCATTTGCCACACATCTAATCCCTTCCATTGTTAAACCTCCAAAACTTGAACTTAAACCTCTTCCACCACATCTAAAATATGCTTACCTCGCTGAATTTGAAACTCTCCTAGTTATCATAGCATTTGACCTCAGCCCATTGGAAGAAGATAAGCTAATTAGGGTGTTAAAAGAGTTCAAATCAGCCATTCGTTGGTCTATTGCAGATATCAATGGAATAAGCCCTACCATGTGCATGCATCGGATTTTATTAGAGGAGGGAGCAAAACCAACTCGTGAACCACAATGGAGGCTCAATCCACACCTGAAAGAAGTAGTGAAAGTTGAAGTGTTAAAGTTGTTAGATGTGGGTATCATATACCCAATTTCAGATAGCAAATGGGTAAGCGTTGTTTAACTTATGCTTAAGAAGATTGGAATCACAGTGGTAAAAAATGAGAACAAAGAGCTTGTACCAATAAGACATGCAGCTAGTTAGCGTGTTTGCATCGATTACAAGAAGTTGAATTTGCATACTAGAAAATATTATTTTCCTATCCCTTTTATTGATTAAATGCTTGAGCGATTAGCTGGTTACTCACATTATTGTTTTCTTGATGGATATTTAGGTTATAATCAAATTGCAATAGCTCCGGAAGATCAAGAAAAGACTACATTCACCTGTCCCTTTGGCACTTTTGCATATAGGAGGATGCCTTTTGGCCTTTGCAATGCCCCAACAATATTCCAAATATGTATGTTGGCGATATTTTCAGACATGATTGAGAGATTCATTAAGGTATTGATGGACGGCTTTTCAGTTTTTGGTTTTTCTTTTGATGATTGCCTTAACCATCTATCTCTAGTGCTTCAAAGATGTTAGGCAACAAATTTGATTCTTAATTGGGAAAAGTGTCAATTTATGGTGAAACAAGGTGTTGTCTTGGGCCATGTAATATCCAGCAAGGGAATTGAAGTTGACAAAGCCAAAATTGACATCATCTCAAATATGGCAACCCCTACTTCAGTGAAGGGAGTCAGAAGCTTTCTAGGACATGCTGGTTTTTATCATCCTTTCATTAAAGATTTTTCCAAGATCACTCGTCTACTGTGCAGTCTTTTGGCTAAATATGTTGTATTTGACTTTGATATAGATTGTATGAATGCATTTAACACCTTGAAACATGAACTAACCTCTGCTCCTATTATTATGGCACCAAATTGGTCTTTACCTTTTGAATTAATGTGTGATGCTTCTGATTATGCTTTTGGTGCTGTTTTAGGTCAAAGAGTGAATAAACTCCCACATGTGATCTACTATGAAAGTCGGACATTAAATGATGCTCAACTCAATTACTCTACAACCGAAAAAGAGTTGCTTGCTGCTATTTTTGCTTTAGAGAAATTTCGTTCATATCTTGTTGGCTTTAAAGTGATTGTTTACTCTAATCATGCAGCTCTTAGGTACTTGTTGACAAAGAAGGATGCCAAACCACACTTGATGAGATGGATACTCTTGTTACAAAAGTTTGACCTAGAAATTCGAGACAAGAAGGGGAGTGAAAATGTTGTTACTGACCACTTGTCACGCATTGTTGATGAAAACCATGGAGATGGACAAATTTTGCCTTTCAACGAATCATTCCCGAAATGAACAGCTCTTTGTTAATCAAGAAAAAGAGCCATGGTATGCTGATTTTGTTAACTATCTTGCTTGTGGTGTAATTAGAGATGATTTCACTTTTCAGGAGAAAAAGAAGTTCCTTTCAATAGTGAAATACTATGTTTGGGATGATCTATATTTGTTCAAGTATTGCCCTGACCAAATCATCCGAAGATGTGTCCCGGAGAGTGAGCAGCAAAGCATATTAACATTCAGTCATGCATTGGCATGTGGAGGACATTTCGGTGCCAAAAAGACAGCTTTAAAGGTTTTACAATCTGGTTTCTTTTGGCCTACATTATTTAAAGATGCTTTTGATTTTTGTTCTCAATGTGATAGGTGCCAGAAAATGGGGAACATCAGCAACATGAATGAAATGCCATTGAATAACATTTTGATGGTGGAGATGTTCAATGTGTGGGGAATCAACTTCATGGGACCATTTCCATCCTCCTTTGGATACATATACATACTAGTGGCAGTAGATTATGTATCCAGATGGGTTGAAGCAGTAGCTACATAAACTAATGATCACAAGGTTGTTTTGAATTTTCTTAAGGATCTGATTTTTTGTAGGTTCGGAAATTTGAGAGCTATCATTAGTGATGGTGGCAGCCACTTCTGCAACAAACCCTTCGAGGCATTGATGAAGAAGTACAACATCACACATAAGGTGGCAACTCCATATCATCCTCAAACCTCGGGCCAAGTGGAGATCAGAAATAGGGAAATAAAGAACATTTTGATGAAGACTGTCAACCCTACGAGGAAGGATTGGTCACCTAGGTTGAATGATGCACTTTGGGCTTATCGAACAACATACTAGAACCCAATTGGAATGAGCCCTTATCGACTTGTGTTCGGAAAGGCATGTCATTTGCCAATGGAGCTTGAGCACCGTGCATATTGGGCCATAAAGAAGTTCAATTTTGATCTCAAAGAAGCTGGTATAGTGAGGAATCTTCAACTTAATGAGTTGGATGAGCTCATAAATAAATCATATGAGAATGCTAAGATCTACAAAGAACGAACCAAGCTCTACCATGACAAAGCAATTTTTAGGAAAAAGTTTCAACCAGGTATGAAAGTACTTTTGTATGACTCATGTTTGCGACTTTTTTTCGAGTAAATTGAAGTCTATATGGGTTTGACCTTTCAAAGTGATTTAAGTATTTCCCCATGGAGCTTTGGAGATAGAAAACATCAAGAATGGCACTCATTTTTAGGTCAATGGGCAACATTTAAAGGCTTATTTGGAGAATGTGGCACAAGAGCAGGCTTATCTAGTTGTGGATTCTCTCGAGTTTACAACTTAAACATGTTGTCATGTCTTGCCTAGACATTAAATAAAGCGCTTGCTAGGAGGCAACCTAGCTGGGTTTGTGTTCTTTCCTTTTATTTGTGTTTTTTTTTTGTCTTTGTTTTATTTTCATTCCATGTGCCCTCTACTTATTCGCATTGCATGCATTCCATTCATTTTAAGCATCGTAGACAATGCTTAGTTTAGGTTTGGGGGTGTTGGAAATTGAAAATTTTCTTTTGATTTCAGGTTTGGTTAAAGTTTGCTTTTGTTTACTAATGTGAATGTATATGATGGCTATGTATACAATATAACTATGATGCTGTCATGAAAAGGTCCATATCATAATTTTTGTAGTTCACAAAGTTATTACTCTTGAAGTATGGTGATTAAAGTGTCATGCTCAAATTCTGGTAGAAGAATAGTGGAGACTACCCTAGTGAGTTATTTTGAGCCTGTTTGCTTCTTTGAGAGGGTTTAAAGTGTTTTTGCTCCTATCTTTTTCTTTCAATTTCACTTTAAATGATCTTATTATTTCTCTTTGATTGAATGCTAAGAATAATCCTATGTTGCAGATACCATGTGTTTATTATCAACTATGAATGAACTCAATGAGACGATGTTAGGCTATGCATGTTTTAACCACTAAAAGGCCAAATTCCCTACCTTTATGTGTGTGCCATTACCCCATTTTGAAGCCAAACACTTTTAGCCCTTTTCGTTTCTCCCCACTATATTTCCCTACCATTTCATCTCAATCAGAGATACTTAGCCATTATAGCCATACCCTGTAGTTTGGGGAATACCAAAGTGATGAAGACAAAGGTAATGATTAAGCTCTACATCAAAAAAATGAAGTGTACCGAGGTAACACATGCTGGAATTGCAAAATAAAAAGAGAAAAAAAAGTTTGAAAATAAAGAAAAGAAAAAAAAATGAATAAAGAAGATGCAATTTCCAAATCTTTCACTATCGCACGGGACAGGAGCATATTTATGCGACTTAGTTAGCTTGTTTTCTTGCATTTTCATAGTCAGTTTATGTTTATCATAGTGATTTAAGTTATTTTCGTGTGTTTGTAGGTCCAATTGTTTGTATGTCCAATTGGCAAAGTTGGCAAGAAAGTGCATTTTGAAGAATTTTAGAGCAATTTTGGGCTGGATTGGATTGCATGCATGTAGAGCACAAGGAATGAACGTTTTTAAAGATTAAATGAAGCAAGGAATGTGCTAAAGAGATGAAGAAATTAATTCAAGACTTGGAGGATGAGTAATCAGCTGCAAGGGGACCTAAAACCCTTTTAGAAGGCCTGTCCCTTCTCCTATACATGTGCCGCACCAACCTTTCTAGAAGCCCTAGAAAGGTGGCACCCCAAACCCTTCTAGAAGTCTTAATTTCTACACAAAACACAACCTTTCTAGGAGCCCTAGAAAGGTGGCGCCTCAAACCCTTCTAGAAACCCTAAAATCCTCCAAAAACCCTAGTTATTTTCCCCTTTGGATTGGGCCAAGCTTTGTGCCGTAAACCCTAAGCCTTTTCCTCCAGAAATTCAACCAAACCCTAACCTATAAATAGATGTTTTCAACCATAATTTCGACCTACCACCCCCCATATAATTCTACACCCCATTTTAGCCGCAAAAAACCAATTAACACCCTTCGCCGCAACTTTGGAGAAGAATAAGCCTTTGCCGTGGCTTCCATTGGAAAATGAGGACCTTGTGTGTAAGCCACCCGCAACCATTGGAGTTCTAAGAGTTCTTTCTGCCCTTGTTTCGTTTCCATGTTTATTTCTGTTGTTTTTCAATTGTTATGAACATGTGGAACTAATTCCTTTTTAGTTAGAGGTGAAGTCAAAGCCATGGACATATGTTTAATATGAATTGATTACTTTCAGTTTTTGTTTCGTAAAACATGAATGTGATTTACTTATTTGTTTGATTGAGAACTTATTCTTGTGTGTTGATTGAGGATGCATACTTAGTTTGCATGCATGAATCTGATGCTAAAATATAAGGGAGTTTCACCTAATAGTTACAAACTTATATTTACAAGTAGTGAAGGTTGCTAGTCACAATCGTGTTAAGTAGATTTTTGGTAGGAGTATCATGAAGTTCATAGTTACGAATGCCATGTCACATGAGAACTCATGGTTGGGATAATGCAAAGTAGTCATTTGACCTGAGGCGTCATAGTTGTCTTGTGGTTAAGTCCTTGATCTTTGACTATGTCAAAGTCACTCCGTCAGAGGGTGTCCACGGCATAGTTGGGGTTAAGCCACTTAGCCATGGAGGCAAGTGAATGCTCAACAAGGGATCTCTAACCTTCAAACCGTTTGAGGAAGAATACTCTATTATATGATTAAGAATCTCTGGCCAGAGTATGCATGAGATTTAGGAAGTCATTCCAAATCACATTCAAGGTAATCATATAAGTAAATGAATCACATTGGATAGTAGACATGAATAAACTATCAATCCAAACAATGTGGTCAAGAGTATTGTATTAGAGAAAGACCGTATTGCATTGTAATCCTAAACTGAATAGGTTCTCCACCTCTTCTGATTAGCTTGGGTAACCATGACATACTGCTAGGTGTCACTCATGGTTTGTGGAAGCCCTAAATGTGTATAATCACTAAAGGGAGAATTGAAAGTACGTTTCAATTCACAATCGATTTGAAAGAGTTCTAATCGCCCACTGCCTCGCTAAAAGGAACCTAATGGATCGTACACCGTGTAAGGTAAAGATTGAAGAAACAACAGAGATGAGTAAGGATAATTAGATGGTTTAATTATTTATGGAAAGGATTAATTAATATGTTAATTAATCAAACGAATAAAGTTCGTTAAAGACCTCGGGTTAGTTTTGGGCCGCAAGGCCCAATGGGATTTGAATGTCAAGCCCATTAAGTCAAGTTGTATGTCAACTTGAAAACACAAAAGGCTTGAAAGCCCAATAAACCCTTAAGGCCGGCCAAATAGAGGAGGGTAGTGAACTTGGCTTAATTGCAAGTTTGCCACTCCATTGTGAGGTGGTATAAAGGCAATTTTATAGCCATTTCATCCTTAGGGTTTTCTTTTGGAGAAAAGATGAGAACACAAGCTCTCTTTTCTCTCTAAGAGGTCGGCCACCCTAGAGGAACATAGCTAGCAATCTTACTTCCTCTAGGTCACTCATTTCTTCATCAATCCTTCCTTGGTGTGGAGACTTAGAGGTTCTCAACTTTGAGAACTTGGAGAAACCAATTCTTCCATCCAAATCCATGGAGCTAAGAAGCAAGGACTGAAGGCCCCATCTCTTGGGTGATTATCCTTTTCTTATGCAAAGAGGAATCAACAAAGGTATAAATTTCTCAACTCACTTTGTTTTTAGTTGAGTCTTGGTTCACCTTGTTGGAAATGTGCCCTAAAACCAATCATATGATGATACTTTACGGACATTTCAAATGTTAAACTAATCTAGTTTAACATATAAAGGGCAAAGATTATTGTTTGAGCCGTCTCATATAAATGTTATATGCTTAAACGATAAAGTCCAAGGAATATGTGATTGGGAGAATGCAATCTAATGAAGTTAGATTAATGAGACCATTCTTTCGTAGACACATCCTAAATGTTCCTGATCATAGGATTACCAATTGGGCATTGACAGTCCGTTAAGATCAGTACGTACTGTGTCTTCTCTCAGGGAGAGTGACTAGTCTCGAGTCATTGGTGTGTGTGACATCAAGACAAGTACGTAAGTGCTCAATAAGAGAATGAGTTCACTGAACGTGATCAACAAAAGAGTTCTTATATTCCATGTCACATGAGAACTCATGGTTGGGATAATGCAAAGTAGTCCTTTTACCTGAGGCATCACAGTTGTCTTGTGGTTAAGTCCTTAATCTTTGATTATGTCTAATTCACCCCCTCGGGGTGTCACGGCATCGTTGGGGTTAAGCCACTTAGCTATGGAGACAAGTGAATGCGCAACAAGGGATCTCTAACCTTCAAACAGTTGAGGGAGAATACTCTATGATATGATTTGGAATCTCTGGCCAGAGTATGAATGAGATTGGGGAATGCGTTCCAAATCACATTCAAGGAAATCATATAAGCAAACGATTCACATTGGATAGTAGACATGAGTAAATAAACTATCATACCAAACAATGTGGTCAAGAGTATTAGATTAGAGAAGGACCGTATTGCATTTGTAATCCCGAACTGAATAGGTTCTCCACCTCTTCTGATTAGCTTGGGTAACCATGATATGCTGCTAGGTGTCACTCATGGTTTGTGGAAGCCCTAAACGTGTGTAATCACTAAAGGGAGAATTGAAAATAGTTTCAATTCACAATCGATGTAAAATGGTTTTAATCGCCCACTACCTCGCTAAAAGGAACCTAATGGATCGCACACCGTAAAAGGTAGAGATTGGAGATTAAACGGAAATGAGTAAGAATGATTAAATGGTTTAATCATTTAATTATGGCAAGGATTAATTAATATGTTAATTAATCAAACGAATAAGTTCGTTAAAGACTTCGGGATAGTTTTGGACCTTAAGGCCCAATGGGCTTCGAACGTCAAGCCCATTAACTTAAATTGTATGACAATTTAATAAATAAAGATTCATTAAAGCCCAAAAGCCCAAACATCCCTAAATGGCCGGCCATATTAGATGAATTAGGGTTTTGGTTGTTTAGGTTACTTAAAGAAGTGACTATATAAATGACTTTATAGCCAAAATTCATTAAAAAAAAATTAAGGGTTTATTTTGGGGGAAAATTGGTGAGAATTGTCTCTCCATTTTCTCTCTAAAGAGGCCAACACCTTGGAGGGTACATCTAGCAATCCTACTACTCCAAGGTCACTCATTTCTTCTACAATCAAACCTTGGTGAAGAGACTTAGAGGTTCCCTATTTTGGGAACTTGGAGAAACCTATTTTTCCATCCAAATCCATGGATCTAAGAAGCAAGGAATGAAGGCCCTATCTCTTTGGGTGATTAGCCTTTGCTTATGCAAAGAGGAATCTACAAAGGTAATAATTTCAACTCACTTTGTTTTTGAGTTGATTATTGGTTCACCAATCTACTAGGCTTTGAATTTCATGGTAATGTTTTGTTTTTGAGTACATGCAAGCATGATTCCGCCTTTAATTGTTAATTGCATGCCATATGATGTTGCTCAAATGAACATGTTTTTCAAAATAATTCCTTCAAGTGGTATCAGAGCCTAGGTCTAGTAGTTGGTGAATCCTTTTGGGTTTTGTAGTTCATAAGTTTATGATTTAAAAGTTGTAATTGTTACAAGCTTTATTCTTGCTTCTTTGAATGTAAATTTTGTTTGAAAATTTGCCATCTCAAATGTTGTAGATGTAGTTCATATGAGGATGAATATTGGAGCTAAAATTTGGTGCCATGATTTTAGGGATTTTCGGCCAAATCCAAAGGGTGATTTTTTGGGTTCATGTTTGTCTTGTTAAAATGGTTTTAAGGTGACTTTTGGAACCCCTAAGTACCCTAGGATGTTAGCCTCATTTTGAATGATAAAAATTTTGAGTTTTATTGCATGAAAACATTCATGGAGCTCTTATGGGTTTTCATGGATGTTCTTCATATGTTCTTGATGTTCTTGCCAAGAACACAAAGGTTTGTGTTTTGATTCAAAGTTTTGATTTATTTCATAAAGTTTATGATATATGTTTTTCAAATGATTTATCATGTATTTAAAGTGTTAAATATTTGTATAAATGATGATGGAAACATCAATCATCAAAACATATATTATTTTTATGAAAGTATTTAAAGTGTTAAATATTTGTATAAATGATGAAAGAAATATCAATCATCAAAACATATATTATTTTTATGAAAGGTGAAAGCACTACTTGATTGTTTTTGACAAAACTAATAAATCAAAACACCCACCACTCCTTTTTATCCCTAAAAACCGGCCACCCTAATAAAATAGGGTATTGTTGGGGCTTTTATGCAATTACATAAAGTTTTGATACTTTTGTGTATTTGTACTTTGACCCGAAAGTTTACGTTTTGACGTTAAGGCCTAAAAACGCTAAAGGACAAATTGTTTTGCTCCTTTAATGAAGTTTTGAATTTATTTAAATTTTGGGTTCTAGTTGTATTTACATGAAGTAGTGACTTTTGTGTTTTTACAAAGTGACCCCAAAAGTTTATGTTTTCGCAATATGGCCCAAAAAGTTGTGGTTATTGCATGATGGCCCAAATAGGATGAGAACAAAATTGTTTTGTCTCTTTAAATGAGAATTGGATTTTCATTTTGTTTAGCTCCACTTAAATCAATTTTAGGGATACAAAAACCAAATGAAAATGTTGCATTCAATTAATTAGTTAAAGCGTTAATTAATTAAAGGATGATTATGAACCTAAGCCTAATATAATTGAGCTATGTGAAAGGCGTTTCAAATTTGTTTGAACCATGGGAATGTGTAGATTAGATTTTGGTTGTAATTTGATTTGATCAAATGTTGTAAAAGGGCATAAGTCCTTCTTTACTTTAAGGTAATTTGTTTTATGCAAATGTTGTAATGAGCATAAGCTCATCCTTTACTTTGAAGTATTTCTTTCTTGCTTTATATGATATGCATGAAAATGAAGTAATTGGGTCCAACGCCCCTAAGACAACACGCCTTAATGTGATTAAACGCGTAACTAAAATCAATCTCCATCCCTAGACCGAGATTCAACACAAGGCTCGTGTTGAATCTAAACAAAGGTTCATAGTCATCCTAAGACCCTAAGGCAACTATATAGTCCATCAAATGAATGCAAACCTTATGTTAGTAGTAACATATACTCTTGCTTTAAAAACCATTTTAAAAGCATAGTGGGAGTATTATGTACAACTAAAACAATCATATGGACCAATAGTTGTAATAGGACCAAAATTGTTTTAATAGAGATTAAAATGTATATTGATATGTGATGAGACCTAAAACCCTCAACCAAACCATTATTAAGTTGATAAGCGGAGAGTGCTTTGAACACTCTTTCGTGGCCTTCCACCGTGGTAGGCTTCAATCGTTTGTGACTCATACACCGTATTCGTCCAGTTCTGGGGTTGCAAAGTATGTGCTTACATTCAGGAGAAGCCTATAAACATATGATGAAGTGAAAGGTAGGCAACGAGTGTGGCCAATATGGAGTTCTTCTGAGGCCATTCTTGAACCCCTACTTGAACTAGCATGGTGGGAATGACTTAACTAAGTGCAATGGTGCCAATATGGAGTTCTTCTGAGGCATCATTCTCTAGAGGCCAAACGAGATGGGTACTTGCATTAGTTGCAAATGAGTAAGCGTACTCTCTCATTATTATTGTTGCTAACCAATATGGAGTTCTTCTGAGGTGGGCTTGGTAATAGTGAGCCTCCCATAACCTACTAAGAGTTTCATCCAAAACTCTCGAATTCCAATGAGGGATATGGAATTTGCCAAAAATAGTGGGTGGTGCTATTTTGATTTAAAGACCCGAATCAAATGGCTTAAAATCAATCAATCTATATTCGTTATGTATTTGTTTACCAATATATTTGCAAACGCTATCCAACACTTGACAAAACCGAATGTTTTAGTTTCTGGACTTGGTACTACAATCCCAAAGAATGTCTTAAATGGATTGCATATGTATCTAAGTAGTCTCATCCTCACAATCTTCCTATTGATAATGTATCATTAGAAGAATATGTTAGAAAAGGTCTATCATAAAGAGGACAACACTTTTAATGACATAATTCTTCAATTACAAATTGTTGTATGAAGAAATAGGAGTTGCTTTGAACAACCCTTGGTCAATGCAAACACTTAGTGCTTGTTTCTTTGTTAAATGAACAAAGAACTTGAGAAGAAAGCACAAAGGCATGGACACTTTATGTGACATGATTCTTCACTTACAAATTGTTGTATGAAGAAATTGAGAGTTGCCTTGTACAACTCTTTAAAGTTTGTAATTATGTTTAGAACATAATGGTTGGTTGACAAAAATAGTCCATCAACATGGACTTATGATGATTTAGAATCATTGAGTGTTGAAGTGATAAACCACTTAACGAGACGGAAACTAGGCAAGGACTTCACCTTTGTTTCCCCATCCTAATCGTTCACTAAGTTTATTGTAAACTATGTAGTGAAAAATAAACCACATGCTCTCCAAAATTGTTTGATGTGTATAGCACAATTGAAAAAGGTTTCAAGAGAGATAGTGGGAGTTTAGGGACCATGACTAATGTAGTCAAAGGTGAAAGTCAAATAAAGAAGATAAATAACTCCAAGGGAACAAACTTTCTTTATGAAATGATGGACATTGGAAGGGGTATTTGCATGAATTGTCTTGCAAATGTCAAAGACACACCTTTCGAAGGTGTTGTAAATTGTTCTTGAATAGTTCAAAACAGTTGGTTCTTCTACTTGAATACTTGATTCCGTATTAGTAACTATGTTTTACAAATCGTTGTAAAAGTGTGACTAATAAGAAGTAGAAGATATATGAGAGAAGAAAAGGTGCTTCACATTCGGAAAGTGAATAAAATAGAGATCTCTGCGAAAGCGGATAGTACTTACTTCCTCATATGAACTACCAAAGAAATTGGAAAAACCAAAGATTGTCTTTACATTCCAATTTTAAGGAATTTAATTCCGTCACTATAGTAGAGATGGATAAATGTTTTGTTTGACAAAACATTATTCTTTATTAATCAATGATTGGATTATAGTAATCTAATTAATTATCTCTATAGTAGAGATGATATGGTAGTGTTAACTGTTCAGAATAAAATGATGCTTAAAACCCAAAAGGTTAATTTACTTAGATGTTAGTGGCACTTGTCCACAACATAATACTACTCATGTTATATGACATTCACCGAAGATCACTCTCGGTTGGACTATAGTTTATTTTAAATAAACACAAGTCCGAATACTTTGCAAAAGGTTTCAAAGAATTCAAGTAATGTTAGTTGATGAGTAAGACGTCTAAAGTATTTACCTCCTTAGATTTGATCCAAGGAAAAGTAACACTTTAGATGACTTTCCTTGAAAGATATCAAGGAAAGGAGCATCATGAGATAATGAATTTCTCCATTAGGAGAAGAACGAACTCGAATAAGATTTAGTTCGTTAGATGTTATCTATTACCCATATATAGGATATATACTTCTAAAACAATATGATTGTCAATTAGAAGATCTTCCAAAATTTTCATAACTCCATAAGATGTAGTTGGAAAGAAAGACAAATCTTAAGCATGTTAAGATTTGAGGTTGTGTGCTAATAAGCAATATTTGTTTGATAACAATCTTGTGGGATATCCTTAAATTAAATTTTGGATATCGCTTCTATAATCCAACTAACAAATGTTGTTTTGTTGGGAAGTTCATTGTAATCCTACAATGTGATTTGCCTAAGAGCAAATGAACGAGAGATAGAACTCAAAGAATGGGTTCTTTGAGAGACAAGGAAGTAATCAACAAATATAACAACCTAGTTCCTATACCTCAAGCTCCAAGGTAGTCAATAAGGATTTATAAACCGTCTCAGTTGAATGGTTTTGAACTTTATGACTATGTCATAGAGTTGCACCTCTTAATTCGAAAGAAGTAAGAATGAAAATCCTTATACACTGAGTGCATATACGATATATACTCAAGGAAATGGTAAAGTACCATTTGACTCGAAATAATGAAACCTTCATAGCTAATTGGTAGCTTAAGGTGACTACAATCAAAGAAAATGGTTGACTTTGAAGAAACCATCTTTGAGATAGTCTTAGTTTCAATTAATTCGAAGATTGCTAGCTACAACTAAATGGTGATTCAATGTTTGGACATTATTAAGATAGTCTTGATAATATATGTCTAAAACTATGAATCACAAGACATGTAAGTTGTAGAGATCCATCCATCATGGATCCTAGCAAGCTAGTGGGAGCTATTTGCATCTTATGAGAAAAAGATCAAATCGTTTGATTGCTTATAAAGATGTAAATGAATCTTTTGTTTACTAGGATTACAAAAGATTAGTGGGAGTTAATCATGTTTCTAAAATTTAAAATATATATGATATATTAATTTTGGAAATGAAATGAATTCTTCTTCGTTAAAGTTATGACTTTAAGCATTCTATAAACGATAGAATGTATATGGGAGATATAGTCTATATACATGGGAATGAAATCTATATTGATAGATTTTAGGATATAATTGGATTGTATCAATCCCTAATAATAGACAAGAGATGCTAGGAAGTTTCTCATATGATGATAAACTTCAATCAAATGGACAATTCTAGTAAGACTAAGAAGTTGTTGACTCCCAAAGAAATAATGCGTAAATAGAATCATTTATGCGTAAGCAGAAAGGTGATTTATGTATTTCATATTGTATGAAAAACATTGATATGAGTTGTACCTAGAACGGTACAAGACGATATCAATACAAGCCCAGGATCAGAACCATGGCAACTGTCAAGTGAGTCCTTAAGTATTTAAGAAATACTAAAGGATAAATTCCTCAAAGATCGAGGAAGAATTAGAGTAACGTAATGGAAGCGTAAATGTATTAGATTATGAATCTAATCCATCATTGGATGTTTCTTCATTACGAATGAAGAAATAAACAGATATCTCTTTATTATGACTAAAGAGATATTTGGATGGAAACATTAAAGTAATGACTTTAGTGTGTTCCATTATGAATGCAAGATATATTGCCATATAGAAGTTTACAACAATGTTGTTTGGATGGGAAAGTTCATTTATGAACTCTCTATACGGTTCCAACCAGAAAGTGTATGACACTAATGGGGCGATAGCTCAAGCCTGGGAATCAAGGGCTCATCAAGATCCGAACACAAATGAGAGACTGAACCACATGATTGAGAATCATGTATAATGGTGACGTCGATATTCTCAACGTTGCTTCTATGGATAACATATAGATATCCATTGTCTAGGCCTACTTTTCAGCCATTTATGAAATGACTACAGAAGAGGTATCATCACTGATGACCAATGCTGATTGGCTCTAGTGCAAGTGGGAGATTGTTGGAAATGTGCCCTAAAACCAATCATATGATGATACTTTACGGACATTTCAAATGTTAAACTAATCTAGTTTAACATATAAAGGGCAAAGATTATTGTTTGAGCCGTCTCATATAAATGTTATATGCTTAAACGATAAAGTCCAAGGAATATGTGATTGGGAGAATGCAATCTAATGAAGTTAGATTAATGAGACCATTCTTTCGTAGACACATCCTAAATGTTCCTGATCATAGGATTACCAATTGGGCATTGACAGTCCGTTAAGATCAGTACGTACTGTGTCTTCTCTCAGGGAGAGTGACTAGTCTCGAGTCATTGGTGTGTGTGACATCAAGACAAGTACGTAAGTGCTCAATAAGAGAATGAGTTCACTGAACGTGATCAACAAAAGAGTTCTTATATTCCATGTCACATGAGAACTCATGGTTGGGATAATGCAAAGTAGTCCTTTTACCTGAGGCATCACAGTTGTCTTGTGGTTAAGTCCTTAATCTTTGATTATGTCTAATTCACCCCCTCGGGGTGTCACGGCATCGTTGGGGTTAAGCCACTTAGCTATGGAGACAAGTGAATGCGCAACAAGGGATCTCTAACCTTCAAACAGTTGAGGGAGAATACTCTATGATATGATTTGGAATCTCTGGCCAGAGTATGAATGAGATTGGGGAATGCGTTCCAAATCACATTCAAGGAAATCATATAAGCAAACGATTCACATTGGATAGTAGACATGAGTAAATAAACTATCATACCAAACAATGTGGTCAAGAGTATTAGATTAGAGAAGGACCGTATTGCATTTGTAATCCCGAACTGAATAGGTTCTCCACCTCTTCTGATTAGCTTGGGTAACCATGATATGCTGCTAGGTGTCACTCATGGTTTGTGGAAGCCCTAAACGTGTGTAATCACTAAAGGGAGAATTGAAAATAGTTTCAATTCACAATCGATGTAAAATGGTTTTAATCGCCCACTACCTCGCTAAAAGGAACCTAATGGATCGCACACCGTAAAAGGTAGAGATTGGAGATTAAACGGAAATGAGTAAGAATGATTAAATGGTTTAATCATTTAATTATGGCAAGGATTAATTAATATGTTAATTAATCAAACGAATAAGTTCGTTAAAGACTTCGGGATAGTTTTGGACCTTAAGGCCCAATGGGCTTCGAACGTCAAGCCCATTAACTTAAATTGTATGACAATTTAATAAATAAAGATTCATTAAAGCCCAAAAGCCCAAACATCCCTAAATGGCCGGCCATATTAGATGAATTAGGGTTTTGGTTGTTTAGGTTACTTAAAGAAGTGACTATATAAATGACTTTATAGCCAAAATTCATTAAAAAAAAATTAAGGGTTTATTTTGGGGGAAAATTGGTGAGAATTGTCTCTCCATTTTCTCTCTAAAGAGGCCAACACCTTGGAGGGTACATCTAGCAATCCTACTACTCCAAGGTCACTCATTTCTTCTACAATCAAACCTTGGTGAAGAGACTTAGAGGTTCCCTATTTTGGGAACTTGGAGAAACCTATTTTTCCATCCAAATCCATGGATCTAAGAAGCAAGGAATGAAGGCCCTATCTCTTTGGGTGATTAGCCTTTGCTTATGCAAAGAGGAATCTACAAAGGTAATAATTTCAACTCACTTTGTTTTTGAGTTGATTATTGGTTCACCAATCTACTAGGCTTTGAATTTCATGGTAATGTTTTGTTTTTGAGTACATGCAAGCATGATTCCGCCTTTAATTGTTAATTGCATGCCATATGATGTTGCTCAAATGAACATGTTTTTCAAAATAATTCCTTCACACCTAACTACTAGGCTTTGAATTTCATGGGTAATGTTTTGTTTTTGAGTGCATGCAAGCATGATTCCGCCTTTTAATTGTTAATTGCATGCTATAGATGTTGCTCAAATGAACATGTTTTTTACAAAATTTCCTTCAAATACCTTCTAGCAGCCCAAAGCAAAACCGATGAGTTCGAGTAGAAATCAAGCTTGCTGCATCATATTCCCAAATGCCATGGGCTATCCATGGAAGATCCAAACAAGCACTTGAAGGAATTTGAAATAGTATTCTCAAGTATGACACCCATCAACATGGATGGGAATATTTTGAAGATGAAAGCCTTTCCATTCTCTCTTATGGATAAGGCTAAAGATTGGCACTACGAATTAGCACCTAGAACCGTCAATTCTTGGGAAAGCATGAAAATAGCGCTTTTGGGGAAATTCTTCCCAACTTCAAGAGTTATTCTTTTGAGGAAGAAAATTAGTGGCATTCAACAAAACCAAGGAGAATCGTTTCTAGCATATTATGAGCATTTCAAGACGTTAGTTGCATCTTGCCTATAACATTAAATGAAGGAGGAGCTTTTAATTCAATATTTCTACGAAGGACTTCTTCCAATTAAGAGACAAATGCTTGATGCTTCAGCGGGAGGTGCTTTGGTTGACAAGACTCCAGTTGCTGCAAAGATCTTAATAGCAAATCGGGCCTTGAATGCACAACAATATGAAGGAGTTGGAGGAAGAGACCCCCCACGACATCAACAACAAGTGAATGAGGAAAGTGCAATTTCTGAAATTCAATCCCAATTGGCTACTCTCACTGTTCTTGTGTCACGGGTTGTTGATGGAACCAAAGTGTAAGGTACGGCCATATGTGGAGTGTGCTCTATGCAGGGGCATCTCAATGATCAATGCCTTCAATTGACAGAGAATGGAGGATGGGAAAGTGCAAATGTCGTGGGCTATCAAGGCCAAAATCAGCCATGAGCTGGAGAGATCACCCAAACTTCAAGTGGAGGAAGCCCCAACAACCTCAACAACAAAGGGGATATAGACTGCACCTTCCGGGTTCTATCAAAGGCCATTCATACCACCACAACTTGCAACACAATTTACCCAATCAAACTCAGGTTTGTCATTGAATAATGATAAAGTTCTTCAATTACTAACTTCATTAACGTAGGGATTACAAAATCAAGCCAAAGAAGTTGGTGAATTGAAGAAGCAAATGGGGTAAATGGCAGAATTCATGGGATAGTTTCAAGAGCAAGGCAAACTACCTAGTTCAACAGTTATCAATCCGAAGGGAGGATTCGAAACCACCAACGCTATCACTTTGAGAAGTGGCAAGCAAGTTGGAACCGACCCACAACCATCCAAATCAAGTCAAAAAGAGGATGAGAAATTGTTGCTAGAAGACGAGGAGAAAGTCAAGCCCATGACAAGGGTAGAAAAACCCTTGCCCCAGCCCCCTAAAGCTTTTAAGCCATCCACCACAGGTAAGCTTGTTCCAAACTTGACTCATTCTAACCCTATTCCACCCAATCTGCCTCTCCCGAGCAGATTTATGGAAGTCAGAAACGAAGAGGATGAAAAAGACATCTTAGAGACTTTTAGGAAGGTGCAAGTCAATATCCCACTCCTTGATGTAATAAAGCAAATTCTGAAGTATACTAAATTTTTTAAGAAGCTTTGTACAACAAGGAAATGGTTTTCGGAGAAGGAGGTGGTACATGTAAGTGAAAATGTCTCTGCAATGTTGTAAAGAAAGCTGCCACCTAAATGCAAAGATCCAGGTAGTTTCACCATCTTTTGTGCAATTGGTAATACAAGGTTTGAACATGCTATGCTAGATTTAGGTGCTTCCATTAATGTCATGCCATATTCCATTTATGCATCTATGAATCTAGGAGAGCTTAAAAATGATGGAGTTATTATCCAATTAGCTGATCGTTCTAACGCATATCCGAAAGGAGTTTTGGAAGATGTTTTGGTGCAGGTAGATCACTTGATTTTTCCTGCAGATTTCTATGTGCTTAACATGGAGCACTCAGCCCATTCTCTACCATCGCTAATCTTACTTGGATGACCTTTCATGAAAACAGCCCACACCAAGATTGACATGGCCAAGGGAGCCTTAACTATGGAGTTTGGTGGCGATACGATTAACTTTAAAGTTTCTGAATCTATTGAGAATCCTAATGATGTTCGTTCTTGTTTTGCCATTGATGTAATTAAAAACATAGACCAGGAAAGTTCAACACCAATTAAGAAGGATGAATTTCGAACCATCAACGAAGAGGGAATTGGAGTAAAGCATAAGGAACACGCCCCAATCCTTAAACCATCAAATCTGGTCAAGAGCACCCCTTATGCATCTGTTGATAGTGCTGCCACTTCATTGCAGCACATTGGTGATCCATCTCCTCCAATTCATAGTCATATTTCAACTAATAGGTTTTTTCCTTGTATGGTGCAGGTGCCTAATCAAATCCAAACTGGTGGGAATAATTACATTGACTTTGGGAAGCGAAACGCCATAATCAGGAAGGATCATTATCCCCTGCCATTCATAGATCCAATGCATAAGTATTTTGAGGAGCATGTTGTGGAGGAAATACACCTCCATGCCTTGAGCCCTAATGGAGCTTAAAAAGAGTTATCGTCCGATGGGAAGATGTTAAAGCAAGCGCTTCTTGAGAGGCAACCCATACGTTCAAATGAAGGCTTGATGGAATTCTAGCTCCATAACTAGATTTGCGTTTTTAAACTCTACTCTTTATTGCTTTTACTTTGCCATGCTTGTCATGTTTGTTGGTTGTGTCGTTTGCTTGCTTATGTGTGAGTCTATGTTTGAAATATTGAGGACAATGTTTGGTTTAAGTGTGGGGGGGGCTAAACAAGTGTTTTTATTGAAAATTCGTGGGTTTTTATCACCTAGCACCACTAGAGTTGTTTCTCACTGTTTTAAGTGTTTTTAGTGTGTTTTGAAAGAAAAATACGAAAATTTGAAAAAAAAAAGTAGAAAAAGTTTTGTAAAACCCAAAAAAGAGTCGTTTTAAAGTCATTTTTGTGTGTTTTTGTCTTAGGGTACCTTCCAATACAATGATGAGGATTTGGTTTTTAATTGCATGACTGTTAAAGAAAGTTACAAACATGGGTGGAAGTTTGATATGCTCTTTGGTTAGTACTTGGTTGTATTTGTCATTAACAAATTCACATGTAATCACAAAGGAAAAAAAATCAGTTTTTGTAACATGCTTGAAGGAAGGAACTCAAACTAACGCTACAACCCTGAGAGACTTGAGCCTAAACTTTATTTGGAGAGTTATTAATCTGAGATTTCTTGTTTTCTAAGGTCGTTGCATGATCTCATTATTCTTTGCTTGGTTGCTACTTAGAATGCGTTTTATCATTTTAGTTCCAAATACTAGAGCTCATGCCCGTTTCATTCAAATCTTAAAATTGAGTTCATAACATATAACAAGATGAAGTTGTTTAGTAGTTACCACCAGAGCCAAAAAGCCTTCATCCCATGCATTTATTTTGTAGGTTTAACCCTTTTGAGCCTTATTTAGCCTATTTTCCTTGTTAGCCACATTATCCCAACCTAGCCTAGAATAGGACTATCCATACCTTTGTTCTTAAAGTATAGTGGAGCATGACTTAGAGGGAATTCCTTTTGATCAAACATATTGTAGAAATCAAGTGTGGGGGAAGGTTATGTACACCCCTTTGAATTGAAAGTTATTTGCTGCATTCGGAAGTGAATTCTAAGTGTCAATTTCATTATTTGTGCTTACTATTGCTTTAAGAACCTTTGTTTATCCTTAACCTTTCTTTGTTAGCCAATACCCTTAGCCCCATTACAACCCTTTGACTTCTATCTTAATTGTTATCTGTTTCAATATGTGGAGTTTAAAATTGGTACGAGCATATGGTATCCCTGGTTCTCGCGTCTAAGTAGTGGCATTCCGTTCATGAGATCATATATATATACACATGCATTAATAATTTCAGAAAGTGCTTTCTTTGCTTATAATATATGTGAGTGTTAGTCTACATGTTTACATCAATCTTCTCACATATACTTAGTGTAGGGAGTGTAGTCAGAAAATCTGTGTGAAAATAGAGAGTATATCCGGTGAGGAATTGAGGGAATTCTCTAAGGCATGTTACTACCATCAAAACCATGTTTTAATTTGATTAAATGCGAGCTAATGAGTAGTGACTGTGATTAAGTATGTGCTCGAGGGTAAGGATAACTAAAATATGTAGGCGTAGTGATTTTTAACATGTCATGTTTCATTGGAAATCCCTGAGGCGAATGTTGGAAGGTTTATGTTTGTTTTGTTTATTTTGTTTCCTTTGTTTTGCTCGAGGACTAGTGATAAGCTCATATTTATATATATTTTACATAAAATTGACTTGTCTTTTCTTAGTTAGTTCCTTATATTTTTGAGCTATTTACTATGTTTTTGTGTTTTGTGTGATTTATCAAGCAAAGAAAAGAAAAGTAGCACAAGTGAGATATTAAGTAACAAATTCGTCAAAACTGCGTGTGCAGATTAGCTGACTTTGGAAGCATGTTATGAACAGCTCAGAATGAATGAGAGAATGAACCTTATATGCTTGGAAAGCTACAGATGTCTATTTTCTGGAGCAATTTACGGATTGTTAATATCATTTTTCTAGAAGAAGTTATGGGCATTGTAACACTAAAAGGTTCAGAAAAGGGCTAAGCAGATTTGGCTAATAAAATGAGAAAGTAAAGGCACTTGTTTTGTGTTTTGCTTTGTCATCAACACTCAGCAGCAAACGGGGTTATGATTGCACTCATTTGGCTTTGGAGCAAGTGGAAATGCACAACTAGAAAGAGAAGGCACGACACATGCAAGAGAGAAACATGGACAACTACACACATGCAAACTGCACAGGTTGGAGGGCATACACACACTCTACATGGACAACACACACACAACAAGAAAGGCACGACATGGAGGGCTTGGCATCGGCAGAAAATGGGTGGATTGTTGGTTGAAATAATGAAGAACATGTGTGTGCAAATGCAAAGGAAAAACACACACACATGGGCAAAGGAAACACACACACATGGGCAAAGGAAAGACACACACATGGGCAGAAAATGGGTTGATTTGTGGCTGAAATGATGAAGAACATGTGTGTAAATGTAAAGGAGAAACATGGCAGAAAATGTGTTTGTTTTGTGGCTGAAATGATGGAGGTCATGTGTGTGCAAATGTAAAGGGAAACATGGACCTCACACACCCATACAAACTGCACATGCAAGGAATTGAAGTGGTCCTCTCCTTAGCCTATAAATACATCCACCATTCCCCTTCCTAAGGAGAATCTGGATCTTTCAAAAGAGCTTTATTCATAAACACAATTTCCTTGCCGTGACCTCCATCCATTCATCTAGCCATACTACATCTCACCAATCCATACACTTTCATCTCTTAGCCGTGCAAATCCATTCCATCCATATATCCATACACATCCTAGACACTTGTGCTACAACAAGGTGGTGAAAACAAAGGTCCTTGGCGTTTCAAGCTTGGAGCTTTGGAGCGTTTTAGGTGTACTTCGTTCTTGCTTTCAATGTCTACTTTGTTATTTTCTAATTTTGTTGCAATTATGAGTGGCTAAACCCCTATTTAGTTAGGGGGAAGTTTGAAGCCATGAACATGCTTGAGATTTGAATTGATTTCTTCCAATTGTGATTTGATAAGTTGTGATTGCAATTTAATTATCTATTTTATTCATAACTAATTCTTGTATATTTATTAAGGATGCATACTTAGTTTTCATGCATGAATTAGATGCTAGAATATAAATGAGTTTCACCTAATCGTTACAAGTTTATATTCATGAGTAGTGAAGGTTGCTTATCACAATCGCGTTAATTGAATTCTTGGCAATTGTATCATGCATTCATAGTTATAATTGCCTCGTCAACACTTATGATTTTCATTTAACGTAATGATCTCTGATTGTATCTTTATTATGCATTCATATAGGGGACTTTTAGAGAATGATTTGGGTTGTCGTATGCATTCATCCAATTCAATGAGTAAAGGAAAATCTGAGGGTTAATTTGTGCATCACGGTTAATCTGGGGTGTTGAGCATCATAGTTTATTGAAAAGCAATTAGAAATCGATTCATGGACAAGTGTGTCATGTGTGAAGAACGGACCTCTAACTAATCCATCCATCATCGTATTCCTTAAATTTGTCGTACAATCTACCTAGTTTTATAACTTGTTTGTTTGTTTCAAATTCATCAAAACCAAAATCCCCATTTTACTTTCATGTTTCAAAGTGTTAAATTTCGGTTTTGTTTGTGTTTTTGAGTGTTTTGATTCAAACCAAAACACTAAATTCGTCCAAAATTGTGTTATAGTCAAATCTGCCCAGTTTGTGTTTTTAGGCAGTTTTGAGTCTTTAGAATCTGTTTTGAGTCCCTTGAGTCTATTTAAACGTTTTTAACTTTGTTTTTATGTTTTTGAGTAAGTTTAGAGGTTTTAGCAAGCCCTCCTAATCCCCTGTTTAGAACGATCCCTACTTGCATTTATACTACAATTTGACAACAAGAGGGTTTAATTTGAGTGCTTAACTTTCATCGCATCAACTAGCAAAAGCTAAGTGTGGGGAAATTTGACAGGAGCATATTTATGCGACTTAGTTAGCTTGTTTTCTTGCATTTTTATAGTTAGTTTGTGGTTATCAGAGTGATTTAAGCTATTTTCGTGTGTTTATAGGTCCAATTGGCAAAGTTGGCAAGAAAGTGCATTTTAAAGCATTTTAGAGCAATTTTGGGCTGGATTGGATTGCATGCATGTAGAGCACAAGGAATGGACATTTTTGAAGATCAAATGAAGCTAGGAATATGCTAAAGAGATGGAGAAATTAATTCAAGACTTGGTGGATGAGTAATCAGCTGCAAGGCTAAAACCCTTCTAGAAAGCCTATACATTCTCTTATACATGTGCCGCACCAACTTTTCTAGAAGCCCTAGAAAGGTGGCGCCCTAAACCCTTATAGAAGTCTCAATTTCTGCACAAAACACAACCTTTCTAGGAGCCTTAGAAAGGTGGTGCCCCAAACCCTTCTAGAAACCCTAAAATCCTTCAGAAACCCTAGTTATTTTCCCCCTTGGATTGGGCCAAGCCTTGTGCCACAAACCCTAAGCCTTTTCCTCCAGAAATCCTGCCAAATCCTAACCTATAAATAGATGTTTTTAGCCATAATTTCGACCTACCACCCCCCATATAATTCTACACCCCCTTTTAGCCGTAAAACACCAATTAACACCTTTGCCGCAACTTTGGAGAAGAAGAAGCCTTTTCTGTGGCTTCCATTGGAAAAGGAGGACCTTGTGCGCAAGCCACCTGCAACCATTGGAGTTCTATGAGTTCTTTCTTCCCTCATTTCGCTTCCATGTTTATTTTCTGTTGCTTTTCAATTGTTATGAACATGCGGAACTAATTCCTTTTTAGTTAGAGGTGAATTCAAAGCCATAGACATATGTTTAATATGAATTGATTACTTTCAGTTTTTGTTTCGTAAAACATGAATGTGATTTACTTATCTATTTGATTAAGAACTTATTCTTATGTGTTGATTGAGGATGCATACTTAGTTTGCATGCATGAATCGGGTGCTAAAATATATGGGAGTTTCACCTAATAGTTACAAACTTATATTTACAAGTAGTGAAGGTTTTAGTCACAATCGTGTTAAGTAGATTCTTGGCAGGAGTATCATGCAGTTCATAGTTACGAATGCCATGTGAATGCTTATGATTTTCATAGAACGTAATGATCTTTGATATGTATCTCTATCATGCTGTTCATATAGAGAACTTGATAAGAATAATTTGGTTGCGATGCGTTGTCCATTCAATTCAATGAACTTAGGAAAATCTGAAACTTAATTAGTGCATTCACAATTAATTTGGGGCATTGTCATTCATGGTTTGAAGAAACAATACTGGAAATCAATTTATGTGCATATGTTTCATGTGTGGAGAAGGACCAACTAACTAGCTTTTCACCTTTTAATTCATCTTAATTTCGTTTTAACTTACTTTGTTTGCTGCAATTTTCTTAGTTTTGTCAAATTCGTCCAAAAACCCCCTTAGTTCTTATTTGGTGTCTTAGTTTAGTTAATTTCGTTCAAATCTGTCCCCATTTAGTATTTTGAGTCAAGTTAGTTTAGAATTCGTCCAAATCACTCTTTAGTAGTTGTTTTGAGTCTTTTTAACTTAGTTTTGCTGTTTTGAGTCAATTTGGTCAGTTTTGAGTCATAAGAGTCTAGTTTTTTGTTTTTGAGTCTAGTTTAGTGTTTTAAAGTTTAAATTGAGTAGATTAGCATCCTTTTTAATCCCCGGCCTTAAACGATCCTTACTTACATATACTATAATCATAGGGTTTTAATTTGAGTGTTGGAATATTTCACATCAGCGCGTGTGCCCTGGACTCCAAGAACAAACAACGAAGATCAATTCAAGAGGAGAGCTTGTTGGTTTCACAACAAAGACACTTTGGTATGTTCCAGGCTCTAGTATTTCCTATCCATTCTTTCATAGCCCCTAGCCTAAGCCTTACATTACAACCTTGTGAAAGACCTAGCTGATCTTTGGGGATATATTCATGGGTGCTGGTAAGTATGTGTGCTATCCATATTCTTAGTGTTTGATTCCTTTCATGAGATATATTCAGAAATTGTGCTGTTATTTCATATTTCATATGTGAGAATTTTGATTCCCTGTTACATAACTTCACTCATATATGTTGGATGAAAGACAAAACCTTAGGATCTAAGTGAAAATTTGAGTAACAATCTGTGAGAATTAGAGTTGAGGCGAATTCTATATTCCGTCTTTGAGTATGGTGCTTTTGAAGTCATGAGTCATGGAGCAATACTTTTACACAACACACATGATATGATTATTTGAAGTGGTAGTGTTTTGTTTGATGGTATGACTAAGCATTCATTGGTTCTTATTAGTTTGTTTCAAGTGAGTTTTAACCAATTTATTTGTCAAGTCTGTAGATGTTTGTGGGCGTCATCGCTGTAAACCCTCAGGAGACACAACTCCTCCGACTAGGGACACTTAGAGGTTTAAAGGCTTGTTGCACATGCTCAGTGCAATCGTTTAGCCAGCGAAAGTGGTCTAGTTAGATTTTTCTTTGTTTTGTTTGTTTTCAGTTTTAGTTTTGCTTGAAGACTAGCAAAAACTAGGTTTTTGGTATTTGATAACTCATATATTTCATACATTTATATCATCCATTCCTAGTTCCTTTGTGATATTTTTGAGTTAAACTAGTTTCATTTTACCATCTTTTGTGTTAGTGTGCAGCTAATCGTATATTGGAGCTTAGTTGAGGACAAATAAGGCAAAATGGTGCTAAAAGTGGAGAATTGAATAAGGATGCTGATGTAGACAAAGAATTAAAAGTGGAAACTAAATATGGTGATGAATATGGCTCTTTATAAGACCAATAACAGAAAAAAAAACGTGGGAATTAAATGCCCAATTACTGGGAGGTATTAGCAATATGTAACAGCTCTTTAACATTATAAAACCTAGCCTTTCAGCCATTTTCACATACACCTTTCATTTTGAGCGAATTTCACAACTCCAGTCACTATATTTCTCTCTTTTCATCCACACTAAAAACTCCACCTATTCTATACAGTCCAACATCACCAAAGACTCATCCCGACAGGCTGTTCTTGGAGAAATTCAGCATCAGAATTGCTTCAAGGGTTTCCTCTCTCTTTGATTTATTTTCACTCATGTTGTGTATTTCCAATTTCATCTATGTGAACATGATGTGTAACTAAATTCATAGCTAAGGATTTCGATGTAGCCTTGCACATTTGATCCATGTTTTTATGTTGAAATATTCAATTCATCAATCTATCTCTTGTTTCATTTACTGAATCTTTTGTTAAATGCGTTTGTTAATTTTAATGTTTGATCACCATTAGGATTTCTTACAGATCATTTGATCAAGATTATAGTAAACATCATGCTTAATCTTGGTAGACATGTGAATGAATGAAGAGAATACTATGCAAACATCCTGCCATTTATTTTCTTTGGTTCTTTAACGTTTTCTTGCATGCTAAAGACTCTTAATTTGGAACCGAAGTTGAACATCCCAATTAGGTTGTAGATTAGGAGAATTTGATCAAAACCACATATCATATAGCTGATCATATATATGTAAAACGAACTTTGGAAACAGGTTGGTAATTGAATACGGTTTAACTTTATAAACATGGAGTTGGTTTTGTAATGGTGAACTCGAAATCCCTGAACCCATCTTCATCGTTTCTCAATCAACATATCATTCGTTGTTACATTTTTCTTGCATTTTTAGTTATTCTCATTAACCGCACAAAACCTACATTTAATTGGTTATTTTCATTGTTTAGTTAGGGTTCTTTCAAGGATAGTAATTTATAGAGGTCTAATCAGTCTCTATGGTTCGACACCTTTACTTGTGCCATTATACTAACTATATATTGCACTCGGAAGGAACACAATAGTTTCTAGCCATGTTGCATGATTTTGGGAGTCTTGGAAGCTTCTAGGCGACACCCTAAGGCCATTATCCTAGTCTTGAAGTAGAGCCGACGAGGAGACCCTTAGGTTTGAGACAATGAAAGTAAGGCCGAGAGTGGCGAGTGGCTTTTGATCCACTTTCGTCCACCTTTTGGACTTTTAAGAGGTAAAATCTTATTCTCTTCTCCCTAGGCTTTAAATCCATATAAAGTTCGTTAAAAATGGTTGAAAATGAAGAAGTTATGGTGTTTTGAAAATTTTCCAGAAACCGGCGAGATTTCCCTAGTTTCCGACGAACAAGACGACGAAGGAAGACCGGAGAAGAAGGGGAATATTGCGTTAAAGTTAACGAAATATTCTAACGCCATTAGGTAAACCGTTAGACTTAACGGAATATTCTGTTAGATTCTGACGGAATAGTCCCTGGAATTTGTTAGCTTTTGTTAGCGCGTGCCTGTCGTGTCCTGGGCATGTGGCCGTGTCTTGGTGGCTCGTCCAGCCAACGGCTGGCGTGTGCTTGACGGGTATGGGTCCACGACGTCAAGTTGAACATTTTCGTATATTTAAACCCTTCGTTTAAGCGAACAATGGGGGTTTTTCCTAGCCTCTTTGTGTATGTGTTAATTTATTAATTATTTTAGTTATTTCACATATAGCAGAAAATTAGCCTGAAGAAGTACGAGGTCAAGTAAGGCAAGGAAGCTACGATTCGACCACATATTAGTGATTGGACATTTATTTTTATATATATGATATATAAAGTTTTATAGTTTCCACAAATGTTTTTGAATTGATTCATGCCTATTATGCCATGATTAAATAATGTTATAAGAAATGTTGTATTTGAAGGAATATTTTGTGAAAACAAGTTCATTTAAGCAACATCAATAAGCATGCAATTAACAATTAAAGGCGGAATCATGCTAGCATGCACTTAAAAACAAAACATTAACCAAGAAATTCAAAGCCTAGTAGATTGGTGAACCAAGAATCAACTCAAAACAAAGTGAGTTGAAATTTATACCTTTGTAGATTCCTCTTTGCATAAGCAAAGGCTAATCACCCAAAGAGAGGGCCTTCATTCCTTGCATCTTAAATCTATGGATTTGGATGGAAGAATAGGTTTCTCC
Source organism: Malus sylvestris (assembly GCF_916048215.2). Classification (NCBI taxonomy): domain Eukaryota; kingdom Viridiplantae; phylum Streptophyta; class Magnoliopsida; order Rosales; family Rosaceae; genus Malus; species Malus sylvestris. The sequence goes on from NC_062267.1 coordinate 16,184,633, forward strand.
AAGTTCCCAAAATTGAGAACCTCTAAGTCTCTTCACCAAGGAGAGATTGGAGAAGAAATGAGTGACCTTGGAGTAGTGGGATTGCAAGATGCACCCCCAAGGTGGCCGGCCTCTTTAGAGAGAAATGGAGAGACAAGTTCTCACCAATTTTCTCCAAAACAAACCCTAAATGAATTTTAGCTATAAAGTCATATTTATACCTTTATTCATTTGAGTGGCAAACTTGTAAATAAGTCCAAGTTCACTACCCTAAACAATATGGCCGGCCATTAGGATATTTTGGACTAATTGTGCCTTTGTGAATCATTATTCATTAAGTTGTCATACAACTTAAGTTAATGCGCTTGACGTTCGAAGCCCATTGGGCCTTAAGGTCCAAAACTATCCCGAGGTCTTTAACGAACTTATTCGTTTGATTAATTAACATATTAATTAATCCTTGCCATAAATAAATGATTAAACCATTTAATCATTCTTATTCATCTCCATTGTTTCTTCAATCTCCACCTTACACGGTGTGCGATCCATTAGGTTCCTTTTAGCGAGGCAGTGGGCGATTAAAACCATTTTACATCGATTGTGAATTGAAACTTACTTTCAATTCTCCCTTTAGTGATTACACACGTTTAGGGCTTCCACAAACCATGAGTGACACCTTGCAGCATATCATGGTTACCCAAGCTAATCAGAAGAGGTAGAGAAAACCTATTCAGTTTGGGATTACAAATGCAATACGGTCTTTCTCTAATACAATACTCTTGACCACATTGTTTGGTTTGATAGTTTATTTATTCATGTCTACTATCCAATGTGATTCATGTCCTTATATGATTACCTTGAATGTGATTTGGAACGCATTCCTAAATCTCATTCATACTCTGGCCAGAGATTCTAAATCATATCATAGAGTATTCTCCCCCAACGGTTTGAAGGTTAGAGATCCCTTGTTGCGCATTCACTTGCCTCCATGGCTAAGTGGCTTAACCCCAACGATGTCGTGGACACTCCAATGGAATGACGTTTGACATAATCAATGATCAAGGACTTAACCACAAGACAACTGTGATGCCTCAGGTCAAAGGACTACTTTGCATTATCCCAACCATGAGTTCTCATGTGACATGAGTATGAGAACTCTTCGTTGATCGCGTTCAGAGAACTCATTCTCTACTGAGCACCTACGTACTTGTCTTGATGTCACACACACCAATGACTCGAAACTAGTCACTCTCCCTGAGAAAAGACATAGCACGTACCGATCTTGACGGACTGTCAATGCCCAATTGACAATCCTATGATCAGGAACATTTAGGATGTGTCTACGAAAGAATGGTCTCATGAATCTAACTTCATTAGATTGCATTCTCCCAATCACATATTCCTTGGACTTTATCGTTTAAGCATATAACATTTATATGAGACGGCTCAAACAATAATATTTGCCCTTTATATTTAAACTAGATTAGTTTAACATGTGAAATGTCCGTAAAGTATCATCATATGATTGGCTTTAGGGCACATTTCCAACAGTATTGTTGTGAAATGCTAAAATAATACTATGGGATGTGCAGGTAAGTTTATTATGTTGATTAGAATTATTGAATCGTTATGGCATGCTTATATTTATGTAGTTTGCTCATCATTGCTGCACCCGGTGTTAGTGTGCGCCCGGGGCCAAGGCCAGTCTCTCACGTGTATGTTCACATCTGGACCGCACGCTCGCCTTGGATCCAAGTAGGTGACAGTTATGTCATACAGGTTGCAATAGGCGACTCCGACATCTGGTTGTATAGGTCGCAATAGGCACTCCGACTTGTGAGCTAGCATATATTATGATTACAAGTCGGATTACACTTGTCTTCACGTGATTGTATCACTAGAGCATATATTGTGATTACACCTAGTCCTGTCGTATATGTTGCATTAGGCAACTCTAACTTGTGAGCTAGCATAGATTGATGAGCATCAGTTCAGTCGTACAGGTTGCTGACACACCCCGGCCTAAATCAAGGCATGCTGGCCGTCACATGAAGGTGATGTAGCCATGTACGCAGTGCGGAAGAATAACGATATAAAGAAATATGAATAAATAAAAACCAAACCAACTAGGTGCTAGATAAGATAAGGTGAAAGATGAGAATAAGTGTGACTACACATAACCAGAGCATAGGTAGCCTAAGTGCAGTCTAGCAGGATAAATATTATTCATATAATACCAAAGATGGTCCTACATTTGTGATGATCTGTCAGAACCACCGTTAATTCCTCGTGAGCCACCGACGAGTACTCCTACCTAAAACCTGGAGGGGCACAAAACAGAAAATGTGAGTGGGGAAAAACAAAGTTTTTCAAAACTATTTCATTTATCAAAAGTAGTAACCCATTGCCGTAAAGCCTATATAATTCCCAGAAAATAGCATACACATTTATATCTCAAAATCATATTCAAACTAGTAAATCCACTGAATATACCATGTCAAATTTCAGAAAGAAATAATAAGCCAGGTGAAATAAATCAACATGAAATAGTAAGCAAACCGGAGTCACATAACGTGACATGTACGACTGGATCCATAACTCATCAACTAGTTCTCTGCACACAAGTTGGAACCACCTAAAGTGGTCTGTACGACAGGCTGGGTGTAAATAAATATGCTCAAGTGCTACGGTCAAGTTAAGGTTGTGCGAAGTATCGCAAGTCACCTACGAGTCGGAACCACCTAAAGTGGTCTGTACGACAAGCTGGCACCTGTCTTGGATCCAAGGTGAGCGTGTGGTGCGGGAGGTGAACAATCACATGAAGGCTAGGTCCTGTCCTCGGATGGAGCACTAACATTGGGGTGTAGGATAATAATCTCAAAATATATCTCAGCACTAATGTACTTACTACCATCACTACCATCAATATACTCACCTGAAGCTTACCTGAGTGTCCACAGCGTCGAGCGACAATATGTATGTAACCATAATAATGCATAATTAAACATAATGAGCATTTGACATAGCATTTCAAAGTATCAAACCATTTAATTAAGTTTTCTGGGAAAGATACCAAGAGTATATATATACTGAAAACCAAAAGCCCACTCACTGATATGTGGAAGGGACGTAACTCCTGAGCCTTGCTTGACTACGTTTGTTCTCAGGATAGGTCTCACCTATATGCGAAACAACTATTTAAACATTATTTTTAAGCACATAAACAAAACTAGTTAATAACTTTTCTTACATTGCTCAATTGCGATGTTTGAATATACCAATGTGATCTACTCAACCCCACAAACATCCCCAAATTTTTAAAAAAAAATTTCAATCACTCACGCGCTGTCACGTGCCAGCCAAGGCAAGGCCAGACAAGCCACCCATGCGCAGGCACGTGCCTGGCACACTGACGGATTCCTTAACAGCGTTAGGGAATATTCCGTTAAATAAAAGCATATGCCGTTAAAGATACCTGACGCTGTTAGAATATTCCGTCAACTTTGACGGAATATTTGTTGGAAATGTGCCTAAAACCAATCATATGATGATACTTTACGGACATTTCACATGTTAAACTAATCTAGTTTAATATCAAGGGCAAAGATTATTGTTTTAAGCCGTCTCATATAAATGTTATATGTTTAAATGATAAGTCCAAGGAATATGTAATTAGGAGAATGTAATTTAAAGAAGTTAGATTCATGAGACCATTCTCTTTCGTATACATATCCTAAACGTTCCTGATCATAGGATTGCCAATTGGGCATTGACAGTCTGTTAAAATCAGTACGTGTTGTGTCTTCTCTTAGGGAGAGTGACTGGTCTCGAGTCATTAGTGTGATTGACACCAAGACAAGCATGTAAGTGCTCAATAGAGAATGAGTCCACTGAACACGATCAACGAGGAGTTCTCATACTCATGTCACATGAGAACTCATGGTTGGGAAAATGCAAAGTAGTCTTTGGACTTGAGGCATCATAGTTGTCTTGCGGTTAGGTCCTTTATCTTTGACTGTGTCAAAGTCACTCTGTCAGAGGGTGTCCACGGCATAGTTGGGGTTAAGCCACTTAGCCATGGAGGCAAGTGAATGCGCAACAAGGTATCTCTAACCTTCAAACCGTTTGAGGGAGAATACTCTATGATATGATTAAGAATCTCTGGCCAGAGTATGAATGAGATTTAGGAAGTCATTCCAAATCACATTCAAGGTAATCATATAAGTAAATGAATTACATTGGATAGTAGACATGAATAAACTATCAAACCAAACAATGTGGTCAAGAGTATTGTATTAGAGAAAAACAGTATTGCATTGTAATCCTAAACTGAATAGGTTCTCCACCTCTTATGATTAGCTTGGGTAACCATGACATACTGCTAGGTGTCACTCATGGTTTGTGGAAGCCCTAAATGTGTATAATCACTAAAGGGAGAATTGAAAGTAGGTTGCAATTCACAATTGATCATTAAGAGTAACAATCGCCCATTGCCTCGCTAAAAGGAACCTAATGGATCGTACACCGTGTAAGGTAGAGATTGAAGAAACAACGGAGATGAGTAAGGATAATTAAATGGTTTAATTATTTATGGCTAGGATTAATTAATATGCTAATTAATCAAACGAATAAGTTCGTTATAGACCTAGGGTTAGTTTTGGGCCGCAAGGCCCAATGGGATTTGAATGTCAAGCCCATTAACTCAAGTTGTATGACAACTTGAATAAACAAAGGGCTTGAAAGCCCAATAAACCCTTAAGGCCTGCCAAATAGAGGAGGGTAGTGAACTTGATTTAATTGCAAGTTTGCCACTCCATTATGAGATGGTATAAAGGCAACTTTATAGCCATTTCATCCTTAGGGTTTCTTTTGGAGAAAAGATGAGAACACAAGCTCCTTTTTCTCTCTAAGAGGACGGCCACCCTAGAGGATTTTAGCTAGCAATCTTACTTCCTCTAGGTCACTCATCTCTTCTTCAAGTCTTTCCTTGGTGTGGAGACTTAGAGGTTCTCAATTTTGGGAACTTGGAGAATCCTTTCAACCATCTTTATCCAAGAAATCCATGGAGCTAAGAAGCAAGGAATGAAGGCCCTCTCCTTAGGTGATTAGCCTTTGCTTATGCAAAGAAGAATCAACAAAGGTATAAAATTTCTCAACTCACTTTGTTCTTGAGTTGAGTCTTGGTTCACATAACTACTAGGCTTTGAATTTCATGGGTAATGTTTTGTTTTTGAGTGCATACAAACATGATTCCGCCTTTAAATGTTAATTGCATGTCATAGATGTTGCTCAAATGAACATGTTTTTCAAAAAATTTCCTTCAAGTGGTATCAAGAGCCTAGGTCTAGTAGTTGGTGAATCCTTTTGTGTTTTGTAGTTCATAGTCTTTGATTTGAATGTTGTAATTGTTACAAGCTTTATTCTTGCTTCTTTGAATGTAAATTTTGTTAGAAAATTTGCCATCTCAAATGTTGTAGATGTAGTTCATATGAGCATGAATTTTGGAGCTAAAATTTGGTGCATGTTTTTGGCGAAATTCGGCCAAATCCAAAGGGTGGATTTTTGGGTTCTTGTTTGTCTTGTTAAAAGTGTTTTAAGGTGACTTTTGGAACCCCTAAGTACCTTAGGATGTTAACCCCATTTTGAGTAGTGAAATTTTGAATTTTATTGAGTCAAAACATTCATGGAGCTCTTATGAGTTTTCATGTGTGTTCTTCAATGTTCTTGATGTTCTTACCAAGAACAAAAAGTTTGGTGTTTTTGATTCAAAGTTTTTGGTTGATTATATAAAGTCTTTATTTGGTGTTAGTTGGTGTGACTTTTCTATCAACAAGACATTTATTTGAAACGGTGATTGAAATGTTGATAGAGTGTTTGAATTTTTTGTACATGATTGGTATTTTTTTCTTACACACATATACCTACTTTTTCACACCAACCCATCACCCATCCTTTTCAATTTGCATGACTTTATGACTTTGTTTTTTTATCAAAAAACCACTCCCTCACACTACCATGACCGGCCACCCTACATGTAGGGTATTTTTGGGGCTTTTATGCAATTACATAAAGTTTTGATACTTTTGTGTATTTGTACTTTGACCCGGAAGTTTACGTTTTTACGTGAAGGCCCAAAATCATTAAAGGACAAATTGTTTTGCTCCTTTAATGAAGTTTTTGTATTTGATGAAATTTTTGGGTTCTAGTTGTAATTACATGAAGTAGCGGACTTTTGTGTTCTTACAAAGTGACCTCAAAAGTTTGTGTTTTGCAACATGGCCCAAAAAGTTGAGGTTATTGCATTTGGCCCAAATTAGTTGAGAACAAAATAGTTTTGTATCCTTAAATGAGAATTGGATTTTCATTTCATTTAGCTCCATTTAAATCAATTCTATGGAAACAAAAACCAAATGAAAATGTTGCATTCAAGTTTAATTAGTTAAAGCGTTAACTAATTAAAGAAAGGGTGATTATGAACCTAAGCCTGCGATAATTGAGCTATGTGAAAGGCCGTCTCAAATTTGTTTGAACCATGGGAATGTGTAGATTAGATTTTGGTTGTAATTTGATATGATCAAATGTTGTAAAAGAACATAAGCTCTTCTTTACTTTGAAGTACTCCTTTCTTGTTTTATTTGATATGCATGAAATTGGAGTAGTTGGGTCCAACGCCCAATAAGAAAAACACGCCTTAATATGATTAAACGCGTAACTAAAATCAATCACCATCCCTAGACTGAGATTCAACACTAGGCTCGTGTTGGATCTAATCAAAGGTTCATAGTCATCTTAAGGCCCTAAGGCAACTATATAGTCCATCAATGAATGCAAACCTTATGTTAGTAATACCATATACTCTTGCTTTAAAACTGTTTTACAAGCTTAGTGGGAGTATTATATACTACTAAATCAATCACATGGACCAATAGTTGTAATAGGACCAAATTGTTTTAATTAGATTAAAATGCATGCTTAAATGTGATGAGACCTAAAACACTCAACCAAACCATTATTAAGTTGATAAGTGTGACAGTGCTTTGAACACTCTTTCGTGGCCTTCCACCGTGGTAGGCTCCGAACGTTTGTGACTCGTACACCGACTTCACCCTATCATGGAGGAGTACAAAGTGCGTGCTTACGCTCAGGAGGAGTTCTATATGCATACATGATGTTGTGAAGGTAGGCAACGAGAATGATCAACATCATATCATTGTGAGGTTGTTCTTGAACCCCTACTCGAACTTGCATGGTGGGAATGACTTAACTAAGTGCAATGGAGCCAACATCATATCATTGTGAGACTTCATTCTCTAGAGGCCAAATAAGATGGGTACTTGCAAGAGATGCAAATGAGTAAGCGTACTCTCTCATTATTATTGATGCTAGCCAACATCATATCATTGTGAGGTGGGCTTGGTAATGGTGAGTCTCCCATACCTTACTAAGAGTTTCCTCTAAAACTCTCGAATTCCGATGAGGGATATGGAATTTGCCAAAAATAGTGGGTGGTGCTATTTGATTTAAAGACCCGGATCAAATGACTTAAAATCAATCAATTTATATTCGTTATGTATTTATTTACCAATATATTTGCAAACGCTATCCAAAACTTGGCAAAGAAAAAGCCGAAAGCTTTAGTTTCCGGACTTGGTACTACAATCCCATAGATTGTCTATAATGGCTTGTATATGTACCTAAGTAGTCTCATCCTCGCAATCTTCCTATTGATAATGTATCATTGGAAGAACATGTTAGATAAGTCTATCATAAAGAGGACAACACTTTTAATGTCATAATTCTTCAATTACAAATTGTTGTATGAAGAAGTAAGAGTTGCTTTGAACAACCCTTAGTTAATGCAAACATTAGTGCTCGTTTCTTTGTTACATGAACAAGGAACTTGAGAAGTAAGCACAAGGGCATGGACACTTTATGTTGTTGGAAATATGCCCTGAAAGTCAATCTTTGGAAGAAACCTTTTAGGACAATGAATGGATGTATAGATGATTCTTGTACATGAAATGGCAAAGATACTAATTAGGACTATCTCAACACACAATATATGTCCTAAATAGTGAATCCATGGACAATGGATTGATGGAAGAAGTAATCTAATGATGTTAGATAACAGAGACCTTCTTCACATAACCATCATGTCCAAAAGGTTCCTGGTCATAGGATTGTAGGAGGGATACTGACAATGCATAGACCGGTACATACTATGTCCGCTTCAATTGGAAGGATGGAAAGTCTCGTCCCATTTGTGTAGTGACACTAAGACAAGTATGTAGGTGCTCATTAAGGGAATGAGTTCACTGAACACAATCGAACGAGAGTACTTGCATGGAGGTCTACTCACATGTCAAGCAAGTAACTCTAATGGTTGGAATAATGTAAGTAGTCCTTTGACCTGAGGCATCATAGTTGTCTTGTGGTTAGGTACTTGATCTTTGATTATGTCAAAGTCACTCCATCCGCGGGTGTCCATAGCATAGTTGGGGTTAAGCCACTTAGTCATGGAGGCAAGTGAATATGCAACAAGGAATCTCTAATCCTCGTTAAGAGAGGATGAATACTCTAAGATATGATTCGGGAATCTTCGGTCGAAGTATCGAGCGTAATAAAGGAAAGCGTTCCTATACGACTCAAATGAATCATATAAGAAGGAATAATCACATTAGGGGTTTGACATAATATATCCATACCCTACTAATGTGATTGAGAGTATTGTTTTAGAGAAGGATAGAATTACATTGTAATTCCAACTGAATAGGTTCTCCGAACAAATTCTACATTAACTTGGGTAGCCATGATATATGGTTAGATGTCACTCATGACTTGTGAGTTCTTCTAGATGATTAAATGTAGTTGTCAAAGAAGAAGGAGAATTAAAAGTAAGTTTTAATTCACTAAGTGATTGGATTAAAAATAATCAATTGGATTGGTGCCAATCACCTCACTGCCTTGCTAATTAGAACCTAAAATGATTGTTCACCAATACACTCTTGTAGTGAGTAACTAATGGATGATGGAAATAATTAATTGGATTAATTAAGTGTTGTGATTAATTAGAATGTCTAAAGAAATCATAAAAGCGATAAAAGATTGTTTTGGGCTTAAAGAAAAGTTCGGGTCTAATTGGGCCCATTGGGCCTAAACCCATTGGGCTTTTATTCAAGCATATGATGACTTGAAATAATAAAAGCCCAAAGCCCAAACAACACTAAAGGGGCCGGCCAAAGGAGGGAGAGAGAGAGTCAAATGTTGACTTGTTTCTTTTTGGTTATAAAAGGAACTTTATAGCACAAAGTTTCATTAGGGTTTTTGAAGTGTTTAAACAACAAAAGAGAAAAAGAAAATATCTCTCTCAACACTCAAAGGGCCGGCCACCAAAGGGGGTTTTAGCTAATCATCTTCTCACCCTTTTGGTTATTCCTTCATCCTTCTCACCATTCTAGTGGGTGAGGATCTTTAGAGGTCTTCAACTTTGGAGACTTAAGGGAGAACCAAGGAGCACTCATTCTAACAAAGTGGAGGAGGCAAGGAGGGAGGCTAGGCTCAAGGAGTTCCAACAACAAAGGGCTTGGAGGTGGTCCTGTTGGAAGTATGCTCACAAAGCCACTCATTTGATGTAATAGCTTTTTGGAATACTTAATGTATTAAACTTTTATATGTTTAATGAAGGGCAAAGCTTATTATTGATCACTATTTATTGTATCATGTGTTTAAGTAATAAGGTAATCCAAGGGATGTATTTGATCTAAGAGACAAGTGATCTAAGTGAGTTAGATTATCGAGACCATTCTCTTATGTTCATTCCTAAAACGTTCCTAGCCATAGGATTGCCAATTGGGTATTGACAATCCGCTAAGGTTAGTATGTGTTATGTCGACTCAAGCTTGAGTATGACTAGTATTAAGTCATTTGGTGTTGGACAGTAAGACAAACACATAGGTGCTCGAAAGAGTAATCGAGTACACTGAACAACGATCGAAAGAGAGTTCGAACATACATGTCATATATGAACTCGAAAGTTGCAATGTGCAAAGTAGTCCTTTGACCTGATGAAGGAAAATTTTCTAGCAAACATGTTCATTTAAGCAACATCATATAGCATGCAATTAACAATTAAAGGCGGAATCATGCTAGCATGCACTTAAAAACAAAACATTAACCAAGAAATTCAAAGCCTAGTAGATTGGTGAACCATTAATCAACTCAAAACAAAGTGAGTTGAGATTTATACCTTTGTAGATTCCTCTTTGCATAAGCAAAGGCTAATCACCCAAAGAGAGGGCCTTCATTCCTTGCATCTTAAATCTATATTTTTGGATGGAAGAATAGGTTTCTCCAAGTTCCCAAAGTAGGGAACCTCTAAGTCTCTTCACCAAGGAGAGATTGGAGAAGAAATGAGTGACCTTGGAGTAGTGGGATTGCAAGATGCACCCCCCAAGGGGCCGGCCTCCTAGAGAGACAAGTTCTCACCAATTTTCTCTAAAAGAAACCCTAATGAATAAAAGGCTATAAAGTCATATTTATACCTTTATTCATTTGAGTGGCAAACTTGTAATTAAAGCAAGTTCACTACCCTTCCTCTAAATGGCCGGCCATGGGGTGTTGTTTGGGCTTTTGGGTCTTAGTGAATCATTATTCATTAAGTTGTCATACAACTTAAGTCAATGGGCTTGACGTTCGAAGCCCATTGGGCCTTAAGGTCCAAAACCTATCCCGAGGTCTTTAACGAACTTATTCGTTTGATTAATTAACATATTAATTAATCTTTGCCATAAATAAATGATTAAACCATTTAATCATTCTTACTCATCTCCGTTTAATCTCCAATCTCCACCTCTTATGGTGTGCGATCCATTAGGTTCCTTTTAGCGAGGCAGTGGGCGATTAAAACCATTTCAAATCGATTGTGAATTGAAACTTACTTTCAATTCTCCCTTTAGTGATTACACACGTCTAGGGCTTCCACAAACCATGAGTGACACCTTGCAGCATATCATGGTTACCCAAGCTAATCAGAAGAGGTAGAGAAAACCTATTCAGTTTGGGATTACAAATGCAATACGGTCTTTCTCTAATCTAATACTCCTGACCACATTGTTTGGTTTGATAGTTTATTTATTCATGTCTACTATCCAATGTGATTCGTGTGCTTATATGATTTCATTGAATGTGATTTAGAACGACTTTTCTAAATCTCATTCATACTCTGGCCAGAGATTCTAAATCATATCATAGAGTATTCTCCCTCAAACGGTTTGAAGGTCAGAGATCCCTTGTTGCGCATTCACTTGCCTCCATGACTAAGTGGCTTAACCCCAACGATGCCGTGGACACCCCGATGGGGTGACTTTGACATAATCAAAGATCAAGGACTTAACCACAAGACAACTGTGATGCCTCAGGTCAAAGGACTAATTTGCATTATCCCAAACATGAGTTCTCATGTGACATGAGTATGAGAACTCTTCGTTGATCACGTTCAGTGAACTCATTCTCTACTGAGCACCTACGTACTTGTCTTGATGTCACACACACCAATGACTCGAGACTAGTCACTCTCCCTGAGAGAAGACATAGCACGTACCGATCTTGACGGACTGTCAATGCCCAATTGGCAATCCTATGATCAGGAACATTTAGGATGTGTCTACGAAAGAATGGTCTCATGAATCTAACTTCATTAGATTACATTCTTCCAATCACATATTCCTTGGACTTTATCGTTTAAGCATATAACATTTATATGAGACGGCTCAAACAATAATCTTTGCCCTTTATATTAAACTAGATTAGTTTAACATGTAAAATGTCCGTAAAGTATCATCATATGATTGGCTTTAGGGCACATTTCCAACAATCTCCCACTTGCACTAGAGCCAATCAGCTTAGTCATCAGTGATGATACCTCTTCTGTAGTCATTTCATAAATGGCTGAATAGTAGGCCTAGGCAATGGATATCTATATGTTATCCATAGAAGCAACCTTGAGAATAACGACGTCACCATTATACATGATTCTCAATCATGTGGTTCAGTCTCTCATATGAGTTCGAATCTTGATGAGACCTTGATTCCCTGGCTTGAGCTATCGCCCCATTAGTGTCATAGTGTCGATACACTAGATACACTTTCTGGTTGGAACCGAATAGAGAGTTCATGAATGAACTTTCACATCCAAACAACATTGTTGTAAGCTTCTTTATGGCAATATATTTTGCATTCATAATGGAACACACTAAAGTCATTACTTTAATGTTTCCATCCAAATATCTCTTTAGTCATAATAAAGAGATATTCGTTTATCTCTTCATTCATAATGAAGAAACATCCAATGATGGATTAGATTCATAATCTAATACATTTACGCTTCCATTACGTTACTCTAATTCTTCCTCATTCTTTGAGGAATCTATCCTTTAGTATTTCTTAAATACTTAAGGATTCACTTGACAGTTGCCATGGTTCTGATCCTGGGCTTGCACTGATATCATCTTGTACCGTTCTAGGTACAACTCATATCAATGTTTTTCATACAATATGATATACATAAATCACCTTTGTGCGTATGCATAAAGGATTCTATTTACGCATTATTTCTTTGGGAGTCAAAGGGTACGTTCCCTTTGAGAAGGGCAACTTGCTAGTCACACTAGAGTCATCCTTCTAATTGAAGTTTATCATCATATGAGAAACTTCCTAGCAACTTTTGTCTATTATTAGGGATTGATATAATCAAATTATATCTTGAAATCTATCAATATAGATTTCCATCCCATGTATATAGACTATGTCTCCCATATACATTCTATCGTTATAGAATGCTTAAAGTCATAACTTTAACGAAGAAATATTCTTTTCATTTCCAAAATTAATATATCATACATATATTCATATATATCACATATATATTTATATATATATATATATACAAATTTAGGAATATGATTAACTCCCACTAATCTTTTGTAAAACTAGTAAACAAAAGATTCATTTACATCTTTATGAGAAATCAAACGATTTGACCTTTCTCTTATAAGACGCTTACAGCTCCCACTAGCTTGCTAAGATCCATGATGGATGGATCTCTACAACTTATATGTCTTGTGATTCATAGTTTTAGACATATATTATCAAGACTATCTTAATAATGGTTTCGGAAACCCATATTATGTCCAAACATTGAATCACCATTTAGTTGTAGCTAGCAATCTTCGAATTAATTGAAACTAAGACTACGTCAAAAATGGTTCCTTCAAAGTCAACCATTCTATTTGATTGTAGTCACCTTAAGCTACCAATTAGCTTATGAAGGTTTCATTATTTCGGGTCAAATGGTACTTTACCATTCCCATGAGTATATATCGTATATGCACTCAATGTAGTCATAAGGATTTACATTCTTATTTCTTTCGAATTAAGAGGTGCAACTCTATGACATAGTCATAAAGTTCAAACCATTCAACTGAGACGGTTTATAAATCCTTCTCGACTACCTTGGAGCTTGTGGTATAGGAACTAGGTTGTTTATATTTGTTGATTACTTTCTTGTCTCTCAAAAAACCCATTCTTTGAGTTCTATCTCTCGTTTATTTGCTTTTAGGCAAATCACATTGTATGATTACAATGAACTACCCAACAAAACAACATTTGTTAGTTGGTTTATAGAAGCGATATCCAAAAGTTAATTTAAGGATATCCTACAAGATTGTTATCAAACAAATATTGCTTATTAGCACACAACCCCAAATCTTAACATGTTTTAAGATTTGTCTTTCTTTCCAACTACATCTTATGGAGTCATGAAAATATTGGAAGATTTTCTCATTGACAATCATATTGTTTTAGAAGTATATATCCTATATATGGGTAATAGATAACATCTAACGAACTAAATCTTATTCGAGTTCGTTCTTCTCCTAATGGAGAAATACATTATCTTATGATGCTATTTTCCTTGATATCTTTCAAGGAAACTCATCTAAAGTGTTACCTTTCCTTGGATCAAATCTAAGGAGGTAAATACTTTAGATGTCTTACTCATCAACTTACATTTCTTGAATTCTTTGAAACATTTTGCAAAGTATTCGGACTTGTGTTTATTCAAAATAAACTATAGTCCAACCGAGAGTGATCTTCGGTGAATGTTATCCAACATGAGTAGTATTATGTTTGTGGACAAGTGCCACTAACATCTAAGTGAATTAACCTCAACAACTTTGTGATTCTTTCTTCTTTCCAAAAGAATAAAGATTCGAACATTTCGCCTCTATATAATTTTAACAAGAAGGTATTGGATCCGGATCTAACGATCCAAAGCGTCCATCTATGACCAACTCGTAATTTATGTTTTAGAGGTATCACAACTTTAGTTGGGATTAGTCACTACCTTGCAACCTTTTGGGTTTTAAGCATCGTTGTATTCTAAACAGTTAACACTACCATATCATCTCTACTATAGAGACAATCAATTAGATTACTATAATCCAATCATTGATTAATAAAGAACAATGTTTTGTCAAACAAAACATTCATCCATCTCTACTATAGTGACGGAATTAAATTCCTTAAAATTGGAATGTAAAGACAGTCTTTGGTTTTTCCAATTTCTTTGGTAGTTCATATGAGGAAGTAAGTACCATCTGCTTTCGCAGAAATCTATATTTTATTCACTTTCCGAATGTGAAGTACTTTCTCTTCTCTCATTAATCTTCTACTTCTTATTAGCCACACTTTTACAACGATTGTAAAACATAGTTACTAATACGGAATCAAACATTCAAGTAGAAGAATCAACTGTTTTGAACTATTCAAGAACATTTTACAACACCTTCGAAAGGTGTGTTCTTGACACTTGCAAGACATTTCTTGCAAATACCCCTTCCAATGTCCATCCTTTCATAAAGAAAGTTTGTTCCCTTGGAGTTATTTCGCTTTCTTCATTTGACTTCTCCTTTGACTACCATAGTCAAGGTCCCTAAACTCCCACTATCTCTCTTGAAACTTATTTCAATTGTGTTATACACATCAAGCATTTTGGAGAGCATGTGGTTATTGTACACTACATAGTTTACAATAAACTTAGTGAACGATTAGGATAGGGACACAAAGGTGAAGTCCTTGCCTAGTTCCCGTCTCTATAAGTGTTTTAATACTTCAACACTCAATGATTCAAAATCATCATAAGTCCATGTTGATGGACTATTTTTGTCAACCAACCATTATGTTCTAAACATAATTACAAACTTTCAAGAGTTGTTCAAAGCAACTCTCATTTCTTCATACAACAATTTGTAAGTGAAGAATCATGGCACATTAAGTGTCCATGCCTTTGTGCTTTCTTCTTAAGTTCTTTGTTCATTTAACAAAGAAACAAGCACTAAGTGTTTGCATTGACTAAGGGTTGTTCAAAACAACTCATTATTTCTTCATACAACGATTTGTAAGTGAAGAACTAATAACACTAAAAGTGTCCTTTTCTTTATGCTAATCTTCGTAAGTTCCTTTGTTCATATAACGAAGGAATAAGCATTGGTTGTTTGTGTTGTCCTCTTCATGATAGACTTTTCTAACATGTTCTTCCAATGATACATTATCATTAGGAAGATTGTGAGGATGAGACTACTTAGATACATATGCAATCCTTTTAAGACATTCTTTGGGATTGTGGTACCAAGTCCGGAAACTAAAACATTCGGTTTTATTTGTCAAGTGTTGGATAGCGTTTGCAAATATATTGGTAAACAAATACATAACGAATATAAATTGATTGATTTTAAGCCATTTGATTCGGGCCTTTAAATCAAAATAGCACCACCCACTATTTTTGGCAAATTCCATATCCCTCATTGGAATTCGAGAGTTTTGGATGAAACTCCTAGTAGGTTATGGGAGGCTCACTATTACCAAGCCCACCTCAGAATTATATCATGTTGGCTAGCGTTAATAATAATGAGAGAGTACACTTACTCATTTGCAACAACCTCTTGCAAGTACCCATCTTATTTGGCCTCTAGAAAATGATGCCTCAGAATTATATCATGTTGGCGTCATTGTACTTAGTTAAGTCATTCCCACCATGCCTAGTTCGTGTAGGGGTTCAAGCATAGCCTCAGAATTATATCATGTTGGCTAAACTCGTTGCCTACCTCACTTCATCATGTATGTATATAGAACTCCTCCTGAGTGTAAGCACGCACTTTGTACTCCCCCATTATAGGGTGAAGCCGGTGTACGAGTCACAAACGATCGGAGCCTACCACGGTGGAAGGCCACGAAAGAGTGTTCAAAGCACTCTCCGCTTATCAACTTAATAAGGGTTTGGTTGAGGGTTTTAGGTCTCATCACATATAAACATACATTTTAATCTCTATTAAAACTATTTTGGTCCTATTACAACTATTGGTCCATATGATTGTTTTTAGTTGTATATAATACTCCCACTATGCTTATAAAACGGTTTTTAAAGCAAGAGTATATGATACTACTAACATAACCTTTGCATTCATTTGATGGACTATATAGTTGCCTTAGGGCCTTAGGATGACTATGAACCTTTGTTTAGATTCAACACGAGCCTTGTGTTGAATCTCGGTCTAGGGATGGTGATTGATTTTAGTTACGCGTTTAATCACATTAAGGCGTGTTGTCTTAGGGGCGTTGGACCCAACTACTTCATTTTCATGCATACCAAATAAAGCAAGAAAGAAGTACTTCAAAGTAAAGGTGAGCTTATGCTCATTACAACATTTGCATATAACAAATTACTTTAAAGTAAAGAAGAGCTTAAGCCCTTTTACAACATTTGATCAAATCAAATTACAACCAAAATTAATCTACACATTCCCATGGTTCAAACAAATTTGAAACGGTCTTTCACATAGCTCAATTATTTTAGGCTTAGGTTCATAATCACCCTTTAATTAATTAACACTTTAACTAATTAAATTGAATGCAACATTTTCATTTGGTTTTTGTATCCATAAAATTGATTTAAATGGAGCTAAACAAAATGAAAATCCAATTCTCATTTAAAGAGACAAAACAATTTTGTTCTCAACCTAATTTGGGCCATCATGCAATAACCACAACTTTTGGGCTATCTTGCAATTAACCTCAACTTTTGGGCTATATTGCAAAACTTTTGGGGTCACTTTGTAAAGACACAAAAGTCCACTACTTCATGTAATTACAATAGAACCCAAAATTTAATCAATGCAAAAACTTCATTAAAGGATCAAAACAATTTGTCCTTTAGCGTTTTTGGACCTAAACGTAAAAACGTAAACTTTTGGGCCAAAGTGCAAATACACAAATGTATCAAAACTTTATATAATTGCATAAAAGACCCAAAAGTACTCCCACTTGAGGGAGGGCCGGTTTTAGAGAGGGAAAGGGAGTGGAGATAAGTCCACAAAATTTTAGAAATTTTTTTTTTTTTTTTCAACAATTTCATAAAGCCTTGCAAGTGGAATTTGTGACATAGATTCATGCAAGTGGAATGTGACTTAAAGTCTTGCAAGTGATGTGTGTGTAAGAGAAGTACTTCTTACACACCTATCACCATTTCCATCACCTTACACAATTTCTATCACATTAAAACATTTGATAAAGCACAAAACAAAGACTTTATGAAATAAATCAAAACTTTGAATCAAAACACAAACCTTTTTGTTCTTGGCAAAAATGTCAAGAACAATGAAGAACACTCATGAAAAAACTCAAAATTTTCCATGAACATTTTTCACCCAAAAACATTCCAAAAACATTCAAACTTTAGGGAAATAACATCTAACCAAACTAGGGTACATAGGGGTTCCAAAAGTCACCTTAAAACACTTTTAACAAGTCAAACAAGAACCCAAAAATCCACCCTTTGGATTTGGCCGAAAATCCCCAAAGTCATGGCACCAAATTTTAGCTCCAATATTCATGCTCATATGAACTACATCTACAACATTTGAGATGGCAAATTTTCTAACAAAATTTACATTCAAAGAAGCAAGAATAAAGCTTGTAACAATTACAACTTTTAAATCACAAACTATGAACTACAAAACCCAAAAGGATTCACCAACTACTAGACCTAGGCTCTGATACCACTTGAAGGAAAATTTTCTAGCAAACATGTTCATTTAAGCAACATCATATAGCATGCAATTAACAATTAAAGGCGGAATCATGCTAGCATGCACTTAAAAACAAAACATTAACCAAGAAATTCAAAGCCTAGTAGATTGGTGAACCATTAATCAACTCAAAACAAAGTGAGTTGAGATTTATACCTTTGTAGATTCCTCTTTGCATAAGCAAAGGCTAATCACCCAAAGAGAGGGCCTTCATTCCTTGCATCTTAAATCTATATTTTTGGATGGAAGAATAGGTTTCTCCAAGTTCCCAAAGTAGGGAACCTCTAAGTCTCTTCACCAAGGAGAGATTGGAGAAGAAATGAGTGACCTTGGAGTAGTGGGATTGCAAGATGCACCCCCCAAGGGGCCGGCCTCCTAGAGAGAAAATGGAGAGACAAGTTCTCACCAATTTTCTCTAAAAGAAACCCTAATGAATAAAAGGCTATAAAGTCATATTTATACCTTTATTCATTTGAGTGGCAAACTTGTAATTAAAGCAAGTTCACTACCCTTCCTCTAAATGGCCGGCCATGGGGTGTTGTTTGGGCTTTTGGGTCTTAGTGAATCATTATTCATTAAGTTGTCATACAACTTAAGTCAATGGGCTTGACGTTCGAAGCCCATTGGGCCTTAAGGTCCAAAACCTATCCCGAGGTCTTTAACGAACTTATTCGTTTGATTAATTAACATATTAATTAATCTTTGCCATAAATAAATGATTAAACCATTTAATCATTCTTACTCATCTCCGTTTAATCTCCAATCTCCACCTCTTATGGTGTGCGATCCATTAGGTTCCTTTTAGCGAGGCAGTGGGCGATTAAAACCATTTCAAATCGATTGTGAATTGAAACTTACTTTCAATTCTCCCTTTAGTGATTACACACGTCTAGGGCTTCCACAAACCATGAGTGACACCTTGCAGCATATCATGGTTACCCAAGCTAATCAGAAGAGGTAGAGAAAACCTATTCAGTTTGGGATTACAAATGCAATACGGTCTTTCTCTAATCTAATACTCCTGACCACATTGTTTGGTTTGATAGTTTATTTATTCATGTCTACTATCCAATGTGATTCGTGTGCTTATATGATTTCATTGAATGTGATTTAGAACGACTTTTCTAAATCTCATTCATACTCTGGCCAGAGATTCTAAATCATATCATAGAGTATTCTCCCTCAAACGGTTTGAAGGTTAGAGATCCCTTGTTGCGCATTCACTTGCCTCCATGACTAAGTGGCTTAACCCCAACGATGCCGTGGACACCCCGATGGGGTGACTTTGACATAATCAAAGATCAAGGACTTAACCACAAGACAACTGTGATGCCTCAGGTCAAAGGACTAATTTGCATTATCCCAAACATGAGTTCTCATGTGACATGAGTATATGAACTCTTCGTTGATCACGTTCAGTGAACTCATTCTCTACTGAGCACCTACGTACTTGTCTTGATGTCACACACACCAATGACTCGAGACTAGTCACTCTCCCTGAGAGAAGACATAGCACGTACCGATCTTGACGGACTGTCAATGCCCAATTGGCAATCCTATGATCAGGAACATTTAGGATGTGTCTACGAAAGAATGGTCTCATGAATCTAACTTCATTAGATTACATTCTTCCAATCACATATTCCTTGGACTTTATCGTTTAAGCATATAACATTTATATGAGACGGCTCAAACAATAATCTTTGCCCTTTATATTAAACTAGATTAGTTTAACATGTAAAATGTCCGTAAAGTATCATCATATGATTGGCTTTAGGGCACATTTCCAACACCTGAGGCATCATAGATGTCTAATGGTTAGGTCTTTGATCTTTGATCATGTCAACGGCATTCCATCGGAGTGTCCACGGCATTGTTGGGGTCAAGCTATCTAGTCATGTAGGCATATGAATGCACAAGAAGGGATCTCTAACCTTCCATGGTGGAAGGAGAATACTCTAAGATATGATTCGTAAGTCTTTGGCTAAAGCAAATGAATATGACTTAGGAAGTGTGTTCCAATTCATATTCAAAGGAATCATATAGAAAAGTTTCACATTGGATAGTAGACATGAAACAAACTATCACTTAAACAATGTGATTAAGAGTATTGTATTAGAGAAGGACCGTATTGCATTGTAGTTGTAACTGGATAGGTTCTCCAACCAATTCTACTTAGCTTGGGTAACCATGACATACTGCTAGGTGTCACTCATGGTTTGTGGAAGCCCTAATGACTAGCAAACACTAATCATAAAGGGAGAATTGAAATGTGGTTTCAATTCACAATCGATCGTTAAGAGTAACAATCGCCCACTACCTCGCTAATTGGAACCTAATGGATCGTACACCGAGCAAGGGCGATAGTGAAGAAATTAAATGAAATGGATATGCAATTAAATGGTTTAATTGAAGAATGGTCAAGATTAATTAATTAGTTAATTAATTATACGAAAGGTTCGTATTGGGCTTTTAAGTTGGTTTTGGGTTTCGGGGCACAAAAGTGTTTTGGTCCATAAGGCCCATTATGTTTAAGTTGTATGACAACTAAAACAAAAATGGGCAATAAGCCCAATCACAACATATAGGCCGGCCATGGTGAGGAGATGGTGAAAGTTTGCTTAATTGCAAGTTTGCCACTCACCAAAGAAAAGTGTTATAAAAGCAACTTTATAGCTATTTTCTCATTAGGGTTTTCTTTGAGGCAAAGAGGTGAAACATTTTCCCTCTTTCTCTCTACAAAGAGGCCGGCCACTTAGGGAGATTAATCTAGCAATCTCTTCTTCCCTAAGTCATCCATTTCATCTTCACACTTAACCCTTGGTGTGGAGACTTAGAGACACCAAACTTTTGGTGTTTTGGAGATCCTTTCCTTACATCCACAAAGTCCAAAGGAGCACAAAAGGAGAAGGAAATCACAAACAATATCCAAGGAGCTAGGAGGTGACTTGAAGGCCCTCCACTTGGGTGAATCCCTTGTGTAAACAAGGATGAGCTTCAAGGGTAAAGAAACTCTAAATCTTTACTTCTCTTTAATGTTGTTAAAGAGTCTTTTGGTTCACCATATACTAGGCTTTGAAAGTCATGGGTTTTATGAATTGTTTTTGAATGCATGCCTACTTTAAAGTGTTAATAGTTTGCATATGTATTCAAATGTTCTTACTTGTTCTTAGCTAGGACAAAATTTTTTCTTCAGGTCCATCCTTGGTCTAAAGTCTAGATCAAGAGGTATAAAACTACTCCTACACTTTGTTGTTCAATAAATTGTTTTTGATGCATCTTACATAAACCTATGCATCTTGAAGGGGATTTGCATGACTATAGCTTTGATATTATTTGATAACATGCTTCCGTTGCTTTCGTATATCCATTTGGAATTGTATGTGCATGCTAGTCACTAGAAATCCCACATGAAAACTCATTTTTTTCCCTTCATATGTGCCATGATTCTTCACTTACAAATTGTTGTATGAAGAAATGAGAGTTGCCTTGAACAACTCTTGAAAGTTTGTAATTTTGTTTAGAACATAATGCTTGGTTGACAAAAATAGTCCATCAACATGGATTTATGATGATTTTGAATCATTGAGTGTTGAAGTGTTAAACCACTTCTAGAGATGGAAACTAGGCAAAGACTTCACTTTTGTGTCCCTATCCAAATGGTTCACTAAGTTTATTGTAAACTATATAGTGAACAAATAACCACACGCTCTCCAAGTTGTTTGATGTATATAACACAATTGAAATAAGTTTGAAGAGGGATAGTGGGAGTTTAGGGACCATGACTATTGTAGTCAAAGGAGAAGTCAAATGAAGAAGGCGAAATAACTCCAAGGGAACAAACTTTCTTTATGAAATGATGGACATTGGAAGGGGTATTTGCAAGAAATGTCTTGCAAGTGTCAAGAACACACCTTTCGAAGGTGTTGTAAATTGTTCTTGAAAAGTTCAAAACAGTTGGTTCTTCTACTTGAATGCTTGATTCCATATTAGTAACTATGTTTTACAATCATTGTAAAAGTGTGGCTAATAAGAAGTAGAAGATTAATGAGAGAATAGAAAGTACTTCACATTCGAAACGTGAATGAAATATAGATCTCTGCGAAAGCAGGTAGTACTTACTTCCTCATATGAACTACCAAAGAAAATGGAAAAACAAAGATTGTCTTTACATTCCAATTTGAATAAAGGAACTTAATTCCGTATGAGAAATGGATGAATGTTTTGTTTGACAAAACATTGTTCTTTATTAATGAATGATTAGATTATTGTAATCTAATTGATTATATCTATAGTAGAGATCATATGGTAGTGTTAACTGTTTAGAATATAACGATGCTTAAAACCCAAAAGGTTGCAAGGTAGTGACTAATCCCAACTGAGTTGTGATACCTCTAAAACATAAATTACGAGTTAGTCATAGATGGATGCTTTGGATCGTTAGATCCGGATCCAATGCCTTCTTGTTAAAATTGTATAGAGGCAAAATGTTTGAATCTTTATTCTTTTGGAAAGGAAGAAAGAATCACAAAGTTGTTGAGGTTAAATCACTTAGATGTTAGTGGCACTTGTCCACAACAAAATACTACTCATGTTGTATGACATTCACTGAAGATCGCTCTCGGTTGGACTATCGTTTATTTTGAATAAACACAAGTCCGAATATTTTGCAAAAGGTTTCAAAGAATTCAAGAATGTAAGTTGATGAGTAAGACGTCTAAAGTATTTACCTCCTTAGATTTGATCCAAAGAAAGGTAACACTTTAGAATAGTTTCCTTGAAAGATATCAAGGAAACAAGCATCATAAGATAATGGATTTCTCCATTAAGAGAAGAACGAACTCGAATAAGATTTAGTTCGTTGGATGTTATCAATTACCCATATATAGGATATATACTTCTAAGACAATATGATTGTCAATTAGAAGATCTTCCAAAATTTTCATGACTCCATAGGATGTAGTTGGAAAGAAAGACAAATCTTAATCATGTTAAGATTTGGGGTTGTGTGCTAATAAGCAATATTTGTTTAAAGAATTATCTTGTGGGTATCCTTAAATTGACATTTGGATATCACTTCTATAAACCAACAAACAAATGTTGTTTGTTGGGTAGTTCATCGTAATCCTACACTAGGATTTGCCTAAGATAGAGCAAATGAACGAGGGATAGAACTCAAAGAATGGGTTCTTTGAGAGACAAAATAGTGATCAACAAATATAACAACCTAGTTCCTATACCACAAGCTCCAAGGTAGTCGAGAAGGATTTATAAACTGTCTCAGTTGAATGGTTTGAACTTTATGATTATGTCATAGAGTTACACCTCTTAATTCGAAAGAAATAAGAATGAAAATCCTTATGACTACATTGAGTGTATATGCGACATATACTCAAGGAAATGGTAAAATACCATTTGACCCGAAATAATGAAACCTTTATAGCTAATTGGTAGCTTAAGGTGACTACAATCAAAGAGATTAGTTGACTTTGAAGAAACCATCTTTAACGTAGTCTTGGTTTCAATTAATTCGAAGATTGCTAGCTACAACTAAATGGTGATTCAATGTTTGGACATAATATGGGTTTCCGAAACCATTATTAAGATAGTCTTGATAATATATGTCTGAAACTATGAATCACAAGACATGTAAGTTGTAGAGATCCATCCATCATGAATCTTAGCAAGCTAGTGGGAGCTATAAGCATCTTATGAGAAAAAGATCAAATCGTTTGATTTCTCATAAAGATGTAAATAAATCTTTTGTTTACTAGGTTTACAAAAGATTAGTGGGAGTTAACCATGTTCCTAAATTTGAATATATATATATACACACACACACACACACACATATATGATATATTAATTTTGGAAATGAAAAGAGTACTTCTTCGTTAAAGTTATGACTTTGAACATTCTATAACGATAACATGTATATGGGAGACATGGTCTATAAACATGAGATGGAAATCTTTAATGATAGATTTCAGGATATAATTGGATTATATCAAGCCCTAATGATAGACAAAAGATGCTAGGAAGTTTCTCATATGATGATAAACTTCAATCAGAGAAACAACTCTAGTAAGACTAGGAGGTAGCCCTTCTCAAAGGGAACGTACCCTTTGACTCCCAAAGAAATAATCCGTAAATAGAATCCTTTATGTATACGCGAAAAGGTGATTTATGTATTTCATATTGTATGAAAAACGTTGATATGAGTTGTACCAAGATCGGTACAAGACGATATCAATGCAAGGCCAGGATCAGAACCATGGCAACTGTCAAGTAAATCCTTAAGTATTTGAGAAATAATAAAGGATGGATTCCTCAAGAATGAGGAAGAATTAGAGTAACGTAATGGAAGCGTAAATGTATTAGATTATTAATCTAATCCATCATTGGATGTTTCTTCATTATGAATGAAGAGATAATCAGATATCTCTTTATTATGACTAAAGAGATATTTGGATGGAAACATTAAAAGTAATGACTTCTTTTGTATACATATCCTAAACGTTCCTGATCATAGGATTGCCAATTGGGCATTGACAGTCTGTTAAGATTAGTACGTACGGTGTCTTCTCCCAAAGAGAGTGACTGGTCTCGAGTCATTGGTGTGATTGACACCAAGATAAGCATATATGTGCTCAATAGAGAATGAGTCCACTGAACACGATCAACGAGGAGTTCTCATACTCATGTCACATGAGAACTCATGGTTGGGATAATGCAAAGTAGTCCTTTGACCTGAGGCATCATAGTTGTCTTGTGGTTAGATCCTTGATCTTTGACTATGTCAAAGTCATTATGTTAGAGGGTGTCCACGACATAGTTGGGGTTAAGCCACTTAGCCATGAAGGCAAGTGAATGCGCAACAAGGGATCTCTAACCTCCAAACCGTTTGAGGGAGAATACTCTATGATATGATTAAGAATCTCTGGCCAGAGTATGAATGAGATTTAGGAAGTCGTTCGAAATCACATTCAAGGTAATCATATAAGTAAATGAATCACATTGGATAGTAGACATGATTAAATTATCAAACCAAACAATGTGGTCAAGAGTATTGTATTAGAGAAAGACAGTATTGCATTGTAATCCTAAACTGAATAGGTTCTCCACCTCTTCTGATTAGCTTGGGTAACAATACATACTGCTAGGTGTCACTCATAGTTTGTGGAAGCCCTAAACGTGTATAATCACTAAAGGGAGAATTGAAAGTAGGTTTCAATTCACAATCGATCGTTAAGAGTAACAATCGCCCATTGCCTCGCTAAAAGGAACCTAATGGATTGTACACCGTGTAAGGTAGAGATTGAAGAAACAACGGAGATGAGTAATGATAATTAAATGGTTTAATTATTTATGGCTAGGATTAATTAATATGTTAATTAATCAAACAAATAAGTTCGTTATAGACTGAGAGTTAGTTTTGGGCCGCAAGGCCCAATGGGATTTGAATGTCAAGCCCATTAACTCAAGTTGTATGACAACTTGAATAAACAAAGGGCTTGGAAGCCTAATAAACCCTTAAGGCCGGCCAAATAGAGGTGGGTAGTGAACTTGCTTTAATTGCAAGTTTGCCACTCCATTATGAGGTGGTATAAAGGCAACTTTATAGCCATTTCATCCTTAGGGTTTCTTTTGGAAAAAAGATGAGAACACAAGCTCCTTTTTCTCTCTAAGAGGCCAGCCACCCTAGAGGATTTTAGCTAGCAATCTTACTTCCTCTCGGTCACTCATCTCTTCTTCAAGTCCTTCCTTGGTGTGGAGACTTAGAGGTTCTCAATTTTGGGAACTTGGAGAATCCTTTCAACCATCTTCATCCAAGAAATCCATGGAGCTAAGAAGCAAGGAATGAAGACCATCTCCTTGGGTGATTAGCCTTTGCTTATGCAAAGAGGAATCAACAAAGGTATAAAATTTCTCAACTCACTTTGTTCTTGAGTTGAGTTTTGGTTCACATAACTACTAGGCTTTGAATTTCATAGGTAATGTTTTGTTTTTGAGTGCATACAAACATGGTTCCGCCTTTAAATGTTAATTGCATGCCATAGATGTTGCTCAAATGAACATGTTTTTCACAAAGTTTCCTTCAATATTCGCCTCTTTCTTCCTTGGTTTGCCAGAGTCCGGCACCGGCGCCACTGTGATCGTCGATTTTTGGAAAAACTTATAACTTCAATATCTTCTTCATTTCTTATCCAAAATTCATGAAATTTGTACCAAAATGAAGCTTAGGATGAGAAGAACATATTCTTACCACTTTAAGGTCCTAAAACCAACGGAATTCACCGAAAAAAGCTCCATAGTCCGGCCACCTCTGCAACTCTATGAACTCGAGTGTTCCCACGTCCAAATCATTCCAAAATACTTCTAAAAGCTTCGTGAAGAAGTTTTAAGACTTCCGAGTCCTAAAACTTGATGAAACCACCGCGATCACGACAGATGAATAGTGCACCTTGTCGGAGCACCTTGATATCTCAAGTTTCTGAGGTTCTCACGACCAACCAAAGGTATAGATCGACTCCTGAGCTTGCAAGGAGTCCAAGAACACCAACCACAACCTCGATCTGCAATTGGTGAAGCTTGTTGAGAGATTGACCATACAATTGTACGGAAAAGGAAAGAAAATCCGAGAGGGAAGAAGAGAGAGAGAGTCAACGAATGAGTGTGTGTTGAAGGATTTATTTTGTAAAACATGTTCATTTGAGCAACATCATATAGCATGCAATTAACAATTAAAGGCGGAATCATGCTTGTATGTACTCAAAAACAAAACATGACCATGAAATTCAAAGCCTAGTAGATTGGTGAACCAATAATCAACTCAAAACAAAGTGAGTTGAAATTAATACCTTTGTAGATTCCTCTTTGCATAAGCAAAGGCTAATCACCCAAAGAGATAGGGCCTTCATTCCTTGCTTCTTAGATCCATGGATTTGGATGGAAGAATAGGTTCTCCAAGTTCCCAAAATTGAGAACCTCTAATTCTCGACACCAAGGTTCGATTGTAGAAGAAATGAGTGACCTTGGAGTAGTAGGATTGCTAGATGTACCCTCCAAGGTGTTGGCCTCTTTAGAGAGAAAATGGAGAGACAATTCTCACCTATTTTCCCCAAAAATAAACCCATTTTTCACTTAATGAATATTTAGTTATAAAGTCATTTATATAGTCACTTCTTTAAGTGACCTAAATAACCAAACAACCCTAATTCATCTAATATGGCCGGCCACCTTATGGGATTTGGGCTTTTGGGCTTTAATGAATCTTTATTCATTAAATTGTCATACAACTTAAGTTAATGGGCTTGACGTTCGAAGCCCATTGGGCCTTAAGGTCCAAAACTATCCCGAAGTCTTTAACGAACTTATTCGTTTGATTAATTAACATATTAATTAATCCTTGCCATAAATAAATGATTAAACCATTTAATCATTCTTACTCATTTCCGTTTAATCTCCAATCTCCACCTTTCACGGTGTGCGATCCATTAGGTTCCTTTTAGCGAGGTAGTGGGCGATTAAAACCATTTTACATCGATTGTGAATTGAAACTATTTTCAATTCTCCCTTTAGTGATTATACACGTTTAAGGCTTCCACAAACCATGAGTGACACCTAGCAGCATATCATGGTTACCCAAGCTAATCAGAAGAGGTTAGAAAACCTATTCAGTTCGAGATTACAAATGCAATACGGTCCTTCTCTAATCTAATACTCTTGACCACATTGTTTGGTTTGATAGTTTATTTTCTCATGTCTACTATCCAATGTGTGTCTTGTGCTTATATGATTACCTTGAATGTGATTAGGAACGCATTCCCAAATCTCATTCATACTCTGGCCAGAGATTCAAATCATATCAGAGAGTATTCTCCTTCAAACGGTTTGAAGGTTAGAGATCCCTTGTTGCGCATTCACTTGTCTCCATAGCTAAGCGGCTTGACCCCAACGATGCCGTGGACACCCTCCTGGTGGGATGACTTTGACATAATCAAAGATCAAGGTCTTAACCACAAGACAACTATGATGCCTCAGGTCAAAGGACTACTTTGCATTATCCCAACCATGAGTTCTTATGTGACATGGAATATGAGAACTCTTCGTTGATCGCGTTCAGTGAACTCATTCTCTATTGAGCACCTACCGCACTTGTCTTGATGTCACACACACCAATGATTCGAGACTAATCACTCTCCCTGAGAGAAGACATAGTACGTACTGATCTTAACGGACTGTCAACGCCCAATTGGCAATCCTATGATCAGGAACATTTAGGATGTGTCTACGAAAGAATGGTCTCATGAATCTAACTTCATTAGATTACATTCTCCCAATCACATATTCCTTGGACGTTATCGTTTAAGCATATAACATTTATATGAGACGGCTCAAACAATAATGTATGCCCTTTATATGTAAAACTAGATTAGTTTAACATGTGAAATGTCTGTAAAGTATCATCACATGATTGGCTTTAGGGCACATTTCCAACAATCTCCTACTTGCACTAGAGCCAATCAGCTTGATCATCAATGATGATATCTCTTCTGTAGTCATTTCATAAATGGCTGAATAGTAGGCCTAGACAGTGGATATCTATATGTAATCCATAGAAGCAACCTTGAGAATAACGACGTCACCATTATACACGATTCTCAATCATGTGGTTCAGTCTCTCATTTGTGTTCGGATCTTGATGAGACCTTGATTCCCAGGCTTGAGCTATCGCCCCATTAGTGTCATACACTTTCTGGTTGGAACCGAATAGAGAGTTCATAAATGAACTTTCCCATCCAAACAACATTGTTGTAAACTTCTATATGGCAATATATCTTGCATTCATAATGGAACACACTAAAGTCATTACTTTAATGTTTCCATCCAAATATCTCTTTAGTCATAATAAAGAGATATTCGTTTATCTCTTCATTCATAATGAAGAAACATCCAATGATGGATTAGATTCATAATCTAATACATTTACGCTTCCATTACGTTACTTTGATTCTTCCTCATTCTTTGAGGAATTTATCCTTTAGTATTTCTCAAATACTTAAGGACTAACTTGACAGTTGCCATGGTTCTGATCCTGGGCTTGCACTGATATCGTCTTGTACCGTTCTAGGTACAACTCATATCAATGTTTTTCATACAATATGAAATACATAAATCACCTTTCTGCGTATGCATAAAGGATTCTATTTACGCATTATTTCTTTGGGAGTCAAAGGGGCACGTTCCCTTTGAGAAGGGCAACTTACTAGTCTCACTAGAATCGTCCTTCTATTGAAGTTTATCATCATATGAGAAACTTCCTAGCATCCATTGTCTATTATTAGGCATTGATATAATCCAATTATATCATGAAATATATCATTATAGATTTCCATCCCATGTATATAGACTATATCTCCCATATACATTCTATCTTCATATAATGTATTAAAGTCATAACTTTAACGAAGAAGTATTCTTTTCATTTCCAAAATTAATATATCATATATATTTAAATTTTAGGAACATGATTAACTCCCACTAATCTTTTGTAAAACTAGTAAACAAAAGATTCATTTACATCTTTATGAGAAATCAAACGATTTGATCCTTTTTCTCATAAAATGCAAATAGCTCCCACTAACTTGCTAAGATCCATGATGGATGGATCTCTACAACTTACATGTCTTGTGATTAGTAGTTTTACACATATATTATCAAGACTATCTTAATAATGGTTTCGGAAACCCATATTATGTCAAAACATTGAATCACCATTTAGTTGTAGCTAGCAATCTTCGAATTAATTGAAACTAAGACTACGTCAAAAATGGTTCCTTTAAAGTCAACCATTCTCTTTGATTGTAGTCACCTTAAGCTACCAATTAGGATTTTCATAAAGTTCAAAACCATTCAACTGAGACGGTTTATAAATCCTTATCGACTACCTTGGAGCTTGTGGTATAGGAACTAGGTTGTTATTTTTGTTGATTACTTTCTTGTCTCTCAAAGAACCCATTCTTTGAGTTCTATCTCTCGTTCATTTGCTTTTAGGCAAATCACATTGTAGAATTACAATGAACTACCCAACAAAACAACATTTGTTAGTTGGTTTATAGAAGCGATATCCAAAAGTTATTTTAAGGATATCCTACAAGATTGTTATCAAACAAATATTGCTTGTTAGCACACAACCCCAAATCTTTAACATGCTTAAGATTTGTCTTTCTTTCCAACTACATCTTATGGAGTTATGAAAATATTGGAAGATCTTCTCATTGACAATCATATTGTTTTAGAAGTATATATCCTATATATGGGTATTAGATAATATCTAACGAACTAAATCTTATTCGAGTTCGTTCTTCTCCTAATGGAGAAATATATTATCTTATGATGCTATTTTCCTTGATATCTTTCAAGGAAACTCATCTAAAGTGTTACCTTTCCTTGGATCAAATCTAAGGAGGTAAATACTTTTAGATGTCTTACTCATCAACTTACATTTCTTGAATTCTTTGAAACATTTTTCAAAGTATTCGGACTTGTGTTTATTCAAAATAAACTATAGTCCAACCGAGAGTGATCTTCGGTGAATGTTATTCAACATGAGTAGTATTATGTTTGTGGACAAGTGCCACTAACATTTAAGTGAATTAACCTCAACAACTTTGTGATTCTTTCTTCTTTCCAAAAGAATAAAGATTCAAACATTTTGCCTCTATACAATTTTAACAAGAAGGTATTGGATCCGGATCTAACGATCCAAAGCGTCCATCTATGACCAACTCGTAATTTATGTTTTAGAGGTATCACAACTTTAGTTGAGATTAGTCACTACCTTGCAACCTTTTGGGTTTTAAGCATCATTATTTTCTAAACAGTTAACACTACCATATTATCTCTACTATAGAGACAATTAATTAGATTACCATAATCTAATCATTGATTAATAAAGAACATTGTTTTGTCAAACAAAACATTTATCCATTTCACATAGTGACGGAATTTAGTTCCTTAAAATTGGAATATAAAGACAATCTATGTTTTTCCAATTTCTTTGGTAGTTCATATGAGGAAGTAAGTACCATCTGCTTTCGCAGAGATCTACATTTGATTCACGTTTCCGAATGTGAAGTACTTTCTCTTCTCTCATTAATCTTCTACTTCTTATTAGCCACACTTTTACAACGATTGTAAAACATAGTCACTAATACGGAATCATGCATTCAAGTAGAAGAACCAACTGTTTTGAACTATTCAAGAACAATTTACAACACCTTTGAAAGGTGTGTTCTTGACACTTGCAAGACATTTCTTGCAAATACCCCTTCCAATATCCATCCTTTCATAAAGAAAGTTTGTTCCCTTGGAGTTATTTATCTTCTTTATTTGACTTTCACCTTTGACTACATTAGTCATGGTCCCTAAACTCCCACTATCTCTCTTGAAACCTTTTTTCAATTGTGTTATACACATCAAACAATTTTGGAGAGTATGTGGTTATTGTTCACTATATAGTTTACAATAAACTTAGTGAACCATTAGGATAGGGACACAAAGGTGAAGTCCTTGCCTAGTTTCCGTCTCGTTAAGTGGTTTATCACTTCAACATTCAATGATTCAAAATCATCATAAGTCCATGTTAATGGACTATTTTTGTCAACCAACCATTATGTTCTAAACATAATTACAAACCTTCAAGAGTTGTACAAGGCAACTCTCATTTCTTCATACAACAATTTGTAAGTGAAGAAACATGGCACATAAAGTGTTCATGCCTTTGTGCTTTCTTCTCAAGTTCTTTGTTCATTTAACAAAGAAATAAGCACTAGTGTTCGCATTGACTAAGAGTTGTTCAAAGCAACTCCTATTTCTTCATACAACAAATTGTAATTGAAGAATTATGACATTAAAAGTGTTGTCCTCTTTATGATAGACCTTTTCTAACATATTCTTCTAATGATACATTATCAATAGTAAGATTGTGAGGATGAGACTACTTTGGTACTTTTACAAGCCATTAAAGACAATCTATGGTTTTGTAGTACCAAGTCCGTAAACTAAACGTTCGGCTTTTATTTGTCAAGTGTTGGATAGCGTTTGCAAATATATTGGTAATCAAATACATAACGAATATAAATTGATTGATTTTAAGCCATTTGATTTGGGTCTTTAAATCAAATAGCACCACCCACTATTTTTGGCAAATTCCATATCCCTCATAGGAATTCGAGAGTTTTGGATGAAACTCCTAGTAGGTTATGGGAGGCTCACTATTACCAAGCCCACCTCACGATGATACGATATATGGCTAGCAACAATAATAATGAGAGAGTACGCTTACTCATTTGCAACTCATGCAAGTACCCATCTTATTTGGCCTCTAGAGAATGTAACCTCACAATGATATGATATTGGTTCCATTGCACTTAGTTAAGTTCTTCCCACCATGCTTAGTGTGTGAAGGGGTTCAAGAATAGCCTCACGATGATACGATATATAGCTATCCTCGTTGCCTACACTCACCTCATCATATGTATATGGATTCCTCCTGAGTATAAGCATGCACTGTGTACTCCCCCATGATAGGGTGAAGCCGGTGTACAAGTCATAAATGATTGGATCCCACCACGGTGGAAGGCCACGAAGAGATATTCTAAACATCTCTCGCTTATCAACTTAATATTGGTTTGGTTGAGGGTTTTGTGTCTCATCACATATAAACATACATTTTAATCTCTATTAAAACAATTTTGGTCCTATTACAACTATTGGTCCATCCCTTTGTTTTAGTTGTACATAATACTCCCACTATGCTTTTAAAACGATTTTTAAAGCAAGAGTATATGATACTACTAACATAAACTTTGCATTCATTTGATGGACTACATAGTTGCCTTAGGGCCTAAGGATGATTATGAACCTTTGTTTAGATTCAACACGAGCCTTGTGTTGAACCTCGGTCTAGGAATGAAGATTGATTTTAGTTACGCGTTTAATCACATTAAGGCGTGTTGTCTTATGGGCGTTGGACCCAACTACTTCATTTTCATGCATATCGTATAAAGCAAGAAAGAAGTACTTCAAAGTAAAGGTGAGCTTATGCTCATTACAACATTTGCATATAACAAATTACTTTAAAGTAAAGAAGAGCTTAAGCCCTTTTACAACATTTGATCAAATCAAATTACAACCAAAATCTAATCTACACATTCCCATGGTTCAAACAAATTTGAAACGCCTTTCACATAGCTCAATTATATTAGGCTTAGGTTCATAATCACCCTTTAATTAATTAACACTTTAACTAATTAATAGAATGCAACATTTTCATTTGGTTTTTGTATCCATAAGATTGATTTAAATGGAGCTAAACAAAATGAAAATCCAATTCTCATTTAAAGAGACAAAACAATTTTGTTCTCATCCTATTTGGGCCATCATGCAATTAACCTCAACTTTTGGGCCATATTGCAATAACAAAAACTTTTGGGGTCACTTTGTATAATACACAAAAGTCACAACTTCATGTAAATACAACTAGAACCCAAACTTTTAATAATGCAAAAACATCATTAAAGGATCAAAACAATTTGTCCTTTAGCGTTTTTGGACCTAAACGTAAAAACGTAAACTTTTGGGCCAAAGTGCAAATACACAAAAGTATCAAAACTTTATGTAATTGCATAAAAGCCCCAAAAGTACTCCCTTTGAGGAAGTGGCCGGTTTTAGGGAGAGGATAAGAGTGGTGTGTGTGTTGATTTGTGAGTTTTGTCAAAATTAATCATGCAAGTGTATGTAAGATAAGTTTTGAAATAATTCAATCACAATTATTTCAATCATCATTTATACAAATATCTAACACTTTAAATACATAATAAATCATTTAAAAACATATCACATATACTTTATGAAATAATTCAAAACTTTGAATCAATACACCAAACCTTTTTGTTCTTGGCAAGAACATCAAGAACAATGAAGAACATCCATGAAAAACCCAAATTTTTCCATGAACTTTTTCCACCCAAAAACATTCCAAAACCATTCTTACTTAAGGGAAATAACATCTAACCAAACTAGGGTACTTAGGGGTTCCAAAGAACACATTAAAACACTTTTAACAAGTCAAACAAGAACCCAAAAATTCACCCTTTGATT
This sequence comes from Malus sylvestris, assembly GCF_916048215.2. Classification (NCBI taxonomy): domain Eukaryota; kingdom Viridiplantae; phylum Streptophyta; class Magnoliopsida; order Rosales; family Rosaceae; genus Malus; species Malus sylvestris. The sequence continues at coordinate 16,218,919 of NC_062267.1, forward strand.
TTGGCCGAATTTTCCCAAAAGCATGGCACCAAATTTTAGCTCCAATATTCATGCTCATATGAACAACATCTACAACATTTGAGATAGCAAATTTTCCAACAAAATTTACTTTCAAAGAAGCAAGAATAAAGCTTGTAACAATTACAACTTTTAGATCATTAACTTATGAACTACAAAACACAAAAGGATTCACCAACTACTAGACCTAGGCTCTGATACCACTTGAAGGATTTATTTTGTAAAACATGTTCATTTGAGCAACATCATATAGCATGCAATTAACAATTAAAGGCGGAATCATGCTTGTATGTACTCAAAAACAAAACATGACCATGAAATTCAAAGCCTAGTAGATTGGTGAACCAATAATCAACTCAAAACAAAGTGAGTTGAAATTAATACCTTTGTAGATTCCTCTTTGCATAAGCAAAGGCTAATCACCCAAAGAGATAGGGCCTTCATTCCTTGCTTCTTAGATCCATGGATTTGGATGGAAGAATAGGTTCTCCAAGTTCCCAAAATTGAGAACCTCTAATTCTCGACACCAAGGTTCGATTGTAGAAGAAATGAGTGACCTTGGAGTAGTAGGATTGCTAGATGTACCCTCCAAGGTGTTGGCCTCTTTAGAGAGAAAATGGAGAGACAATTCTCACCTATTTTCCCCAAAAATAAACCCATTTTTCACTTAATGAATATTTAGTTATAAAGTCATTTATATAGTCACTTCTTTAAGTGACCTAAATAACCAAACAACCCTAATTCATCTAATATGGCCGGCCACCTTATGGGATTTGGGCTTTTGGGCTTTAATGAATCTTTATTCATTAAATTGTCATACAACTTAAGTTAATGGGCTTGACGTTCGAAGCCCATTGGGCCTTAAGGTCCAAAACTATCCCGAAGTCTTTAACGAACTTATTCGTTTGATTAATTAACATATTAATTAATCCTTGCCATAAATAAATGATTAAACCATTTAATCATTCTTACTCATTTCCGTTTAATCTCCAATCTCCACCTTTCACGGTGTGCGATCCATTAGGTTCCTTTTAGCGAGGTAGTGGGCGATTAAAACCATTTTACATCGATTGTGAATTGAAACTATTTTCAATTCTCCCTTTAGTGATTATACACGTTTAAGGCTTCCACAAACCATGAGTGACACCTAGCAGCATATCATGGTTACCCAAGCTAATCAGAAGAGGTTAGAAAACCTATTCAGTTCGAGATTACAAATGCAATACGGTCCTTCTCTAATCTAATACTCTTGACCACATTGTTTGGTTTGATAGTTTATTTTCTCATGTCTACTATCCAATGTGTGTCTTGTGCTTATATGATTACCTTGAATGTGATTAGGAACGCATTCCCAAATCTCATTCATACTCTGGCCAGAGATTCAAATCATATCAGAGAGTATTCTCCTTCAAACGGTTTGAAGGTTAGAGATCCCTTGTTGCGCATTCACTTGTCTCCATAGCTAAGCGGCTTGACCCCAACGATGCCGTGGACACCCTCCTGGTGGGATGACTTTGACATAATCAAAGATCAAGGTCTTAACCACAAGACAACTATGATGCCTCAGGTCAAAGGACTACTTTGCATTATCCCAACCATGAGTTCTTATGTGACATGGAATATGAGAACTCTTCGTTGATCGCGTTCAGTGAACTCATTCTCTATTGAGCACCTACCGCACTTGTCTTGATGTCACACACACCAATGATTCGAGACTAATCACTCTCCCTGAGAGAAGACATAGTACGTACTGATCTTAACGGACTGTCAACGCCCAATTGGCAATCCTATGATCAGGAACATTTAGGATGTGTCTACGAAAGAATGGTCTCATGAATCTAACTTCATTAGATTACATTCTCCCAATCACATATTCCTTGGATGTTATCGTTTAAGCATATAACATTTATATGAGACGGCTCAAACAATAATGTATGCCCTTTATATGTAAAACTAGATTAGTTTAACATGTGAAATGTCTGTAAAGTATCATCACATGATTGGCTTTAGGGCACATTTCCAACATGTGTATGTGGGGTCCAGATTTGGGTAGCCAACCAAAAACAAGGAAAACCTAAGTTCTAATTGGATCCAATTACTTAGGAAGAAAATAAATTGGTCCAAATCATTAGCCTATTTACACACACAACCACCAAACACTCAAGGGCAAAGTCGTCATTCCACGTAATCGAAGACAAAATAAATTATTTTTCGGGACGAGTTGTCACAACCTACCCCCTTAAGAAAATTTCGTTCTCGAAATTTCATACACTAATACAAACCACTAATAATCATAAAATAAGCACGGATACATCTCTTTCATACGCTCATCTGTCTCCCAAGTGGCTTCCTTCATCGAGTGATTTCTCCACAAAACTTTCACTAAGCGCACGGTCTTATTCCTCAAAACCTTATCTTTCCAATCCAAAATCGTCACTGGCTCCTCATCATAAGTCAAATCTGGATTAATTTCCAATGGTTGAAGAGGTATTACATGTGATGGATCAGAAACATAAAGACGAAGCATGGAAACATGAAAAACGTCTTGCACTTTAGACAACTCTGGAGGCAACTCAAGCCTATAAGCAACTTCACCGACTTGCTCGGTGATCTGATACGGTTCGATGTACCTAGGACTTAGCTTACCCTTTTTCCTGAATTACATTACAGCTCTCCACGGTGATAGCTTCAAAAACACCCAATCACCAACTTTATCCACTCGATTAGTGGCATGCTTGTCTGCTAGACTCTTTTAACGATTATGAGCCACTTTCAGGTTAGATTTAATTACCTAAATATTCTGAGTAGTCTCCTCTATAATCTCAGGGCCCACTAAACTCTTTCACCAACCTTAGACCAACACAAGGGTGTATGACAAGACTTGTCATAAAGTGCCTCAAATGGTGTCATATCAATACTCGAATGGTAGCTATTATTATATGCAAACTCCATCAAATCTAACCGTTGCTGCCAAGCGTCGCCAAACTGCAATACCTAAGACTTGAGCATATCCTCTAGTGTCTGACTAGTCCTTTCAGATTGCCCATCTGTCTGGGGATGATATGTCGTACTATAAAGTAATGTTGAACTAAGAGCCTCCTGAAAATGCTACCTAGAACTTAAAAGTGAATCTAGGATCTCGATCCGAGATAATGCTAACTGGAACCCTATGATACTTAACAATCTTTGATATGAATAACTCAGCTAATCGACTTAAAGAATATTTCTCCTTCACTGGAATAAAATGTGCAAATTTAGTAAGCCGATCAACTATCACCCAAATGCCATCATAATTATTTCGTGTACGAGGAAGCTTGTACACAAAATCCATAGTAATATCTTCCCACTTCCATTGTGGAATGGGAAGTGGCTGCATCAGTCCAAATGACTTTTTCCTCTCAGCTTTGACCTGCTGACAAATGGCACACCTACTTACGTACTCAGCAATTTCTCTTTTCGTACCTGGCCAATAATAAAATGGTCAAATAATATGATACATTTTAGTACCCCCAAGATGCATTGCATAAGCCGAAACATGTGCTTCATTAAGAATTTCTTTCTTTAACTCCGCATCATTCGGCACATACATCATTCTTTCTTGCATAAGCATGCCATCTGATTCTTTAATCCTTAGATCTTTCTTTTTCCCATCATTTCTTTCTTGAATTAATTTTTGGGTTTCCTTATCATCCATCTGAGCCTCGAGCACTCGATCAATTAAAATTGGTCTAACTTGGAAATTAGCAAGTAAAGCTTCCTCTATATCTTCCACCCCTAACTTCACTCCAGTAGACCTCAAATCCGCAAGAAGAGGAACATGACAAGTTTACAAAGCATTAATTCTCGCTTGAGGCTTCCTACTAAGTGCATCTGCCACCACATTTGCACGACTAGGGTGATAATCAATCGTGCAATCATAATCACTGAGCAATTCAATCCACCTTCGTTGTCAAAGATTAAGATCTCTCTGAGTAAAAAGATACTGAAGACTCTTATGATCTGTAAAAATATTACATTTTTCACCATAAAGATAATGTCTCTAAATCTTCAAAGCAAAGACGATAGTTGCTAACTCAAGATCATGAGTAGGATAATTCATCTCATAAGGCTTCAACTGTCTCGAAGAATAAGCAATCACCCTACCATGCTGCATCAACACACATCCCAGACCATTCAAGGAAGCATCACTGTAGATCTCAAAATTACCACTATCATCAGGAAGCATCAAAACAGGTGCATGAGTCAGATAATATTTCAACTGCTGAAAACTCTACTCATAGTTATTATCCCACTCAAACTTAACATCCTTCCTGGTCAACCTCGTCAGTGGTAAAGCAATAACTGAAAAATCTTTAACAAACCGTCGATAATAACCTGCTAGGCCAAGAAAACTCTATACCTCAGTGACGGTTTGTGGTTGCTCCCAATTCTCAACGGTTGTTACCTTTTGAGGATCCACCAGAATTCCTTGAGCTGATACAACATGTCCCAAATATGCCACTTGATCTAGCCAAAATTGGCATTTGCTAAACTTTGCATACAACTGGTGTTCCCTCAATTTCTTCAACACCAAAGTGAGATGTTGAACATGCTTTGATTTGGACTTAGAGTAGACCAGAATATCATCAATGAAAACAATGACAAACCTATCTAGATATTGCTGGAATACTCGATTCATCAAAAGAGCATTCTTAGAGAAGTTCTTTCTAGCATCAAGAATCATTCTTTTGAGGAAGCGGATTAGTGGCATTCAACAAAATTAAGAAGAATCCTTTCCGACGTACTATGAACGTTTCAAGGCTCTTGTTGTATCATGTCCCCAACATCATATGAAATAAGAGCTTCTCATTCAATATTTCTACGAAAGACTTCTTCCCATTGAACGATAAATGTTGGACGCCTCAATGGGTGGTGCGTTGGTTGACAAAACACCGGTTACTACTAAGACTTTAATTGCCACTCGAGCCTTGAATGCATAACAATATGAAGGAGTTGGACAAAGGGAGCCCCCATGGCAGCAAAATGTCAACGAGGTAAGTGCAATATCTTAAACTAAATCTCAATTGGCTAATCTCACTCTTCTTGTGTCACAAGTTATTGACAAAACCAAAGTGCAAGAAAATACAATTTGTGGCGTGTGTTCCATTCAAGGACACCAATCTGAAAAGTGCCCTCAATTGTTTGAGAATGGAGGATAGGAAAGTGCAAACGTTATTGGGTTTCAAAGCCAAAATCAGCCCAAATATGATCCATATGCCAACGCATACAATTAAGGCTGGAGAGATCATCCAAACATGAAATAGAGGGAGCCTCAACAACCTCCACAACAAGGACGATTTCGACCACCACCCCCTGGGTTGTTTCCAATGCCATACGCACCAATGCAACCTCAATCACATTCGGCCCAACCAAATCCAGGTATGTCTTTAGATAATGATAAAGTTATTCAATTACTCACCACTTTGACGCATGGAGTACAAAATCAAGCTAAAGAAGTGGATGAATTGAAGAAGCAAATGGGGCAAGTGGCGAAGTTTATGGGACAGTTTAGAGAACAAGGCAAACTACCTAGTTCAACCATTGTGAATCCAAGGGGAGGATTTGAATTTGCCAAAGCCATCACGTTGAGAAGTGGCAAAGAAGTTGGAACCAGCCCTAAAACGTCAAAATCTAGCCAAGGGGAGGATGAAAAGTTGCAGCAAGAAGATGAAACATGGGACAAACCCACGACAAGGATTGCACAACCCTGGCCGTAGCCTCCAATTCGGCCAAATTAGGTAAGGTTGGTTCCAATTCGGTTAATTCTAATGTTATTCCACCAAATGTGCCTTTTCCTGGCAGGTTTATGCAATCTAAGAACGAAGAGGATGAAAAAGACATTCTGGAGACTTTTAGGAAGGTGCACGTCAATATCCCGCTACTTGATGCTATAAAGCAAATTCCGAAATATGCTAAGTTTTTTAAGAAGCTTTGTACAACAAAGAAACAGATTTGGGAGAAAGAGGTGGTACATGTAAGTGAGAATGTCTTTGCAATGTTGCAAAGAAAGCTGCCACCTAAATGCAAAGATCCAGGTAGTTTCACTATCCTTTGTGTAATTGGTAATACAAGGTTTGAACATGCTATGCTAGATTTAGGTGCATCAATTAATGTCATGCCATATTCTGTTTATGAATCTATGAATCTAGAAGAGCTTAAAAATGATGGTGTTATTATTCAATTAGCCGATCGATCTAATGCATACCCGAAATGAGTTTTGGAACATGTTTTGGTGCTGGTAGACCACTTGATTTTTCCTGCAGATTTTTATGTGCTTGACATGGAGGATTCAGCACACTCTCCACCATCATCAATCTTACTTGGATGACCTTTCATGAAAACAGCCCACACCAAGATTGACGTGGCCAAATGAGCCTTAACTATGGAGTTTGGTGGCGATACAATTAACTTTAAAGTTTCTGAATGTATTGAGAATCATAATGATGTTCGTTCTTGTTTTGTCATTGATGTAATTAAAAATATAGGGCAGGAAAGTTTAGCACCAATTAAGAAGGATGAATTTCGAACCACCAATGAAGACGAAATTGGAGTATAGCACAAAGGACATGCCCCAACCCTCATACTACTAAATTTGGCCGAGAGCAAACCATTGTGAATCTATTGACAGTGCTGCCACTTCATTGCAGCACATTGGTGAGCCACCTCCTCCAATTCCATTTCCCATTTCAAATAATAGGTTATTACCTTGTATGGTGCAGGTCCACAATCAAATCCAAGATGGTGAGAGCATTGACTTTAGGAAGCTAAATGCCACAATTAGGAAGGATCATTATCCCCTTCCATTCATAGAGCCAAATCAGGGGAATTTCGGGGAGCACGTGGTGGAGGAAATACCCCACCATGCCGTGGGCTCTAATGAAGCTTAAAGAGAGGAATTGTCTGGCTGGAAGATGTTAAAGCAAGCGCTTCTTGGGAGGCAACCCATGCATTCAACTAGGGACCGATGGAATTCTCACTCCAAAACCAGATTTGCGTTCCTAAACCCTTCTCTTTACTGCATTTATTCTGCCATGTTTATCTTGATTAGTTCATTGTTTGTTTGTTTGCTTATGTGTGAGTCTTTGTTTGAAACATTGACGATAATGTTTGGTTTAAGTGTTAGGGGGGGTAAACAAGCTGTTTTTGCATGATTTTCATGGGATTTTACCACCTATCACTTCTAATGTTGTTTCTTACTGTTTTGAAGTGTTTTTAGTGTGTTTTGAAGTGTTTTGAAAGAAAAATACGAAAATTTGAAAAAAATTAGAAAACGTTTTGAAAAACAAACCAAAAAGAGTTGTTTTTGTGTGTTTGTTTTAGGGTACCTTCCAACACAATGATGAGGATTTGGTTTTTAATTACATGACTGTTAAAGAAAGTTACAAACATGGGTGGAAGTTTGATATGCTCTTTGGTTTATGCTTGGTTGTAGTTGACGTTTACGAATTCACATGTAATCACAAAGGAAAAAAAAAATCAGTTTTTGTAACATGCTTGAAGTAAGGAACTCAAACTAATGCTACATCCCTGAGAGACTTGAGCCTAAACTTTGTTTGGAGAGTTATTAATCTGTGAATTCTTGTTTTCTAAAGTCGTTGCATGATCTCATTATTCTTTGCTTGGTTACTACTTGGAATGCATTTTCATCATTATAGTTCCAAATACTAGAACTCATGCCCATTTCATTCAAAGCTTAGAATTGAGTGCATAACATATAGCAAGATGAAGTTGTTTAGTAAGTTACCACCAGAGCCAAAAAGCCTTAATCCCATGCATTTGTTTTGTAGGATTAACCCCTTTGAACCTTATTTAGCCTATTTTCTTTGTTAGCCACATTATCCCTACCTAGCCTAGAATAGGACTATCCATACCCTTGTTCTTAAAGTATAATGGAGCATGACTTAGAGGGAATTCCTTTTGAACAACATTATTGCAGAACAACAAGTGTGGGTGAATGGTTTTCAAAGTGTGTGTTTTGTGTGACAAAGAAATAGGGCACGGGTTTGAAAAAGAGAAAAGAGAAAAAGAAAAAAAAATAAAAAAATCATGAAAAATAAAAGAAAAATGTGTAGAAAAGAAAGGAAAAGAATTGAAAATAAGTGAGAATGAGCTCACAAATGTTGGTTCTTGAAGAACAGGTCCAAAAGTTTGAATTTGACCCTAAGTAATGTGTGAATCTTCCCCTTGTGTTTAAAGTGGTTTTTGCATTCAAAAGTGAATTCTAAGTGTTGATTTCATTACTTTGCTTACTATTGCTTTAAGAACTTTTGTTTATCTCTACCTTTCTTTGTTGGCCAATATCTTGGCCCCATTACAACCCTTAGACTTCTATCTTGGGTGTTATGTGTTTCAATCTGTGGAGTTTGAAATTGGTATGAGCATATGAAATCCCTGGTTCTCGCATCTAAGTAGTAGCATTCCGTTCATGAGATCATATATATATATATATATATATATATATATATATATTAATAACTCTAGAAATTGCCTTCTTTGTTTAAAACATATGTGAGTACTAGTCTACATGTTTACATCAATCTTCTCACATATACCTATTATAGGGAGTGTAGTCAGAAAATCTGTGTGAAAATAGAGAATATATCCAGTGAGGAATTGAGTGAATTCTCTAAAGCATGTTACTACATTCAAAGCATTGTTTTAACTGATTAAATGTGAGCTAGTGAATGATAACTATGATTAAGTGTGTGCTCGAGGGTAAGGATAACTAAAATATGTGGGAGTAGTGATTTTTAACATGTCATGTTTCATTGGAAATCTCTAAGGTGAATGTTGGAAGGTCTAGGTTATGTTTGTTATGTTTTGTTTCTTTTGTTTGTTTTGTTTTGCTCGAGGACTAGCAAAAGCTAAGTGTGGGGGAATTTGATAGGAGCATATTTATGCGACTTAGTTAGCTTGTTTTCTTGTATTTATGTTGTTAGTTCCTAGTTATTTTTGTATTTTAAACTATTTTCGTGTGCTTGTAGGTCCAAAGGGCTAAAGTAGCAAGAAAGTGCATTTTGGTGCCTTTCCGAGCATTTTTGGGTCAAAAATGGATGGCACATCCATGGAGCAAGGTGGATGGATGAATTTGAAGACCAAAAGAGGCTAGGATTGTGCTGAAGTTATGAAGATATTATTTCAAGAAAGGAAGTAAAGGATGCAAGCAAGAAAGAAGGAATGTTAGCTAAAGTTACCTTATTTTGTCCTAAACTTTCCTAATCCTTCCCCACTTAATTTCCAGCTGCAAGGAGGATCTTTCATTAAATTAGGAGACTTAAATTCAGACCTAATTACATTCCTAAAAGCCCTTGCTGCATTGTCCTTACCTATTTCCTCATTCTTCTTCCTTGCCGCACAAACCCCTTTCCCTTTCCCTTTCTCTTTCCCTTGCCGTGCAAGGCATTCCCTTTTCCCTCTAGGATCCTGCCACACCCTTCTTTCCCCTTCTTCCTTGAATTCTGACATTTAATTACCTTTTTCTTTGAGGATTTGGTATATAAATCTGTCTCTAAAATTAATTAGGGTTTAGCTAAATTCCCCTATAAATAAAGGCCATTGTTGTAGCCTTTAGGGAATTAATCAACACATCCCATTCTAAACACACATCCTTTCATACAATCCATCTCAACCCTATACCCATACCTTGTGCCGCAGCAAAGAAGAAGAAAGAGGACCCTTGGATGTGCTGCCATTCAAGCTTGGATTGCTGGAATGTTTTTAGGTGTAATCCATCCTTTGTTTCCAATGTTTAATTTAATTTATCTTTGTTTTGCGAACATGAGGAGCTAAACTCGTTTTAGCTAGGGGGAAATTCAAAGCCATGAACATATTTTCAATATGAATTGATTACTTCCAGTTGTGATTTCATGAATCGTGAATACGATTTACTTAACTGTTTGATTCTTTTTCTTGTTTGTTGATTAAGGATGCACACTTAGTTTGCATGCATGAATTTGATGCTAGGATATAAGGGAGTTTCACATAATCGTTACAAACTTATATTCACAAGTAGTGAAGGTCGTTGGTCACGATCGTGTTAAGTTAAATTCTTGGCATGAGTATCATGATGTCATAGTTATGAATGCTTTGTCAGTGCATATGATTTTCATAGAACTTAATGATCTTTGCTTGTGTGTTTATTATGCAGTTCATGTAGGGAACTTGGGAAGAATAATTTGGTTGGCGATGCGTTGTCCATCAAATTCAATGACTTAAGGAAAATTTGAGGGTTAATTAGTGATGACACGGTTAATCTGGGGCATTAAGGTTCAAGGTTTATTGAAAAAGCAACTGGAAATCGATTTGTGAGCAAGTGTGTCATGTGTGGAGAAAAATCCTCTAGCTAGCCAATCACCCATATTTCCCCTAAATTCGTGTTTAATCTGTTTAAGTCTTTAAGTTACTTGTCTTTACTTTAAATTTGTCAAAAACCCAATCCCCCTTTACTTGGTCGTATATTTTAGTTAGAATCTGTCCAATTTTGTGTCTTTTAGTATTTTGAGTCAAGTTAAAGTTAGAATTCGTTCAAAGTAATCCCTAGTGTAGTTTCATTGTTTTGTGCTGTTTTGAGTCATTCTAGTTTGTTTTGAGTCTTTAGAGTCTAGTTAAGTGTTTTCAGCCTAGTTTTGTGTTTTTAAGTCAGTTTTAAGTAGATTAGTAATCCCTCCTAATCCCCGGCCTAGAACGATCCCTACTTACATCTTTATTACAATTGTCAATAAGAGGGTTTAATTTAAGTGCTAGTTTATATCACATCAATTGTTAATTTGCATTTGATTTCATACTTATACGTAGTATGATTTTCTGGAAACTATGCATGTTTTACAGTGAGGGGTTAGTATGTTCAAAAAATAAATGTTTTTTATAAACCTTTGTTTTTGCCCACTCACCCTTCTGTTTTTTGCCCCTCCAGATCTTAGATAGTTGAACTCTCTGTGGCATACGAGGAATCTCTGACGATTCTGACATACCCCTAATAAATGTAGGAACTAATTCCGGTTGTGTATTAAGTACTTAACTAGTTTTGACCGCACACACTTTTGTCATCTATGCTCTGAACATTTGTGTTTTATGGGTTCTTCTCGTTACTGCGCACACACTTTATTATCTTAAATAAATCCTAGTTTCAGTTTTAATTTATTCACATTTTTACATCACTTACATTTTGGTTACGTCACCTTCGGGTGACGACTAGCATGCCTTTACACCGGTCAGGGTGTGTCAGTTTGGTATCAGAGCATAAGTTTTGGCAGTCCTACATTCCTTGTATGTGCTATAGGTCCTAATAATTTTTGATCGCTTATTTCATAATCATGCCACCTCGTAAAGCGCCACCTGTCCCTTCTAAAACTAATTTTCCCAATTTTGGGCAACTCGGTGAGGTGATTACCAGTGCCATTCAGTCAACACTTTGTCCTCCCCAAAGGACTACCCTAGAGACAATATCCTATCTTCAAATAAATATTTTTTTTGGGTAATGAGGGACTTGAGAAATCTGAGGTTTGGATCGATCATGTTAAGAAGACTTTCCGAGGCATGCAGCGGCTTGGTTCTTTCTTTTGGGAGCCATGGTGGGATTAAGAGTCACGCCCATTGTCTGCTTGAGATGCCATGAATTTGGATGTTTTCAGGCGTCTATTTGAGGCTAGATTCACACATCCAGAGTACAAGGATCGAAAGAGAGAATAATTCACAAAGCTAAAGCAAGGTAAAATGTCAATCATAGAGTACCACCGGAAATTCACTGCCTTGTCCTGTTATTGTCCCGAGATCGCTGGGAATCCTAGAGTGATGCTCCGTTATTGTAAGAAGGGGACTAGTAAGCAACTACGTTCTTTAGCAACTTCTATTCCATGCTCTACCTCTTAAGAATTCTTTGAGGTTTTATTTCGAGTTGAAGATTCTAAGAATGCTCCTAATGATGACAATGATGAAGAGGGTAACAATAATAACCAGAGGAATAATAACAGGGGGCAGTCAGTCAATGGCCTTGACGTTTGAAGCCCATTGGGCCTTAAGGTCCAAAACTATCCCGAGGTCTTTAACGAACTTATTCGTTTGATTAATTAACATATTAATTTATCATTGCCATAAATAATTAAACCATTTAATTATTCTTACTCATCTCCATTGTTTCTTCAATCTCCACCTTACACGGTGTACGATCCATTAGGTTCCTTTTAGCGAGGCAGTGAGTGATTAAAACCATTTCAAATCGATTGTGAATTGAAACTTACTTTCAATTCTCCCTTTAGTGATTATACACGTTTAGGGCTTCCACAAACCATGAGTGACACCTAGCAGCATATCACGGTTACCCAAGCTAATCAGAAGAGGTGGAGAACCTATTCAGTTTAGGATTACAAATGCAATACAGTCTTTCTCTAATACAATACTCTTGACCACATTGTTTGGTTTGATAGTTTATTCATGTCTACTATCCAATGTGATTCGTGTGCTTATATGATTACCTTGAATGTGATTTGGAACGACTTCCTAAATCTCATTCATACTCTGGCCAGAGATTCTTAATCATATCATAGAATATTCTCCCCCAAACGGTTTGAAGGTTAGAGATCCCTTGTTGTGCATTCACTTGCCTCCATGGCTAAGTGGCTTAACCCCGACGATGTCGTGGACACCCGCGGATGGGGTGACTTTGACATAATCAAAGATCAAGTATCTAACCACAAGACAACTATGATGCCTAAGGTCAAAGGACTACTTTGCATTATCCCAACCATGAGTTCTCATGTGACATGAATATGAGAACTCTTCGTTGATCGTGTTCAGTGAACTCATTCTCTATTGAGCACCTATGTATTTGTCTTGATGTCACACACACCAATGACTCGAGACTAGTCACTCTCCCTGAGAGAAGACACAGCATGTACTGATCTTGACGGACTGTCAATGCCCAATTGGCAATCCTATGATCAGGAACGTTTAGGATGTGTCTACGAAAGAATGGTCTCATGAATCTAACTTCTTTAGATCGCATTCTCCCAATCACATATTCCTTGGACTTATCGTTTAAGCGTATAACATTTATATGAGATGGCTCAAAAAATAATCTTTGCCCTTGATATTAAACTAGATTAGTTTAACATGTGAAATGTCCGTAAAGTATCATCATATGATTGGTTTTAGGGCACATTTCCAACAATCTCCCACTTGCACTAGAGCCAATCAGCTTGGTCATCAGTGATGATACCTCTTCTGTAATCATTTCATAAATGGCTGAGTAGTAGGCCTAGACAATGGATATCTATATGTTATCCATAGAAGCAACCTTAAGAATAACGACGTCACCATTATACATGATTCTTAATCATGTGGTTCAGTCTCTCATTTGAGTTCGGATCGTGATGAGACCTTGATTCCCTGGCTTGAGCTATCGCCCCATTAGTGTCAGACTTTTTCTGGTTGGAACCGAATAGAGAGTTCATAAATGAACTTTCCCATCCAAACAACATTGTTGTAAACTTCTATATGGCAATATATTTTGCATTCATAAATGAACACACTAAAGTCATTACTTTAATGTTTCCATCCAAATATCTCTTTAGTCATAATAAAGAGATATTTGTTTATCTCTTCATTCATAATGAAGAAACATCCAATGATGGATTAGATTCATAATCTAATACATTTCCGTTTCCATTACGTTACTCTAATTCTTCCTCGATCTTTGAGGAATTTATCCTTTAGTATTTCTTAAATACTTAAGGACTCACTTGACAGTTGCCATGGTTCTGATCCTGGGCTTGCACTGATATCGTCTTGTACCGTTCTAGATACAACTCATATCAATGTTTTTCATACAATATGAAATACATAAATCACCTTTCTGCGTATGCATAAAGGATTCTATTTACGCATTATTTCTTTAGGAGTCAAAGGGTACGTTCCCTTTGAGAAGGGCAACTTGCTAGTCTCACTAGAGTCGTCCTTCTAATTGAAGTTTATCATCATATGAGAAACTTCCCAGCATCTATTGTCTATTATTAGGGATTGATATAATCAAATTATATCTTGAAATCTATCATTATAGATTTACTTCCCATGTTTATAGACTATGTCTCCCATATACATTCTATCGTTCTAGAATGTTTAAAGTCATAACTTTAACGAAGAAGTATTATTTTCATTTCCAAAATTAATATATCATATATATTCAATTTTAGGAATATGATTAACTCCCACTAATCTTTTGTAAACCTAGTAAACAAAAGATTAATTTACATCTTTATGAGAAATCAAACGATTTGATCTTTCTCTCATAAGACGCTTATAGCTCCCACCAAGGAAGAAAAAATCGATAATATCGGCGATATTTCGCCGATATTATCGTTTTTTTGGAGATCCGATATTTTTTTAACTATCCAAATGATTTTCGTCAAAATATCGCGATATTTTTAAAATTATCAATAATATCGTAATATAATATTCAAAAATACTTTAAAATGTTGAGAAATCTCAGCACATACTAAACTTGATCAAAGCCCAAAGGCCAACCAAGACATGCTTTTCTCAGCATGTGAATGTGCCTTTTATAGGCGTTCTTGGCTTGCTCACTGCCCTCGCTGGGCGATGTGGGACTCGACCAAGGAAGAAAATAGGAATTTCGGCCGAAAATCCACACCCACTTTAAACGGCCATAACTTTGTCAAAACTCAACAAAATCAAGCAAGACAAAAACTAAAATTGTAGCCCTCTAAGAGAAGAAAAGAATGGTACCTCACACGACGTCTGAATCGTCGTGGTTTGGCCGGAAAATTCCTCGAAAGTCACTGAGGTCGCCAGAAATTGGGTAAGATTCAAATGAGTATAACTTTTTCAATACTCAACGAAATTGAGTGAAACAAAAAGGAAAGTTGTACTACTCGATGAGAAAAAGAGATTGATACCTTGAACGCCGGCCAACTCGTCGTGGTTTGGCCAGAAATTTCCTCGAAAGCCACTGAGGTCGCCGGAAACTGGGTAAGATTCAAATGAGTATAACTTTTTCAATACGCAATGAAATTGAGTGAAACAAAAAGGAAA
This sequence comes from Malus sylvestris, assembly GCF_916048215.2. Lineage (NCBI taxonomy): Eukaryota > Viridiplantae > Streptophyta > Magnoliopsida > Rosales > Rosaceae > Malus > Malus sylvestris. Next base: position 16,234,021 of record NC_062267.1, read on the forward strand.
GTTGTAGCCCTCGAAGAGACGAAGAGAATGGTACCGCACATGACGTCTGACTCATTGTACTTTGGCCGGAAATTTCCTCGAAATCCACTGAGGTCGCCGGAAACTGGGTAAGATTTAAATGAGTATAACTTTTTCAATACTCAACGAAATTGAGTGAAACAAAAAGGAAAGTTGTACTACTCGACGAGACAAAGAGATTGATACCTTGCACGCCAGCCAACTCGCCGTGGTTTGGCTGGAAAACCAAAACGTTTTGTCTCAAGGGCTGGTACATGTGAACTTATGACTCCAACTAGGTAAGAGCCAGATCTAATTTGGGGCCTTCTATCCTATATTTGTGGACAACCATCAAATGCTAAAGATTAAACAAACATAATATGTTCTACTGCTTAGCAAAAAAAGCTACAAACCCTTTGCTTATCAACAAAAAAAGACAAGTCCTTGCACTAGATATACTTTCAAATTACGTTGAGTAGCAACCTGATATATGTATTCGGACGAATTATAAAACAATTGACACACTCCTGACTTCCAAAATTCAATTCTTTTACTTTATATAAACTTGAAAAAACATAATCGGCATCCAAATTAAAGTTTAGTCTTATTCAATGTATTGATTTTCAATCGTTAATTGATATACTATAATTTGCAACTTCAACGCCTAGACGCATGCTTATCTGTAAGAAATTTAAAGTGTCAAATTCGGCACATTATTCTTCAGCATTTTATTCACTTCCCTTTTTTTTTTTTTTAATATCCTAAATAAAACCTCCAAATATTGTACTAATTCATTATATATAAATGATTATGGTGTGTTTAGACTTCTTTCATTAATTACTACATATTTTCTACACTCACAATGTTTGTCAGCTCGCTATATAATCAACTTGATAATGTTAAATCCATCATGCAATGCATTTCTTTCTAATTTTTTGTGATAAACTAATAGATAATTGACTAAATAAACATCCTACAAAGTTTCAATAAAAATTTCCAAGTTTTTCTTAAAATTTCCGTGGTTTCCATGTAATTTTTATCGATATCGGTATTTTACCGATATTTCCATCGATATTTCCGTGTTTTCGGACTACCGATATTTCCGATATTACCGATATTTTCTTCCTTGGCTCCCACTAGCTTGCTAAGATTCATGATGGATGGATCTCTACAACTTACATGTCTTGTGATTCATAGTTTTAGACATATATATTATCAAGACTATCTTAATAATGGTTTCGGAAACCCATATAATGTCCAAACATTGAATCACCGTTTAGTTGTAGCTAGCAATCTTCGAATTAATTGAAACTAAGACTACGTCAAAGATGGTTTCTTCAAAGTCAACCATTCTCTTTGATTGTAGTCACCTTAAGCTACCAATTAGCTATAAAGATTTCATTATTTCGGGTCAAATGGTACTTTACCATTTCCTTGAGTATATGTCGCATATACACTCAATGTAGTCATAAGGATTTTCATTCTTATTTCTTTCGAATTAAGAGGTGTAACTCTATGACATAGTCATAAAGTTCAAACCATTCAACTGAGACAGTTTATAAATCCTTCTCGACTACTTTGGAGCTTGTGGTATAGGAACTAGGTTGTTATATTTGCTGATTATCATCTTGTCTCTCAAATAACCCATTCTTTGAGTTCTATCTCTTGTTCATTTGCGCTATCTTAGGCAAATCCTAGTGTAGGATTACAATGAACTACCCAACAAACAACATTTGTTAGTTGGTTTATAGAAGTGATATCCAAATGTTAATTTAAGGATACCCACAAGATAATTTTAAACAAATATTGCTTATTAGCACACAACCCCAAATCTTAACATGATTAAGATTTGTCTTTCTTTCCAACTACATCTTATGGAGTCATGAAAATTTTGGAAGATCTTCTAATTGACAATCATATTGTCTTAGAAGCATATGTCCTATATATGGGTAATTGATAACATCCAACGAACTAAATCTTATTCAAGTTCGTTCTTCTCCTAATGGAGAAATCCATTATCTTTTGATGCTTCTTTCCTTGATATTTTTCAAGGAAACTGTTCTAAAGTGTTATCTTTCCTTGGATCAAATCTAAGGAGGTAAATTCTTTAGACGTCTTACTCATCAACTTACATTTCTTGAATTCTTTGAAACCTTTTGCAAAGTATTCGGACTTGTGTTTATTCAAAATAAACTATAGTCCAACCGAGAGTGATCTCCGGTGAATGTCATACAACATGAGTAGTTTTATGTTGTGGACAAGTGCCACTAACATCTAAGTGAATTAACCTCAACAACTTTGTGATTCCTTCTTCCTTTCCAAAAGAATAAAGATTCAAACATTTTGCCTCTATACAATTTTAACAAGAAGGCATTGGATCCGGATCTAACAATCCAAAGCATCCATCTATGACCAACTTATAATTTATGTTTTAGAGGCACAACTCAGTTGGGATTAGTCACTACCTTGCAACCTTTTGGGTTTTAAGCATCGTTATATTCTAAACAGTTAACACTACCATATCATCTCTACTATAGAGACAATCAATTAGATTACAATAATCTAATCATTCATTAATGAAGAACAATGTTTTGTCAAACAAAACATTCATCCATCCCTTATAGTGATGGAATTAAGTTCCTTAATATTGGAATGTAAAGACAATCTTTAGTTTTTCCAATTTCTTTGGTAGTTCATATGAGGAAGTAAGTACCATCTGCTTTCGCAGAGATCTACATTTGATTCACTTTCCGAATATGAAGTACTTTCCCTTCTCTCATTAATCTTCTACTTTTTATTAGCCACACTTTTACAACGATTGTAAAACATAATTACTAATACGGAATCAAGCATTCAAGTAGAAGAACCAACTGTTTTGAACTTTTCAAGAACAATTTACAACACCTTCGAAAGGTGTGTTCTTGACACTTGCAAGACATTTCTTGCAAATACCCCTTCCAATGTCCATCCTTTCATAAAGAAAGTTTGTTCCCTTGGAGTTTATTTCGCTTTCTTCATTTGACTTCTCCTTTGTCTACAATAGTCATGGTCCCTAAACTCCCACTGTCTCTCTTGAAACTTATTTCAATTGTGTTATACACATCAAACGATTTGGAGAGCGTGTGGTTATTGTTCACTATATAGTTTACAATAAACTTAGTGAACCATTTGGATAGGGACACAAAGGTGAAGTCCTTGCTTAGTTTCCATCTCTAGAAGTGGTGTAACACTTCAACACTCAATGATTCAAAATCATCATAAGTCCATGTTGATGGACTATTTTTGTCAACCAACCATTATGTTCTAAACATAATTACAAACCTTCAAGAGTTGTTCAAGGCAACTCTCATTTCTTCGTACAACAATTTGTAAGTGAAGAATTATGGCACATAAAGTGTCCATGCCTTTGTGCTTTCTTCTTAAGTTCCTTGTTCATGTAACAAAGAAACAAGCACTAATGTTTGGGTTAGTTAAGGGTTGTTCAAAGCAACTCTTATTTCTTCATACAACGATTTGTAATTGAAGAATTATGACTTTAAAAGTGTTGTTCTCTTTATGATAGACTTATCTAACCTGTTCTTCCAATGGTACACTATCAATAGGAAGATTGTGAGGATGAGACTACTTAGGTACATATACAATCCATTTAAGACAATCTTTGGGATTGTTGTACCAAGTCCGGAAACTAAAGCATTCGGCTTTTCTTTGTCAAGTTTTGGATAGCGTTTGCAAATATATTGGTAAACAAATACATAACGAATATAAATTGATTGATTTTAAGCCATTTGATTCGGGTCTTTAAATCAAATAGCACCACCCACTATTTTTGGCAAATTCCATATCCCTCATTGGAATTCGAGAGTTTTGGAGGTAGCTCTTAGTAGGGTATGGGAGACTCACTATTACCAAGCCCACCTCACAATGATATGATGTTGGCTAGCATTAATAATAATGAGAGAGTACGCTTACTCATTTGCATCTCTTGCAAGTACCCATCTTATTTGGCCTCTAGAGAATGTAGCCTCACAATGATATGATGTTGGCTCCATTGCACTTAGTTAAGTCATTCCCACCATGCAAGTTCGGGTAGGGGTTCAAGAACAACCTCACAATGATATGATGTTGGCTATTCTCGTTGCCTACCTTTCACAACATCAAGTATGCATATAGACTCCTCCTGAGTGTAAGCACGCACTTTGTACTCCCCCATGATAGGGTGAAGCCGATGTACGAGTCACAAACGATCGGAGCCTACCACGGTGGAAGGCCACGAAAGAGTGTTCAAAGCACTCTCACGCTTCTCAACTTAATAATGGTTTGGTTGAGGGTTTTTAGGTCTCATCACATATAAATATTCATTTTAATCTTTATTAAAACAATTTTGGTCCTATTACAACTATTGATCCATTTGATTGAATTTAGTTGTATATAATACTCCCACTATGCTTATAAAACGGTTTTTAAAGCAAGAGTATATGATACTACTAACATAAACTTTGCATTCATTTGATGGACTATATAGTTGCCTTAGGGCCTTAGGATGACTATGAACCTTTGTTTAGATGCAACACGAGCCTAGTGTTGAATCTCGGTTTAGGGACGGTGATTGATTTTAGTTACGCATTTAATCACATTAAGGCGTGTTGTCTTAGGGGCATGGGACCCTCTACTCCATTTTCATGCATATCAAATAATACAAGAAAGGAGTACTTCAAAGTAAAGATGAGCTTATGCTCTTTTACAACATTTGAATAAAACAAATTACTTTAAAGTAAAGAAGAGCTTATGCTCTTCTACAACATTGGATCAAATCAAATTACAACCAAAATCTAATCTACACATTCGCATGGTTCAAACAAATTTGAAACGGCCTTTCACATAGCTCAATTATCGTAGGCTTAGGTTCATAATCATCCTTTAATTAATTAACACTTTAACTAATTAAATTGAATGCAACATTTTCATTTGGTTTTTGTATCCATAAAATTGATTTAAATGGAGCTAAATGAAATGAAAATCCAATTCTCATTTAAAGAGACAAAACAATTTTGTTCTCAACTTAATTTGGGCCAAAATGCAATAACCTCAACTTTTGGGCTATATTGCAAAAACATAAACTTTTGGGGTCACTTTGTAAAAACACAAAAGTCCACTACTTCATGTAATTACAACTAGAACCCAAATATTTCAACAAATGCAAAAACTTCATTAAAGGAGCAAAACAATTTGTCCTTTAGCGTTTTTGGACCTAAACGTAAAAACGTAAACTTTTGGGCCAAAGTGCAAATACACAAAAGTATCAAAACTTTATGTAATTGCATAAAAGCCCCAAAAGTACTCCCATTGAGGGAGTGGCCGGTTTTGGAGAGGTGAAAGGAGTGATGTGTGTGTTGATTGGTAAGTTTGACATAAAGCATGCAAGTGGTGCAAGTGGTGTGTGTGAAAGGGAATTAATCCTTACACACCCACCAATAATTCCATCACCTTTCTAAACAAATATCTAATACATTTAAACATATGAAAAACATAAAACATAAACTTTATGAAATAAATCAAAACTTTGAATCAAAACACCAAACTTTTTGTTCTTGGCAAAAATGTCAAGAACAATGAAGAACACTCATGAAAAACTCAAAAAATTTCCATGAACATTTTTCACCCAAAGACATCCCAAAACCACTCAAACTTAAGGGAAATAACATATAACCAAACTAGGGTACATAGGGGTTCCAAAAGTTACTTGAAAACACTTTTAACAAGTCAAACATGAACCCAAAAAATCACCATTTGGATTTGGCCGAATTTTCCCAAAAACATGGCACCAAATTTTAGCTCCAATATTCATGCTCATATGAACTACATCTACAACATTTTAGATGGCAAATTTTCCAACAAAATTTACATTCAAAGAAACAAGAATAAAGCTTGTAACATATTACAACATTTAAATCAAAACTATGATCTACAAAACCCAAAAGGATTCACCAACTACTAGACCTAGGCTCTGATACCACTTAAAGGTAATTTTGTGAAAAACATGTTCATTTGAGTAACATCTATATAGCATGCAATTAACAATTAAAGGCGGAATCATGCTTACATGCACTCAAAAACAAAACATCAACCATGAAATTCAAAGCCTAGTAGATTGGTGAACCTTCACTCAACTTAAAACAACATTTGTTAGTTGAGAAATTATACCTTTGTAGATTCCTCTTTGCATAAGCAAAGGCTAATCACCCAAAGAGAGGGCCTTCATTCCTTGCATCTTAGATCTATGGATTTGGATGGATGAAATGGTTCTCCAAGTTCCCAAAATTGAGAACCTCTAAGTCTCTTCACCAAGGTTAGATTGGAGAAGAAATGAGTGACCTTGGAGTAGTAGGATTGCTAGCTAAACCCTCCAAGGAAGCCGGCCACTTTAGAGAGAAAGGAGAGCTTATGTACTCATCCTTTCCCCAAAAGAAAACCCTAAATGAATTTTGGCTATAAAGTCATATTTATACCTTAATTCATTGGAGTGGCAAACTTGTAAATAAGTCCAAAAATCACTCCATCTCTAAATGCCCCGCCTTAGGGTATTACTGGGCTAATTGGGCCTTTGTGAATCATTATTCATTAAGTTGTCATACAACTTAAGTCAATGGGCTTGACGTTCGAAGCCCTTTGGGCCTTAAGGTCCAAAACTATCCCGAGGTCTTTAACGAACTTATTCGTTTGATTAATTAACATATTAATTAATCCTTGCCATAAATAATTAAACCATTTAATTATTCTTACTGATCTCCATTGTTTCTTCAATCTCCACCTTACACGGTGTACAATCCATTAGGCTCCTTTTAGCGAGGCAGTGGGCGATTAAAACCATTTCAAATCGATTGTGAATTGAAACTTACTTTCAATTCTCCCTTTAGTGATTATACACGTTTAGGGCTTCCACAAACCATGAGTGACACCTAGCAGCATATCATGGTTACCCAAGCTAATCAGAAGAGGTGGAGAACCTATTCAGTTTAGGATTACAAATGCAATACGGTATTTCTCTAATACAATACTCTTGACCACATTGTTTGGTTTGATAGTTTATTCATGTCTACTATCCAATGTGATTCGTGTGCTTATATGATTACCTTGAATGTGATTTGGAACGACTTACTAAATCTCATTCATACTCTGGCCAGAGATTCTTAATCATATCATAGAGTATTCTCCCCCAAACGGTTTGAAGGTTAGAGATCCCTTGTTGTGCATTCACTTGCCTCCATGGCTAAGTGGCTTAACCCCGACGATGCCGTGGACACCCGCGGATGGGGTGACTTTGACATAATCAAAGATCAAGTACCTAACCACAAGACAACTATGATGCCTCAGGTCAAAGGACTACTTTGCATTATCCCAACCATGAGTTCTCATGTGACATGAATATGAGAACTCTTCGTTGATCGTGTTCAGTGAACGCATTCTCTATTGAGCACCTATGTACTTGTCTTGATGTCACACACACCAATGACTCGAGACTAGTCACTCTCCCTGAGAGAAGACACAGCACGTACTGATCTTAACGAACTGTCAATGCCCAATTGGCAATCCTATGACCAGGAACGTTTAGGATGTGTTTACGAAAGAATGGTCTCATGAATCGAACTTCTTTAGATCGCATTCTCCCAATCACATATTCCTTGGACTTATCGTTTAAGCGTATAACATTTATATGAGACGGCTCAAACAATAATCTTTGCCCTTGATATTAAACTAGATTAGTTTAACATGTGAAATGTCCGTAAAGTATCATCATATGATTGGTTTTAGGGCACATTTCCAACACGACATAGTATATAAGGTTGGATATTGGGTATTCTTAAAGTTGTCGTCGTGGAAAGACGTTGTATGATTCCGGAAGAAAGGAAAGCTAAGCCCTTGTTACATCGGGTCATACTAGATCATTGAGTGAATTGGTGAAGTTGATTACTGACTGGATCTACCTCCAGAGTTATCCAGAGTGCATAATGTGTTCCACGTGTCCATGCTACGAAGATATGTCTTTGATCTGTCATATGTGATTCCTCCTCAGCCGTTAAAGATTAATCCAGAATTGACTTATGATGAGGTTCCAGTGATGATTCTTGACTGGAAAGACAAATTTCTCTGCAACAAGATCATTCGTATGGTGAAAGTCTTATGGAGAAATCACTCTGTTGAGGAAGCTACCTAGGAGACAGAGGAGCGCATGCGGGATCTTTATCCACGTCTGTTCTTTAATTAGGATCTTTAGTAGTGTTGAAATTTTAGGGACGAAATTTTCTTAAGGGGGGCAGATTGTGACGACCCTTCCCTAAAGTCCCATGTAATTTTCTACCCGAGTGTGTAAATTGACATTTATGCCCTTGTGGGAAAAGTTCCATGAACGTGGTTATTTGGCTTTAATTTGTTTTTCTCATTATTGTAATTAATCAGTACTCGTTGTTGCGATCGCGTGAACGCGAATTAAACCCAAATTAGATATGTAACAAAAAAGTTAGCCACAATTAAAGTACGTTAACAACAGGTAGAGTTGTACACGCGTGTGTTAATTTATTAGTGTTGGAAACACTGTTTTTTATAAGGTGACAGATTTTTGTGTAAGACTTACTCTACAAAATCTGAAAACCTTATCGTTTTTCTTCTTTAAAATTGACCAGTGTACCCATTCCCTTACGAATCAGTTCAATTCCTCAATTCCCTCACCCAATTAGATTTTCTTTCTTTTCCACCAATCAGATCACTCTTTCTCTTCTCTACCCAATCAGAAAGTTGTCTCCCTCTCTCTCACCTTCTCATTCTCTCTATCCCTCGCTCATGACTCTTTCCCCTCTGCAACTCACACACACACACACACACACACCATCATCAAAACTTGTAGATCAAACCTAAAAACACCACCATCACACTCATCTCAAACCCATGAACCCAGCCATACAAGCCAATTCGAAAATGATCAAGTTTTGACTCGTCAACTCGAAAGCTCCAATTCGAAGGGTTTTACCCCGATGTGTTTCCGGCCGTGTTGCATAATTTTGGGAGTCTTGGAAGCTTCTAGGTGACTCCTTGAGGCCATTAGCCTAGTCTTGAAGTGGAGCTGAAGAGGAGACCCTCGGGTTTGATACAACGAAAGTAAGGCCGAAAGTGTCAAGTGGATTTTGATCCACTTCCCTCCACCTTTTGGACTTTTAAGAGGTAAAATCTTATTCTCCTTCTCGGGCTTCAAATCCATTTAAAGTTTGTTAAAAATGGTTGAAAAATGAAGAAGTTACGGTGTTTTGAAAATTTTCCAGAAACTGGTGAGATTTCCCTAGTTTTCGACGAACTAAATGGTGGAGGAAGACCGGAGAAGAAAAGGAATATTCCATTAAAGTTAACGAAATATTATAACGTCTTTAGACTTAAAGGCATATTTTGTCAGATTCTAATGGAATATTCCATAGAATCTGTTAGCTTTTGTCAACTCGTGCATGCCGTGGCCTATGCGTGTGACCGTGTCTAGGCGGCGCGTGATGGTGCGTGAGGGCCTGTCCGATCACCGACCAACGTGTGCTTGTTGTGTACGGGTCGGCAATGTCGAATGGAACATTTTCGCATATTTAAACCCTCCGTTTAAGCAAACTATGTGGGTTTTTCCTAGCCTCTTTGTGTATGTGTTAATTAACTAATTATTTTAGTTATTTCACATATAGGAGAAAATTATCCTAAAGAAGTACGAGGTCAAACAAGGGAAGGAGGCTACGATCCGACCACATATCAGTGAGTGGACATTTGTTTTTATATATATGATATATAAAGTTTTATAGTTTCCACAAATGCTTTTGAATTGATTCATGCCTATTATGCCATAATTAAGTAATGTTATACGAAATGTTGTACTATTGTGAAATGCTAAAATAATACCACAGGATGCACATGTAAGTTTATTATGTTGACTAGAATTATTGAATCGTTATGGCAAGCTTATATTTATGTAGTATGCTCATCATTGCTGCACCCGATGTTAGTGTTCGCCCAGGGCTAGAGCTAGTCTTTCATGTGTATGTTAACATTCGCACCGCACATTCGCCTTGGATCCAAGTTGGTGGATCCAAGTAGGTGCCAATCATGTCGTACAAGTTGTAATATGCAACTCCGACATCTTGTCGTACAGGTTGCAAGAGGCAACTCCGACTCGTATGTGATTGCAAATAACGCCAATCTTCATGTGATTGTATCACTAGAGCGTATATTATGATTACATCTAATCATGTCATACAGGTTGGATTAGACAACTCTGACTTGTGTGCTAGCATAGATTGATGAACATCAGTTCAGTCGTACATATTGCATTAGGTGACTCCGACTTGTGTGCTAGCATAGATCGATGACCATTTGATTTTATTATGTTGTTGTTGATATATTGTGATTGTATATTTATGGAATTATTGTTGATTTGCATTTGATTTCATACTTATACGTAGTATGATTTTTGGGAAACTATATATGTTTTACAGCAAGGGGTTAATATTTTTAGAAAATAAATGTGTTTTATAAACCTTTGTTTTTGTCCACTCACCCTTCTGTTTTTAGCCCCTCCAGGTCTTAGATAGCTGAACTCTCTGTGGCATACGAGGAATCTCCGATGGTTCTAACATACCCCTAATAAATGTAGGAACTGATTCCGGTTGTGTATTAAGTACTTAACTAGTTTTGACTGCACACTCTTTTGTCATCTATGCTCTGAACATTTGTGTTTTATGGGTTCTTCCACTACTGCACACACACTTTATTAGCTTAAATATATCCTAGTTTCGGTTTTAATTTATTCACATTTTTACATCACTTACATTTTTGGTTACATCATCTTCGGGTGACTCTCTGTGGCATACGAGGAACCTCCGATGGTTCTAACATACCCGTAATAAATGTAGGAACTGATTCCGGTTGTGTATTAAGTACTTAACTAGTTTCGACTGCACATTCTTTTGTCATCTATACTCTGAACATTTGTGTTTTATGGGTTCTTCCCGCTACTGCACGCACACTTTATTAGCTTAAATAAATCCTAGTTTCGGTTTTAATTTATTCACATTTTTACATCACTTACATTTTTGGTTACGTCATCTTCGGGTGACGGCCAGCATGTGTCGACTCTAGTCGAGGTGTGTCAGATGTGGTTGGAACTTTAGTGTTGAGATTGTTCCGGAAATAAGGGTAATTGGAAAGGATCTTTTGTGTAGTTGAATATAATTATTGTGAAACCAATTCGCAGGCGAGCTCGGTGTGCACATTAGAATAGGGTATTGGCGGGATAAATTGTCGATGTGGGTGATTTGGGCTGGAGATCAATGAATGGATAAGATGACTAGCAAAAGGGGTTTATGAACTTGGGATATCTCACAGGGATTAGTTTGTATAATAGAATATTAGAACCACCACTACAGTGGTAAAATGCACAGTGTGGGACATGCAGGTTCGCATGTTATAGCGGAAGAGGTTGCATTGCATTCATGCATTGTTATCAACAATGATTTGATATTTGATTATTGATGATGCCATGACACTTAATTTAATATTGTCAATTTACTGTGGTAAGGTTATTTCCCATTTGAGTTGTTGAAGCTCATTCCGATATTGTTATGCAAGTTTATGAAATAAACATTCAAAAGGGTTGGCAAGATGAGTTCGGATTAGATGTGAGAATAGAAAGTTATTCATCTATTTATTGTAGAATTGTAAAGAGTTTTTTATTTGTTTAAGAATCATGAAATTTTTATAAGAGGAATTTATTTACCAACCCATTTCAATTTTTATTTATTTATTTAGATTTTAACTCATGTTTTAGATTCGTGTTCGAGTTTTTCTACCTACTCCTGGTCAGGGTGTGACAGTGATGAAAGAAAAGGCTAAGTGATTGGCTTCAAGGGGTTAATGAATCACTTAAAATGGAAAGGAAATATGCTTTTTAGTGGTGGAAAACATGCATAGCCTAACATCGCTTATACAATGCACTGTTGTTAATGAGATCATAAAATTAAAGAAAGGAATTCAAATATTGTTTAAAAGTAGAAACAAATAAACCTTCTCAACAAAAAGAATAGGCTCAAGATCTCACAAATGTAGTCTCCATTATTTCTCAATATCATCTGAACATGGATACCTTGTCCACCAAAATACTGAGACATGGTAGTATGAATGGTTTGTTGGAGATATGCCTTGAAAGTCAATGTTTGGAAGAAACCTTTCAGGACAATGTCTGAATGTATGATTAAGTCTAATACATCAAAAAGGGCAAAGTCACTTATTAGGACTATCTCAATGAATGATATGCATCCAAATAAAGAGTCCATGGACAATGGATCGATGGAAGAAGTAATCTATAGATGTTAGACTACAGAGACCTTCTTCACATAACCATAATGTCCAAAAGGTTCCTGGTCATAGGATTGTTAGAAGGATGCTGAAAATCTGGATAGACCAGTGCTACTATGTGTGTTTCAATTGGTGAAGCAAATTTTTTTGTACTAGTTAAAAACATGTGAGAATATTTGAACATACAAGCATAGAAAAACTCTTAAAGTAGGCATGCATTCAAAACAATTCTTTGACCCAAAGAAATTCAAAGCCTAGTATATGGTGAATCTAAAGACTCTTTGCAAAAGAAAGAGGAAATATTGAGCTTTTCTTACCCTTGAAGCTCATCCTTGTTTGCACAAGGGATTCACCTAAGTAGAGGGCCTTCAAGTCACCTTATTTGCTCCTTGGTTCTTTCCTTTCTTCTTGGCTCTTTGCTCATTGGCTTCTTCTTTGCTCCTTGAGGATATGAGGAAAGATCTCCAAAAAGCACCAAAAACTTGGTGCCTCTAAGTCTCCACACCAAAAGATGTAGTGTGAAGAGAAGATGGATGACTTAGAGAGATTTTTTGTGATAGTAAAAGTCAAGAGAAAAAGTTTCTCTTCTTTGCCTCAAGAAAACCCTAGTGAGAGAATAGCTATAAAGATGCTTTTATACCACCTCACAAGAGAGTGGCAAACTTGCGATTAAGCCAAGTTCACCCTCTCTATAGTTTGGCCAGTTTTGGCTTTGTTTTTGGGCTATTTTTCCGTTTAGTTTTAGCTATCATACAACTTAAACTCAATGAGCTTTATGGATTAGAAACCCTTTTGGGCCCCGTAAGCCAAAACTAACTTAAAAGCCCAATATGAACCTTTCGTATAATTAATTAACTAATTAATTAATCTTGACCATTCTCAATTAAACTATTTAATTGCTTCTCCATCTCATTTATATTTCTTCACATTCATCCTTAATCGGTGTACTTAGGTTCCATTTAGCAAGACAGTAGGCAATTGTTACTCTTAATGATCGATTGTAAATTGAAACAACATTTCCATTCTCCCTTTGATAAAGATTAGTGTTTGCTAATCTTCAGGGCTTCCACAAACCATGAGTGACACCTAGCAGTAATTCATGGCTACCCAAGCTAAGTAGAAGTGGTTGGAGAACCTATCCAGTTACAACTGCAATGCAATACGGTCATTCTCTAATATAGTACTCTTGATCACATTGTTTAAGTGATAGTTTATTTCATGTCTAGTATCCAATGTGATACTTCTTTATATGATTCAATTGAATAAAAATTTGGAACATTTTTCCTAAGTCATAATCGTATGCTTTGGCCAAAGACTCTTGAATCATATCTCAGAGTATTCTCCTTCCACCATGGAAGGTTAGAGAACTTTTGTTGTGCATTCACATGCCTACATGACTAGATAGCTTGACCCCAACAATGTCGTGGACACTCTCAATGGAATGCCTTTGACATAGTCAAAGATCAAATACCTACTTATCAGACAACTATGATGCCTCAGGTCAAAGAACTACTTTGCATATTGCAACTTATGAGCCCTTACATGACATGTATGTTCAAACTCTCTTTTGATCGTTGTTCAGTGTACTTGATTACCATTTTGAGCACCTATGTGTTTGTCTCAGTGTCCCTCACTAAATGACTTGAGACTATTCATACTCACGCTTGAGTCAACATAACACATACTAGCCTTAGCAGATTGTCAATGCCCAATTCGCAATCTTATGGCTAGGAACGTTTTAGGAATGAACATAAGAGAAAGGTCTCATTAATCTAACTTACTTAGATCACTTCTCTCTTAGAACAAATACATTCTTTGGATTCTCTTATTGCTTTAACACATGATACAATAAATAGTGATTAGCAATAAGCTTTGCCCTTCATTAAATAAATTGTTTGTACCATACTTAGGGCTTTCGTATTTAGATCTCGTATAAATACTCGGGGGACTCAAATGTAATTATGTAATGAATAAAGAGGCAAATATATAATAAGTGAGGAGCCATTATTCTATAAAATGACCCCTCACTCTCCTTATTAAGGAAGCCCAATTCTTAGGCCTGACTCCCACCCTCAGAAGCCTCACTCTCCTATTCAGAAGCTCTTTCTCCCTCATAAAGAAATACAATATCAGTGTGGACATAGCCCACACATTGGGGTGAACCACAATACATCTTGTAGATTCACGGTCAGATTTACGTTGTTCCAAGACCCCTCCGGTTTTGTGCATCAACATTTGGCGCCGTCTGTGGGAACCGACACGAAAAGCTATGTCGGTTTTCTCTCAATTTTTCACCTCCACCGTGAATCTGCAGAAACCCAAGAACCAAACACCTGCAAAGTCACAGCAAAACCCATCTCTAAAAAATGCAGAAATTAAAACACCTAAACAAAACCACAGTTTCTTCTCTCTCCTCACCAACCTATCTCAGACCCTTCATTCCTTCCAGAGAGATTAACCTGAGCAGCATCAAGTGTGGTGCAGTTGTAGACACCAAATCTCTTCCCTTGCCATATCAAGTGTGGTATCATTACAACATCATCAGAAAATTGATCCTCGACGAAAGCCTTTACCTCCTCGGTGTCGAGAAGATGACGCTCTCACAGGTTCAGAAGATGGATTGGAAAGTTCTGGAGACAAAGATCAAGAATTAGTTAAACGCCGTCAAAGTCTCTGTTAAGACTCTGTTCTACGGGACTGCTCTGCGACCATGTCTTCGCCGCTTCAAACTCGATCGTCGAGTCCTGCTTCAACAAGATTTCGAAAGGCAGCAATGACCCTGTTTGGTTTCTCGGAATCGGTGGGAAAAAAGCAAGAAACTTTCTCCCAAGAAAATGTTCCGTGTTTTGGACTTGTACCAGGCGG
This sequence comes from Malus sylvestris, assembly GCF_916048215.2. NCBI lineage: Eukaryota > Viridiplantae > Streptophyta > Magnoliopsida > Rosales > Rosaceae > Malus > Malus sylvestris. Next base: position 16,249,255 of record NC_062267.1, read on the forward strand.
TATCGGATCTCTGGCCCGAGATCGAGTCCATTTCTCATTCGAATCAACCTCCGTCGTCTGATCTCTGGCAGTTAACTCCCTGCTGAAGTTGGGCGAGGCCGTCCGTTCGATGCTCGAAGAATTCGAATTGGCGATCCAGAAGGAAACGTCCAAGACCCCGGTCCCTGTCGGTAAAGTCGATCCTCCTGAGCCAGCTCATGGTTCAATTGAGTCAACGTGGGGGACTAAATCACTGAGTCAAAGCGAACGAGTTGATGGAATATGTGCTTGATCCATGGATGTTGAGAAGAAATTCAGTAGGGGTTTCTCTGCAGCTCATCAATGTCGTTCATGCTGATGATTCCACAACTGCCTAGTTATGCACAATACCAGCAACACCCTAGTATTGAGCAATACCAGCAAAGCCCCCGCGTTGGACAATGTCAAACAAATTCAGATGCTTTTTCAAAATACGATACTGGATTCTCACATGGGAAGTGTTTGGAAAAGCATTAAAGGGATGAAGATAAAAAGTGAAGGAGGACCAGAGATAATTGCAGGGGACTTGTGGACCATGCAGAAAGGAAAAGCAGAAAGGAAAAGAGAAAGTAAAATCAAAAGCTTCTGCAGCCATCTGCCATACCACTACCCAACCTTCAATTGTACATATATTATCCCATTATCCAACCATCTGCCATACCCACCTTCTGCAACAGCTTTTTTTTAATGATGTAATTTACTTTTCTTATCTTTTGCAGACATCTGTATAAACCCCATCAGAGGGTAATAATAATAAAAAAAAATGGCAAGCCCAAAATAATGGGCTGGAATGTTACGTGGAGGGCGAAAGCCTATATGCCCAAAAGAGACAGGCCCTCTATTATCACCCACTAGGTGATCAAAAGTACGTCCAGTACTACAAAAAATTATTCAGCAGCCTGCCGCTATTATCACCAACCAGGTGATCAAAAGTACACCCATTACTCCAAAATTATTCGGCACTATACCGCTATTATCACCAACCAGGTGATCAAAAGTATGCCCAGTACTCTAAAATTATTCGGCAATGTGCCGTTATTATCACCAACCAAGTGATCAAAAGTACGCCCAGTAATCCAAAATTATTCTGCAGTCTGCCGCTATTATCACTAACCAGGTGATCAAAAGTACGTCCAGTACTCTAAAATTATACATGAGCTTTACTCATGTCAATCATACATAAACATTCATGAGCATCACTCATGACAATCATACATAAACATTCATGACCATCATTCATGTCAACATTCATGAGCATCACTCATGTCAACATTCATGAGCATCACTCATGACAACATCGATGAGCATCACTCATGTCAATCTAGCTTCAAAAGCTTCATTTACAGAGCTCTAGCTTCAAAAGCTTCATTTATAAAAGCTCCAGCTTCAAAAGCTTCATTTACAAAGCTCTAGCTTCAAAGCTTCACTTGCAAAGCTTCACCTACAAAGCTTCAGTGCAGGGTATTCAAATACCACCTCTGAACAACCGCCACTTCGGCCCATACATGGATTCAATTTGAAGTCTCCAACCAACAGACTCTATTGACCGAAGACTTAGGGGACTACATTATGTACCATATATTGGGCCTTAACTAGGCCTCATGAAAATACTCGGGGGACTTAACCCATCACTTATGTATTGAGGAGCGAGCCCTTATTCTATAAAAAGGACTCCTTTACTTTCATTAGAGAGCACCCATTATTCATGTACTGAGGAGCGAGCCCTTATTTTATAAAAAGGACTCCCTCACCTTTATTAAAGAGCATCGCCGCCAGTTGAGCAACCGCCTCACCGCGAGCATCAACTCTAGCCCATATTTATGTATTGAAGAGCGAGCCCTTATTCTATAAAAGGGACTCCCTCACTTTCAACGCCACAAGTCGAGCCAACCAAAGCAACATAAGCCACAAACCGAACAGCCTCGCAACATGTGCTACTTCTAGTTGAGCATGACTTCAGATTGAGCATCGCCTTATATTGAGCATCAGTTCAAGACAACATCTAGTTACTTCGGCCCACACATGGACTGAATTTCAAGTCTCCAGCCAAAAGACTCTCTTGATTGAAGACTTGGGGGACTGCTATTTGTACCATACTTAGAGCCTCCGTATTTAGATCTCATATAAATACTCGGGGGACTCAAATGTAATTATGTAATGAATGAAGGGGCAAATATGTAATAAGTGTGGAGCCCTTATTCTATAAAAGGACCCCTCACTCTCCTCATTAAGGGAGGTTAATTCTTAGGTCTGACTCCCACCCTCAGAAGCCTCACTCTTCTATTCAGAGGCTCTTTCTCCCTCACAAAGAAATACAATATCAGTGTGGACGTAGCCCAAACATTGGGGTGAAACACGATATATCTTTTGTTCTTTACTTTCTTGCAGATTCCTAGTCGGATTTACGTTGTTCCAAGACCCCTCCGGTTTTGTACATCAACATAAATAATAGTTTAAGAGCAGCTCCAGCAGGCTCCTGCTCAAGGGACAGGGGAGAAGAAAGGCCCGAGGCCTTGTCGACCAGCTCCAGCGTGAGCAAGCCCGAGCAGCAGCCAAGGCCCAAGCAAATGGCCTGTGAGGAATTGCCAACCCGAGAGCCCGAGCAGGGGCTGACGTCAGGCTGGCGTCAGTTTTTTTTTTTTAATTTTTTTCTATCAAAAATCAGGAAAAGGTTGTCGATCACGGTAGTGGTGCAGGGCAGGAAAACGTAGGTCTGCTTGCAGGTAGAGCCTTCCGCCGAAAGGGCGTTCTTGAGAGTGAGGTAGGGAGCGAAGGTGTGGGACCGGTGGTGGTGGTGGTGGACTCTATTGGAGATCAAATCGGATGACGTTGAATGGTTGAAGTCGGAAAGAAGCAGGCGACCTCCTTGGGCCTAGCCGCAGAGGACCAGGAGGAAGAAGAAAGACATGTCAATGGATTAAGATATGGCGGGAGGCGGGTGGGTTCGGTGCTGCTCTCTCTCAAAATTCGTAGCTTCCTCGTTTGAGGAAGAAAACAGGGAGAAATGGGGGAGAAAAAGAGAGCGAGGAGGGAGACTGTCGGTCGGAGAAAAAAAAGAAAACAATGAGGGAGAGGGGAGTGAGAGAGTAGGAAGGAAGAAGAAAACAAAAATGGTAGAAGTTTCGGGAAGAGATTGGAAAAGATAAATTAATAATATAATATTAATTTGTACAAATTAAATAATATACTATTAATTATAAAAACTAATATTTTATTGCCTATTGCCAGGGGCATTCAAGTGCAAGGGTGGAGATGCAAAAGACAGTTACTGTTCATTAAGGGCAGTTACTGTTTATAGGGTGGATTGAATAGTTGATTGTCTGGGGGTAGGGCTCCAAGGGTGGAGTTGCTCTAACATAATGAGTATTCGAAAAGCTATTGCATCAAATGAGTGGCTTTGTGGGCATACTTCCAACAATTGGAAGGATGGAAAGTCTCAAACGATTCATGTAGGGACACTAAGACAACATGTAGGTGCTCGTTAAGGGAGTGAACACAATCAAACAAGAGTACTTGCATGGAGGACTACTCACATGTCAAGCAAGTAACTTTACTAGTTGGAATAATGTAAGTAGTTATTTGACCTGAGATATCATAGTTGTCCAGTGGTTAGGTCTTTAATCTTTAACGGTGTCAAAAACATTCCGTTCGAGAGTGTCCACGATATTGTTGGGGTTAAACTACCTAATCATATAGACATGTGAATGTTCAACAAGGAATCTCTAATCCTCAGTACGAGGGGAAGAATACTCTAAGATATGATTCAGGAATCTTCAACCGAAGTATCGAGCATAATGATGGAAGGCATTCCTATATTACTCAATAGAGTCATATAACATAGTATAATCACATTAGGGGTTTGACATAATGTATCCATACTCTAATAATGTGATTAAGGGTATTGATTTCGAGAAGAATCGAATTACATTGTAATTCCAACTGAATAGGTTCTCTGACCAAATTCTACTGTAGCTTAGGTAGCCATGATATATGGTTAGATGTCACTCGTGCCTTGTGGGTCCTTCTAAATGATTAAATAAGTAAGTAGTCATCAAAGAAGGAGAATGAAAAGTAAGTTTTAATTCACTAAGTGATTGTACAAGTACTAATCAATTCGATTGATACCAATCACCTCACTGTCTCGCTAATTAGAACCTAAAACAATTGTACACCAATACACTTATGTGATGAGATAACTAAAGGATGAAGAAATTAATTAATTGTATTAGTTAAGTGTTATGATTAATTAGAAAGTCTAAATAAATCATAGAAACGATTGTAAACACGGGAATTCCTGCGATGAGTGAGACAAGAACACGTGTACAAAATAATATTTGTATTAATGATTTAGGGGTTACAATCTCTTCTACAAATTTATCCTCTGATTCTATCTTTGAAATGTGTAAATTTGTGGATCGTGTTGTTGATCCAAGGGCCGTCGAGGCTCGATCTTGGATGAACTGTTGGATGGATTGATGAACACCTTCTTCAAGGGCCGTCGGGGCTTGATCTTGAATTGGTGGAAGTTCTTCAAGGGGGGCGTTAGGGCTTGATCTTGAAGGAGGATTTCACGAAGAACGAAGAGGGCTTTCTTGATCCTTCGGGATTTGCTTGAGAGCTTCAGAGTTTCGAGGCTTCAAGGCTTTGGTGTGGTGTGAATTCTCTTCTAATTTGGGAGTAGAGAAAGTGTATGCCAAAATCCTCACCTGATTCTTTGATGGAGGAGCCTATTTATAGGCCTTGGGAATGAATCACCACCATCCATTTGTTTTGGTGGATGTTGTAGGTGAATTTTTTTGGTGGGTGTTGTAGATGAATTTTGGTGGGTGTTGTAGGTGAAACTTGGGTGTATGTTGTAGGTGAAGTGAATGAAGGTTGTAATTTTAATACAATGGTCAACATTTATTACACTAAAATTTTAATGTTTTACAAATGTGATCTTAATGCAATGGCTAACATTTATGCCACCGAAATTTCAATGTCTACAACGATGAAAGATTGTTTTGGGCTTAAAGAAATGTTCGGGTTCTTTCGGACCCATTGAGCTTTTATTCAAGAATAGGATGGCTTAAAATGATACAAACTCAAATCACAAACCAACAATAAGAGGGTTGGCTGTTAGAGTGAGAAATAAAAAATGGTGAAAGTCAATTTGTTGCCTCACTTGTCTCGCCTCTGTGAAGGAGTTTTAGTGAAAAAGTTTCATTAGGGTTTCTATGTGAGTCTTTCTAGCCTAAAAAAGAAAACATCTCTCTCTCTCTCTCTCTCTCTCTCTTATCACACAAGGCCGGCCACCAAAGGGAGATTCTAACTAGTCATGTAATCCCCTTTTGGTCATCCACTTATCCATCTCACTACATTAGTGGGTGTGGATCTTTAGAGGTCTTCTACACTTGGAGGTTTAAGGAGAACCAAGGAGCTCTAAATCCTTAAGGTGGAGGAAGCAAGGAGGGAGGCTAGACTCAAGGAGTTCAAAGAACAAAGAGCTTGGAGGCGGTCCAACCTTGGTCTAAAGTCTAGATCAAGAGGTATAAAACTCAACCTTCTTGTTCTTCAATATTTTGTTTGATGCATCATATATGAACCTATGCTTCTTGTAGGGGATTTGCATGACTATACCTTTGATAACAGGTGTTAATATGCTTCCGTTGCTTATGTATATAAATTTAGAATTGTATATGCATGCTAGTCACTAGAAATCCCATATAAATCTCAATATTTTCCTTCATGGTTAAGAGTATGATGCACACACTTTCTAGGCAACCTTTTATTAAATGAAGAATAATTTACCAAATCTATACATGTCCATTCATAAATTTAAGCAATAACCTTAACATCTTATGTTTCCAAGTTCTTATTATTTCAAACAACATCTAACACCTAATCCTAAATTTTAATTTCTACCTCCTACCTTTAACACTAATACACAACTTTGATGATGGATGAATCGGCACGTATTTTGTTGTGCTTGTTGACTTTCCACAACTTTGATCTTGAACTAGGCTGGAGGAGTTTTCTGGTTTCCTCCAACGGACTTTCCACAGACTTAATCTTGAACTGGATTTGACTCAAGGGTGGTGGACACTTGATCTTGAGTCAGGGTCGTTGAGGCTTGATTTCGAACTTAAACATGACCACGAGCAGTTTCAGGACATGCATGCTTTGAAAGATCAAGGAAGTTCGCAGCATTTTCATATGAACCCTGAGTAGTTTGGTCAACAGTATGATCTTCAAGATTGATGGGCTCTTCTTCCAGTTGGTGACTTGATCTTTAAGGATTATCGAGGCTTTGCTCTTCGGTGACGGTGCCAGCGAAGGGTTGTTAAAGCTTCTCGAGCCTTTTGGTTAGAGCAACGCTGTCCAGCTTGGATCTTTACTTGAACTCATCCGTCTGGATTGTGTGGTTATGCAGGGAAGGGCTTCATGCTTCATGATTTATTCCAGCTCGTTGTATTGCATTCTTCTCTGCTTGTTTCTTTTGCATAGCTGAAGCGGTGTGCAACCTTTTGCCTTTAAATGGTTCTTCGGAGCACAATCTCTTAGCGACTCACCCATGCTTGGCAGCTTCAGTGCAAAGCGCCGATGTTAACAGATCCACACACCTGAAGCATTTGCTGAGGGGATTCGAGACATATCAGCAGTTGAAGATGAGCACTCGAGAGCAACGCTAGGTAAGTAACCAGGCAAAGGTTCCGGGCAATCAGTTCCTGGTCGGACATTTAATTTCAGGTTCCGACTGATTGCATCCTTTCTCCTTGTTCAGCAGGCAAGAGCAAGGGCAAAGGAGAAGATGGGGGAAGAGCATGATATGAGATACCTTTGCTTTCAACCCCAGTGATATGAGATACTTTTGCTTTTGAAGAAGTAGCGGACGATCGGCACATGCATTCGTCGCGCTTGTCTCCATAGGCTTCGATGCATCATCTTCATCTGCATCATCTTCACCTGCATCATCTGTTTTCCAGGCAGACGTGGTAGACGAAGAGGAAGCATAAGATGTTGAAGATAGGTATTCGAGAGCACGGCTAGGTGAGCAATCAGGGAAGGTTCCAAGCAGTCGGTTCCTTACCAGGAGCTTGAGTGGAGGTTTCGACATATTGCTTTCTTTATCCTTGTCTTCGCAGTGAAGAGGGATGACAAAGAAAAGGATAGGGAGAAAGCATGCTATGAGATACTCTTGCTCTCAACCCCAATGATATGAGATACCTTTACTCTGGTGTGGCTTGGTTGAAGAGGCGTTTCTAGGGAGGAAGAAAATTGAGTTTTGGTTGCAGATGCCCTCGGCGAGGAAGAAAGGTCAGGTTGGATGTGTTTTCAGGGAGGAAGAAAATGAGTTTTGGTTGCAGATGTCTTCGGCAAGGAAGAAAGGGGTCAGGCTGGATGCGTTTTCAGGGAGGAAGAACACTGAGTTTTGGTTGCAGATGCCTTCGGCAAGGGAGATGGGTTAGGCTGGATATGTTTTCAGGGAGGAAGAACACTGAGTTTTGGTTGCAGATGCTTTCGGCAAGGGAGAGGGGTCAGGCTGGATGTGTGTCTTGCTATAGGATGGAGGTCGAATTATATGGTGAGCTCTCAACATCAAATGGCAGGGTGAGCGTGGCCTGGTCACCCACGCTTGTCGGTAGAAGTGCGGTAGTTGGCATAATGGACCTCACGCGTTTTCAGCTTTGTCAGTGATATCTGATAAAGTTGCACGTGATAGCCGAAAGCTGAGATTGTGTCTGAAAAGCGTCGACGGACTTTACGCAGGAAAATCCGGGTTTTGAAATTCGGAGAATGGTGCCTCTTCAATTTATGAACGAATGGTTTGTGCTGCCTCTCCTTTTAAAGGAGTGTCAATTGTGTTCGACATGCACAATTTGAAGATTGCCTGCCTGTGAAAAATCATCTCTGCTACTTTTTACTTCATCCAACCTTTTTCTTCTAGTATTTTTTTTTTGAAAATGACTTCCCCGTTTAACATTTGCTTAGATTTGAGTCTCAGCAGTGACACAGGTGCAGCGCGTCAGGGTAATGTATGGCGCCCGTCTTTTTTTTCTTCTAACGGCCCTCTTACAGTTGAAGACTCTGTGATGAGGGATCCAACAGCGGCTACGGTTGTAGCCAGAAACCTCATCACTCCTAAAGATAATAGGATGCTTTCACGACGGTCTGATGAGTTAGCTGTTCAAGAGTCCCAGGCTCTCAGTGTCCAGTGTGCGAACTCTGTTTCCAACATGGGTCAACGCTTACTTGCTCGAACTCGCCAGGTTGAATCATTGACAGCCGAGGTTGCAGCTCTTAGTCAAGAGATTAGGCAGCTCAAGCGTGAGAATAGAGAGTTGCATGTGCTTGCAAATAGTTATTCGACGAGCATGAAGAGGAAGCTTGATCAGCTGACGGACTCCGAAGGTCGCATTCAAAGTGACCATCGGAAGTTTGTGGATGTATTCCAGAGGCACTTTTTGCCTTCGTCATCTGGAGTTCGACCAAGTATTGAGGCTCCAAACAAGCTATCTTCAGTGCTTCCTTCTTTTAGGGTTCCACCGAGTACTAAGGCTCCAAGTACTGATGCTTCACATAAGTGACATTCGTGAAGGCTTTTTCTTTTCTCTCTTTTTTTTTTTTTTTTTTTTTTTTTTTTTTTTTTTTGTAATTTCTCGGAGATATTAATGGACATGCCGTATTTTATTCTGTATGTTGTGTTGAAACGCAAATAAAACGTACATCTAACTAAGGTATGTTACTTCTCTCTTCTTTTTTTTTTTTTTTTTTTTTTTAATTTAATTTAATTTAATTTTTTAAATGATGTTGTGCGTCATCCCATAACCTTTCTTTTAGATGGTGCCTGATGCACCATCCTTCCCATTTTTCCATCTTTCAATGATTTTGTCGCCACCACCTTTTTCTTTTTTTTTTTTTTTTTTTTTTTTAAGTAGTGCCATACACCAAGATTTCACTATTTGTATACATATGTTTTGATGGATGTTGCCTGACGCACCAAACACCTTTCATCATTTTTTTTTTATTATTATGTATATTTAAGAAACTAGGAACATGATTCTTCAAAGGGGAAGCGAAGTGGAGAGCACGGGTCTTCCTTGCTGCATCGTATTCTTCTCTGTACCATTTTTATTTGCACAGTCACTGCACCATTTTTTTTTTTTTTTTTTTTTTTTTTTTTTTCATGTGTTCTTCTCTGCACACGGATCACTGTTTGAACAGCTACTATACTACATTCTTCTCTGCGTTCATCTCTTCACGCGGATCACTGTTTGCGACAGTCACCGTACTGCATTATTCTCTGCACTCCTCTCTTCACGCAGATCACTGTTTGCACAGCTACTGTACTGCATTATTCTCTGCACTCCTCTCTTCACGCGGG